>NC_044033.1:391377019-391677019 GCF_901765095.1 Microcaecilia unicolor | reverse complement strand
GTACTCCTTCCTTCCTCAGGAAGGCCGCGATGACCACCATTACATTGGAGAAGGTCCGCGGAGCAGTAGCCAACCCGAACGGGAGGGCTCTGAACTGGAAGTGTCGGCCCAGGACTGCAAAACGCAGAAAGCGTTGATGAGGAGGCCAGATGGGAATATGCAAGTACGCTTCCTTGATGTCCAAGGATGCCAGGTACTCCCCTGCCTTCACTGCCGCTATAACAGAGCGGAGAGTCTCCATGCAAAAGTGCCGAACTTTCAAGGCCCGATTGACCCCTTTGAGGTCGAGGATAGGCCGTACAGAACCTCCTTTCTTTGGTACCACAAAGTAAATGGAGTAACGCCCCTTGCCAAGCTGATTTTCTGGCACCGGAACGACCGCACCCAGGCGGATCAGATTGTCCAAGGTCTGCTGCACTGCCACAGCTTTGACCGGAGACTTGCAGGGAGAGAGTACAAACCCGTCTCTTAAGGGTCGGCAGAACTCTAGCTTGTAGCCGTCTCTGATGACTTCCAGCACCCAAGCGTCTGAAGTTATTGTGGTCCACTCGCCCAGAAACGAGGACAGCCGTCCTCCAATCTGCACTGGGGCGTGGACCAAGGCCCCGTCATTGGGTACGAGACCCTGGGGGAGGACCGGAGGGAGCACCTCCGGGATGGCGGTCTCTGCGAAAGGAATGCTGCTTGGGGGAGAAGTTCCTCTTGAAGGAAGAGGGGGGCAGAGGAGCCCGACCTGCCCGGGCGGTACCGACGGGCTTCCTGAAACCGTCCTCTGGAGGTACCGGGGCGAGTACTAGCCCGAGCCCTGACCTCTGGTAACTTCTTGCCCTTAGACGTGCCGAGATCGGTCACGATTTTGTCCAGCTCGACCCCAAAGACCTTTAAAAGGCAATCTAGCCAGGCGGGATTTAGAGGCGTGGTCCGCAGACCAATGTTTCAGCCAAAGCCACCGCCGCGCAGAGATTGTCTGAGCCATGCCTTTAGCTGAGGCCCTCAAGACATCATACAGCAAGTCTGCCAAATAGGCTAAGCCCGATTCCAGGGCCAATCAGCCCTCAAGGAATGATCCGAGGGGGAAGCCCGCTGCACCATAGTCAGGCACGCCCTGGCCACATAGGAGCCGCAAACTGAGGCCTGCAAACTTAAAGCAGCCGCCTCAAAGGACGACCTTAAGGCCGCCTCCAATCTTCTGTCTTGGGCGTCCTTTAGGGCCGTGCCACCTTCCACCGGCAACGCCGTTTTCTTAGTCACCGCAGTGATTAAAGAATCCACGGTAGGCCACAGATAGGCCTCACGTTCACTTTCAGTCAAAGGATAGAGGCGGGACATAGCCCTAGCCACTTTAAGGCTCGCTTCCGGGACATCCCATTGAGCCGAAATTAAGGTGTGCATGGCATCATGCACGTGGAAGGTTCTAGGCGGGCGCTTCGTCCCCAGCATAATGGCAGAGCCAACAGGGGCTGAGGGAGAGACGTCCTCCGGAGAGGAAATCTTCAAAATGCCCATGGCCTGCACCAACAGGTTGGGCAAATCCTCTGAGCTAAAGAGTCGCGCTGCAGAGGGGTCATCCGCTCCATCCGAGCGGGGATCCGTCTCCTCCAAGGAATCCACAAAGGACCGTTGGGAGAACTCAGATACGCTGCCCTCATCTACATCGGAGGAAACAAAGTCCTCCAAGGCCTGGGAATCAACCCGAGGGCGTTTACCTCCGGGGGCCTCAACCTCTTTACCAGACGAGGGAGCAGGGGCAGCGTTTTGCATAAGGAAAGCCTGATGCAGCAGCAAAACAAACTCGGGGGAAACCCCCCAGACTGTGCACTTCTGCAGCCTGGGCTACAGCCCTAGACGCACCCTCAACCGGCGCTCGCAAGAGCGGGGGAGAGACATGCTGCGCATCCAAGATGGCGTCCGGCGCGACACTCCGCGAAGGAGCCGCGCGGGAAGAACGGCGCTTAACTTTAGCCGCTTTTGTGCCGTCGCCCAAATTAAGGGCGTTCATGGCATTAATATCTCCCACCTCAAGGGCGGCCCAAGAAGAAGCCGTCCGAGCCGCGTGGCCGGCCAAGATGGCGGAGGCGAGCAGCGGGGGATGGGCGTTTATGGCGGGAAAAACCGCCACACCTGAGGAAGGACCGGGACACTCATCGGTCACGAAACTGTCACCCAACAAGGGCGAATCAGACATCAAGACCCCCGCATCCCCTCTAGAAGCGCCCAAGCGATCCGGGGAGCGACTCTTTGCGCCCTCGCCCTCCGACGCCATAGGCCACGTGGAGATCAATCGGGGAACCCCCTGCCCGCTATAAAAAGGTAAAAATTACCTGCTTTCCGCTCCGAGCTGTAACGACCTGGTGTCCCAGTGAGTAGCTGCAATAAACGTTTAAATAAACGTCGAAATAAACGCCTTTAAGGACGTTCAAAATTTTTTTTTTTTTTTTTTTTAAACGGAGCCAGCGGGAGGGGGGAGAAAAGGAGGGACCTGGCACCACCAGGTTTGCACTTGCTCAAGAAGAGCCCTCAACCCCAGGCACTCAACAAAACCTAAAAATTAGGCTTGGAGGCCTAGCCAGAGCTGCTGCTGTGTGTGACCACCACCTGCTGAGACAGAGAACATACTGAGGAGTTTCCGGCAGCACATGACCACATATAGGGAGGCAAAAGTTTGCTCTCTATCTCCACCTGCTGGTAGATGGACACAACCCACCAGTCTATGGATTGATCAGCTTGATGATATGGAATACGCCGTTCAGCACATACAAAAGTGTACACATCTTGGAGCCGAACTGCTCTATGAACTGCAGCCCTTCAGCAGAGAGATCCCCGACTGATAAGATGGAGGGAGAAACAAAATGCCCGCCGTTCGCGCCACTGGCCCCGTGGCAATCGACAGCGCGCCCGACACCTCCGAACAAGCGGAGCCCAGTGGAACGGCGAAGAAACAGCCGGCGAAAAAGGCCCCGAAAAAACCGGAGGCAGCACCGGACCCGAAGAAACCTAGAAGGGAGAGCAAAATTTACACGTTCCGGCTGCGTGAACTGCGCGACGCTGACCGACAGCAGCTGTTTGAACTTTTAAGCCATATCGGAAAAAACAGGTGGCCGCGCTTACGCGGTTCGCACCTTTTTTTTTTTTTTTTTTCATTTGTTTAAACTGCCGCCGCCAAAACGCAAGAAAATGGAGGAAATTAAATCTGACGAGAAAAATCGCTGTTTAAAGTCTCAGACACTGAATTATTTTCTTCTTTTTTTTTTTTTTATAACCCCTCAATCATAATAAAACACTGGAGCTGCCTGCTCGTTAGAAGTCTGGGGAAAGAAAGGCTGCTTCTTTGAATTTCCTTTTATTTGATTTAATTCTTTTAAAGCAGCTGCCTGTTAAAAGTGGCTGCCTCTTCCAAAGACGGTACCACCTTTCCAGAGAAAGGGACGGCCCTTCCCTGCTAAGCCAGGGAGATGGGGAGGAAGGGGGGTGGACTCGAGACACCCGAGTTTAACACCCCCGAGGCTGTCAAAGAAAGAAGAGAAAGGAAACCCTGTCAAGCCTCTAAATAAGATTCCAGGCACAGAAGAATTATCACAAATATCTCTCTAATATAAAACGCACCTCCAACGTTCTATGAAGCCTCTTTTAGCCAAAAGTGAAGGGGGTGAGATCGCATTGTGTCTGCCCCGCCCACGCGTCAAACGTGATGACGTCGAGGGCGGAGCAATGACACTCAACCAATCGCATCGCTCGGCAGCGAAGCGTCAGGGAAGGAGGCGGCGCTCTCGACGTCTAGCCTTCCCTTCGCTGTGTTCCGCCTTCTTCTGACGTCAAGGATGACGTCAAAAGAAGGCGGAACACAGCGAAGGGAAACCTAGACGTCGGGAGCGCCGCCTCCTTCCCTGACGCTTCGCTGCCGGAACCGCCACGGAGGTACATTTTAAAAGAAGAAAAAAAAAAAAAACGGATGCATGGATGCGAAGGGGGGGAGAAGAAGAGGGCGGGCCAGGCTGGGACATGGGAGAGAGAGGAGCATGGATGCGAGGGGGGTCATGGAAGGGAGAGAGGGGACTTGCTGGAAAAGGATGAATGGAGGCGGCAGGGGACAGAGGAGCATGGATTGCAGGGCAGGCCTCAGGCAGAGAGGGCAAATGCTGGATAGGGATGAATGGAGGGGGCAGGTGACAGAGTAACATGGATGGCCATGGATTGGGACGGCAGGGCTCAGGGAAAGGAGAATTGCTGGATAGGGATGAATGAAGGGGACAGATGGGCATGGATGGATATGGATTGCAGGACAGGCCTCAGGCAGAGAGGGCAAATGCTGGATAGGGATGAATGGAGGGGGCAGGTGACAGAGTAACATGGATGGCCATGGATTGGGACGGCAGGGCTCAGGGAAAGGGGAATTGCTGGATAGGGATGAATGGAGGGGACAGATGGGCATGGATGGATATGGATTGCAGGGCAGGCCTCAGGCAGAGAGGGGAAATGCTGGAAAGGGATGAATGGAGGGGGCAGGGGACAGAGTAACATGGATGGCCATGGATTGGGAGGGCAGGGCTCAGGGAAAGGGGAATTGCTGGATAGGGATGAATGAAGGGGACAGATGGCCATGGATGGATATGGATTGCAGGACAGGCCTCAGGCAGAGAGGGGAAATGCTGGAAAGGGATGAATGCAGGGGGCAGGGGACAGAGGAGCATGGATTGCAGGGCAGGCCTCAGGCAGAGAGGGCAAATGCTGGATAGGGATGAATGGAGGGGGCAGGTGACAGAGTAACATGGATGGCCATGGATTGGGACGGCAGGACTCAGGGAAAGGGGAATTGCTGGATAGGGATGAATGAAGGGGACAGATGGGCATGGATGGATATGGATTGCAGGACAGGCCTCAGGCAGAGAGGGGAAATGCTGGAAAGGGATGAATGGAGGGGGCAGGGGACAGAGTAACATGGATGGCCATGGATTGGGAGGGCAGGGCTCAGGGAAAGGGGAATTGCTGGATAGGGATGAATGAAGGGAACAGATGGCCATGGATGGATATGGATTGCAGGACAGGCCTCAGGCAGAGAGGGGAAATGCTGGAAAGGGATGAATGCAGGGGGCAGGGGACAGAGGAGCATGGATTGCAGGGCAGGCCTCAGGCAGAGAGGGCAAATGCTGGATAGGGATGAATGGAGGGGGCAGGTGACAGAGTAACATGGATGGCCATGGATTGGGACGGCAGGGCTCATGGAAAGGGGAATTGCTGGATAGGGATGAATGAAGGGGACAGATGGGCATGGATGGATATGGATTGCAGGACAGGCCTCAGGCAGAGAGGGGAAATGCTGGAAAGGGATGAATGCAGGGGGCAGGGGACAGAGGAGCATGGATTGCAGGGCAGGCCTCAGGCAGAGAGGGCAAATGCTGGATAGGGATGAATGGAGGGGGCAGGTGACAGAGTAACATGGATGGCCATGGATTGGGACGGCAGGGCTCAGGGAAAGGGAAATTGCTGGATACGGATGAATGGAGGGGACAGATGGGCATGGATGGATATGGATTGCAGGGCAGGCCTCAGGCACAGAGGGGAAATGCTGGAAAGGGATGAATGGAGGGGGCAGGGGACAGAGTAACATGGATGGCCATGGATTGGGAGGGCAGGGCTCAGGGAAAGGGGAATTGCTGGATAGGGATAAATGAAGGGGACAGATGGGCATGGATGGATATGGATTGCAGGACAGGCCTCAGGCAGAGAGGGGAAATGCTGGAAAGGGATGAATGCAGGGGGCAGGGGACAGAGGAGCATGGATTGCAGGGCAGGCCTCAGGCAGAGAGGGCAAATGCTGGATAGGGATGAATGGAGGGGGCAGGTGACAGAGTAACATGGATGGCCATGGATTGGGACGGCAGGGCTCAGGGAAAGGGGAATTGCTGGATAGGGATGAATGGAGGGGACAGATGGGCATGGATGGATATGGATTGCAGGGCAGGCCTCAGGCAAAGAGGGGAAATGCTGGAAAGGGATGAATGGAGGGGGCAGGGGACAGAGGAGCATGGATGGCCACACACACACACTCTCTATCACACTGTGTCTCACATACACACTTGCACACACTCACACCCAGACTCACTCTCTCTCTCACACACTCACACTTTCACTCTGACTCTCAAACAGTCACTCTCACATACACTCTCCCAAACATACACACTCCGAGGAAAACCTTGCTGGCGCCCGTTTCATTTGTCTCAGAAACGGGCCTTTTTTACTAGTCTGTAATATCTAAAGAGAAAAGGAGAGAGACTAATGGGCTCACTTCCTACCTGCTGGGAGACTGAGAAAATACAGAGGCTAAGGTCACATGGCCAGGGCTCCTATTGGCTTTCTAGAGTCAGAGTTTTTTCTCAGTCTCCACCTGCTGGTAGGCGAGCACAACCCATCAGTCCAATCCTGGTACGGTCCGGAGGGATGCTAAGGAAACAGCCTTGGTGCTCTCCCCCCCCCCCCAAATCCAGAACCGCAAAACAACAAAATAAAAATGAAAACAAAAATAGAAATAAAGATAGGCATAGAAACACCCCCCAACCTCCCCCCATTACATCCCTCCACACACACCATAGTCCTCTCATCCACCTCAACCTACCTAACTTCACCTCCAGTCCAATTTTAACCCCCCCAACTGATATTCCAATGCAAACCCCGTAAAATAACAGCATGAAATATATTGTAAACATACCCCCTTAGGCATATACCAACTGAGTGTCTATCCAGAGATATCAAGGTCCTGTAATTCCCAGATACTTGACGTCGATAAGCTGGGAACCTCTGAGTCCCACACTGTAACTCAGGAACTCATAATTCAGCAAAAAAAAGTAACAGCAAACTGAAGCTAACTAGAGTTCCACACCTCCTCCAGCCATGGTCCTCTCTCAGCCACTTTGCAGCACACTCTCTACGAACTTTTCAGATCTGCGGGGTCTGAGAAAAACAGATTGGTTTTGTTGTCGTGGACGACTCACACTTTGGCAGGATACAAAATCGCGAACCTCACTCCTTTGTTATACAGATGCTTGCAGTGTTGACCCATTCGCTTGCGCATTTCTGCCACTCTAGGCGAAAAATCTTGAAATAGTAGAATCCGAGCCCCATTTTACTTGTCTCTGAGCTCAAAAAAGCTGCATAAGCTTTTCCTTCTCTGCATAGTTTAGGACTCTGGCCATAACCGGTCGTGGTCTCTTGTCTCCCTCCTTTAGCGGCCCGATTCTGTGAATGCGTTCTACTTTCATACAGAGATCAGGTGCCAAGAAGCCCAGCTTATGAGGCAACCAAAGCTCCATAAAATCCCATAACTCCTGCTCCTTCACCGACTCAGGAAGGCCGATGATGCAAACATTATTCCTTCGCCCTCTGTTTTCCTGGTCCTCAACCTGCTGTAATACTGCCTTATATTGAGATTCCAAAGCAGTGAGGAGAGCTTCCACTCCCGCTCCCGCCACGCGGTCTTCTTAACTGGAGATCCGCTCCTCCGCTCTTTGCAGCCGTGAGCCCTGTCTTTCCAAACCTTCTTGGATATCATCTACTGATGCTTGTAGTTTAGATAATCTGTCGTCCAAAACCACAGTAAGTTGTTTTGCAAGTTCTCTGACCGCTTCTTGTAGCGTCACCACAGGAGCCGTAACTGCTGCGGCCTGATCCGTCGCCAACTTGGAGCTCGTGTGTGACACGCGGTCCTTCCCCGCTCTCTGAGCTTTAGTCAGCATCGAGATATGTCACCCTCCGATATGTTGCAGGTACCAAAACCGCCGACGGACTCCACGCCTCAAAGCCCTGCAGT
The DNA here is from genome assembly GCF_901765095.1 of Microcaecilia unicolor. Lineage (NCBI taxonomy): Eukaryota > Metazoa > Chordata > Amphibia > Gymnophiona > Siphonopidae > Microcaecilia > Microcaecilia unicolor. Next base: position 391,669,218 of record NC_044033.1, on the reverse strand, counting down.
AGACGAGTGGGGGTATTGTTTTGCTGGGGTTTGCTCTGTGTTTAACAGCGGTTGGGATGGAGCCTAAGAGACCTGCGTCTGCTCAGCAGTGCAGCATCACGTGACCCCCCCCCTGGACGGCTTCCTAAAGGAAAAGTCCTTAGACCATTATTAAATTGACTTGGGGAAAATCCACTGCTCATTTCAGGGATAAGCAGCATAAAATATATTAAACTTTTTCGGGATCTTGCCAGGTATTTGTGACCTAGATTGGCCACTGCTGGAAACAGGATGCTGGGCTCGATGGACCTTTGGTCTGTCCCAGTGTGGCAATACTTATGTACTTCCTCTCATTTGCCGCACAGGAATCGCTAGCATGGCTTTGTAAAAGATGCCCAATATGACCTAAAAACAGGAAGCAGGACCATAATCACCTAAAAACAACTAAAAACATATATGGTAACTTGTTTTCATATTTATGCTTTACTAATTCTATTACATAACATCTAGGATTATTTTTTAAATTGCATGCACACCCTCAATGCACATATATGTTAAATTTTAAAAGCATATCTATTTCCATTCTGCTGCCCTTTTTTTTTTTGAGCGACTGCATATTAGAAAAATTTCCTTCACAATTTAGCTATAACATCAATTTCAAACTGTACGAATTTTACCACTCCAGTTACATTTAAGTGTACTTCTACCCTTACCCTACTCTGTATTGCTCACTAGAAGCTGTAGTCCCATCCCCGGAGACTTATCAGCCTCATTGGGATTACTTCTCTCTATATGCTATAAATTTGTTCCAGAGTTGTATTCTCTTTTCCAGAACCTTATCAGCTTCCTTGCACCTACTGTTACTCTATTTTCCACTCTGTATATATTCCCGGAGTTGGTACTCTCCTCTCCAGAACCTGAAAAAGGGGAAAGGCACGGTAAAAAAGAAAAGGGAAAGGTAAAATAAAGCCTCCTTCAAGAGGAGCTCAATTGTAAAGACAAAAAAATAGCCGGAAGACCCAAAAAATAGCTCTGTAAAACCGAGTGAATGAGGAGTGGGCAAGAAAAACACCTTCTCCTCACATGGAAAAAGAAAAGTTGAGGAGACTGCATTCGTGCGACGAACGGTAAGGCACTTGTGCATGCGTGGTACAAAGCTCTCTTTTTAGCTATGGCAAATGCTGGACCAGGCAACACAGATCAGCGTCACCCACTTGTGAGAATATAGAAGATGGAGAATGACTTTTTCACTTCTGGAAACTTTGACCAGTGTTCTGATGCAACCCAAAAGGAAAAATTGCTTTTGTTCCTCAACTTTAGTGATGCTGTTATTAAAGTCCTAAATTAGTTTAATGCAGTCTCAGCTGCATCATGCCTGACTGAGACTTGCCACAATTTTCTTCAGCTGCTGGGTCTCAATCCTTTTTTAACTTCTGCCACCTGTCAATCCTTTTTTTAGCTTCTCAATCGCATTTCATTGTCACTGAGGGCATGTTAGCCATATTCCACAAACAAAATGCAGCTCATTACTATGTATAGTGAACTCTCCTTTATTCTTTGCCTGCATTATCTTATGTTGGTAGAAGAAAACAAAAATGACGTGTCTATTGGCTGAAATTTCACTTCAATTATGGCTTTGACTACAGGCCCAATGATCCATATATCTGAATGTTGTGGCAAATAAATAATCACTAAGGCCAAGATTCCGAGAAAGAGTAGTTACCTGATGCTAGGGTCTACCTTGGGGGTCAGCAACCAAGAAAAAGATCTAGTTGCCGTTGTAGATCAGTGTGTGGTGGAGGCAAAAAAAAAAAAAAAATCAAATAGGATGCTAGGAATTATTAGAAAAGGGATGGCGAATAAGACCAAAAATACTATAATGACTCTGTATCGCTCCATGGAGCGACCACACCTAGAGTATTGTGTTCAGTTCTGGTTGCTGTATCTCAAGATATAGCGGAATTAAAAAAGGTTCAAAGAACAGCAACCAAAATGATAAAGGGGATGGAACTCCTCTCATATGAGGAAAGGCTAAAGAGGTTAGGGCTCTTCAGCTTGGAAAAGGAGACGGATGAGGGGAGATATGATTGAGGTCTACAAAATCCTGAGTGGTGTAGAATGAGAAGAAATAAATTGATTTTGTACTCATTCCTTTTTTTTTTTTTTATATTTATTTTTATTAACACAGTACAGCAGTGCTCACTCAGACATATCCAAAACTTCCAGTTATGTATGTACAGTAACACATAAAGACTCCATTTTGAAGCTTACAAAACATCTAACCATAAATCATTGGCCTGGTTCGCACTACACACTGCATTTTCTGTTTTATTCCCCTTCCCCAATCATACTACACACTCAGCACTTTATCCCACTCCAGAACTCAACAGCTATCCCAAACGCTCCCCTCATACCCTCCCATTCCCTTCCCCCCCCCCCCCCTCCCTCATTGCCCTGTAAAGGTAGCACTTTTAAACAGGCTGTCCACAGACCACGATATTGCCTGATAGCAAGCTTTGCTGAGGTGGCATAGATACGGCACTCGTTCTCGCCCACCATTCTCATTTTATTGTACCACACTTCTACCGGGGGGTGGTCTGGTTGTATCCAAAATTGTAGAATGGTCTTTTTGATCAATAAGAGGGATGTATATATAAATCTCCTATGTGACTTAGGAAGGCCCTGGGCAATCAGAAGGTCTTGGTCTCCCAACAGTAAGGTTGCATAATCCCACTCTATTTGTCTATTTGTGACTTGTTTAATCACCTGAAATGCCTGATTCCACAGTGAAAGAGACGGGCATTCTAAAAAGGAATGAATAAAAGTCCCCCACCCTGTCTGGCATTTGGTGCATTGACCCTCTCCCCAGAGTCCCATGACTGCCCCCTTAGCCTTTGTAATGTATGCTCGGTGCAATATCCTGTATTGGGTTTCTTGCAGGTTTGCTACTTTAACCATATCATAGATATTGGAAAAAAGCTTACTAAATTCTTTTATCGTGTAGTTTCTATTCAACTCTCTGTTCCACTGGTCCATCAATCTTTCCATCCCTCCCAGAGGCCTATGCATCTGCAATATTTTATACCATGTGGATAGGCTGTTCGCCTTGTACGGTATACTCAATAAAATCTTGTCCATTGGCCCCCACAGCCATCGATCTCCGTGTATCCGTTGTAAAGAAGTGTGATAATGCCGTGCTTGAAGATATTGTAGTAAATGCTTATTGGGGAAATCCCACCTCTCCTTCAGCTGATCAAAGGATTCTAACTGTTCCTGCCCTTGTGCCATGAGATGGATCAGCATCACACATCCCTTCTCCTTCCACTTGTCAAATATAGAATATCCTAGGCCTGCCGGGAAATCTGCATTGCCCACCAACCCCAGGAAGGGAGATGCCTCTGGTGCTCGGTTCTGATGCCCTCTCCACCATGCCCACGCCCTCCGCAGAGGTTGCAAAAAGGTCAATCTCCCTGCTGTGTCATATATATTACTAGGCCTCATATGTATAAGATTTATGAATGACCATGGGGCACTCCAATCCTCCAGTCCTCCGCTCGGCAAAAACCGATAAGTACCCGTCATTCCCTCAAAAATAATTCGCATAAGTGCCGCCACGTTATATAGGCGTAGTTCAGGCAGTGCCAGGCCTCCCTCGTTCTTACTCAGAGAGAGCTTCTGGTGCCCTATCCGTGCTCCCCTCCCCTGCCAAATGAAGGAACGTATGATAGATCGGTATAAACGTTCGTCTCTCCTTAACAGCCATATGGGAGCCGCTTGTAATGGGTATAAGATCTTTGGCAGCAAAACCATTTTAACTAGGGCTATTCTGCCCATCAGGGAAAGCGGCAAGTGCTTCCATCTGTCACACAGCTTCCTGATATTTTCTATTATATCGACCACATTCTTTTTGTAGAATATCAATGTATTAACACTAAGAAAGATTCCCAGATATCTCATAGCTCCTCGTGCTAGGGGTATTGGCAATCCCGACCAGCCCGGGTCTGTAGTGCTTCCTGATAACGGGAGCACCTCTGATTTTAAACAGTTGACCCGCAGCCCCGATATATCCCCGAAATCACCTATTATTGCCAGCACCCGGGGGAGATCCCTAGGCCCATTAGCCAGGTATACTAAGATGTCATCTGCAAATAGATTTACTCTAAATTCCCTTCTGCCCACCCTGATCCCCCTCATGGCCCTTGTTTCCCTGATTGTTATTGCTAACGGTTCTATAGCTAGCAAGAAAAGAAGCGGTGACAAGGGGCATCCCTGCCGGGTTCCCCGTTGTAAGGGGAAACTCTCTGTAAGTGTGCCATTGAGCAGCAATCTGGCCACAGGGAGGGTGTAAAGCGCTTTAATCCAAGATATGTATGCCCCTGATATGCCATAACGGTTCAGGACCCAAAACAAATACTGCCACGAAATGCTGTCGAACGCTTTTTCCATATCCAACCCCACAATCCCTTCCAGGCCCCCTCTGCCCCTACATTCCTGTATAGCCAGGAGGGCTCTCATAATATTCATCGAGGCATGCCTTCCCGGGACAAATCCCACCTGGTCCTCATGAACCAAGGAAGAGATCACCCCGTTCATTCGCCGAGCCATTATGGCAGCCAGGATTTTAATATCCTGATTTAGCAGCGAAATGGGTCGGTATGAGCCCACCTGATTTAAGTCTTTGCCCGGCTTTGGTATTAGTACTATATGGGCCATATTGTTTTGTATAGGTAAGTTGTTCTCCACAATCCCATTGAACCAATCTCCCAGGGGGCCCGCCACCAAGTCCACCATTATTCGATAATATTCTGGGCCATAGCCATCTGGTCCTGGCGCCTTGGTCAGCTTTAAAGACTTGATGGCTTGTCTGATCTCTTGTTCCACTATAGGACCATTAAGGGTTTGTAATTGGTCATGTGTAAGTGTAGGTATGCAAATATCTTGAAAGAACCCCTCGCATGCTTCGGAGTCAAACCCTCTTGCCCCGTATAAGGAGCTGTAATAGGTGACGAATTGTTGTGTAATATGTTTATCTGTGGTGTGTTCTATCCCTGCCTCATCCCTGATAGCTGTAATGGTTTGCCTTTTACGATATGGCCTGACCAGTGTTGCCAGTAGTTTCCCAGCTTTATTCCCCCATTTGAATAGTTTAAAACGTTGGAAGTATATATCCCGTTGCGCCCTCTGATTCAAGATGTCGTCTATCTGGTGTCTAACCTCTAATAAGCGTGAGCGATCTCTTGCATTCATAGTACCTATATGTGTTCTTCTCAATTGATGGTATTCACTAGACAGTCTCAGCAGGTCTGCCTCTCTTTCCTTCTTTTTCCCCGCGGTGTAAGCTATTATGTGACCCCTCATCACCGCTTTCGATGCTTCCCAATACATGCCAACATCTACATCCGTTGTTTGATTATATGTTTGATAATCTATCCACTTAGTTCGTATGTATTCCCTGAATTCTTTGTCATGATACAGTGAAGGATGAAACTTCCACACCCTCTCTTCCCTTCCCCCTGCAAAAGATATTGTCATAGTAACTGCTGAGTGATCACTAAGGGCGCAATCCACTATGTGAACCCCAGAGGACCTAGAAAGCAGAGATGGTGTGGTAAGCAGATAATCAATCCGGGAGTAGGTGTTATGCGGGTGGGAATAGAAGGTAAATTCGCTATCGTGTGGGTGCAAAAGTCTCCATATATCCACCAGCCCTAGCTGGGATGATAAAAAATTTACCCCTCTGCTCCCCCAATTCCCCCCCCTTAGCTTCCTGGGTTTACAATCCACCGTCTGGTCCGCTACACAGTTAAAGTCTCCCCCCATCACTATGTGACAGTCCGGGAAGGGCACCACTTTAGCCACTAACTCTGAGAAGAATCTATGGGAGTAAATGTTGGGTCCATAAATGTTACACAGTAAGATACTCTGTCCCCAGAGGTCTCCCAGTACCAGCACATATCGACCCTCCTTATCCGCAATCACTTTCTGTGTTTTAAAGGGCAGTTGCTTATGTATCAAAATAGCCACCCCCCTTTGCCTAGAGTTGTATGAAGCATATTCTACCTCTCCTACCCAACTCCTCCGGAGTTTTTGGTGTTCTGTTATGTTCAAGTGTGTCTCCTGGAGGAAAGCTATGTCGGATCTCTCCCTTTTCAGCCAGGAGAGCACTTTCGTTCTCTTAACCGGAGAATGAAGCCCGTCTACATTAAGAGTGACCACTTTCAGATTAACCATTGGCACCATAGTTGGGATTCCTTGTTATCATTATGTTAGTATTCCATTCACTGGCCTCCCAGCTAAGCCAGTGAATTCCCTCTCGCCGCCCCTTCAGAGACCTTCCATTTCTCTCCCACACTCCTCTCCGTCCCCCTCCTCCTTGGATCAGAGCCTGAATCTTAGTTCCATTTTGTGTTCCCTTTACTCCCCCCCTGCCCACCCCTCTTCCACTCACTTCCACACACCAATCACACACACACTCATTCCTCTCCCCACCCTCCTCCCTCCCTCGCTCCCTCCTACCCCCCATCTCCTGTCTATCCCCTCTCCCTCCCAAAGTACTTCCCCACATCCTTCACCTACCCACAACAGCTTAAAGAAAGGACATCCAACCCCTCCCCCCACCCTAACTAGTTTAATTCAAAACAATACCAAACCATACTTTTTTTTTTTGTTTTTGTTTCTGCTTCCCCCCTTTCTAAAACTGTGACTGTCTCATAACTGCCCAACAAACCCCAAAAGGGAAAAACAGAAACATATTCACAGAGATGATCAGATAAGCATTTTCTCTCAGGTACTGCGCTGGTCCCCACTCCGTTATGTCTTGAGTATAGGTTGTGCTCTGGCTTCCTGCTATATCAGTAGACATTGTTCACTTCTTAGCCTCTCGAAGCCAGGCAGAATGTCCGCAGTCCCCTTGTCAGCATGGCGATAACACTCTCTGCATCATGCCTCACCGTCCCTGTCCACAGCTCTCTGCTATTCCGGCTCTGGGTGTTCTGCAGCCTTCTCCTGGTTACATTTTTCCAAAAAAACCTTCGCTCCAGCCACATCGTTTATCAGCTGAGTCTTCCCATCCACCCAGACCCTCAGCTTGGCCGGATAAAGCAGCGCGAATCTGACCCCCTTTTTGTAAAGAGCAGTACATATAGGCGCCATTGCCTTCCTCATTAGGGCCACGCGCATGGAGTAATCATTAAATAGCATCAAGCGATGTCCCTCGTAGAGGAGCGCTTCCTTCATTCTTGCTGCTTTTAAAATCCTCTCCTTCGCCTGCCAGTTTATGAAATGGGCTATTGCCGTCCGGGGTCTTGTGTTCCCCTCGCCTCGTGCTCCAATACGGTGTGCTCTGTCACAGCAGAAATAGCCCTCCTGTTCCGCCAGGCCTAAGTGGTTTGGTAGCCATTTTACAAAGAAGTCATACAGGCCTTTGTCGGACACGGTTTCAGGCAGCCCGATCACCCGCAGATTATTTCGTCGCGCCCGATTTTCATGCTCTTCTACCTTCTCTTGCAACTCCGTGATATTCTTTTGAAGAGTGGCGACTTGCGCTGCAACGGCCTGCGCCTCCTCTTCTCTGGCGGAGATCCGGTGTTCCACCTCCGCGATGCGGGTCGTATGTGAGTCAAACTTCTCATTTATTTCGTCTACAGCGGACTGCAATTTGTTTAATTTGTCCTCCAGTGCTGCCGATACAGACCGGGAGATCTCCTGCGCCCAGTCTGTTGTTGGAATCACCAGTGTTGCCTGCTTAGGTGATTCCCCCGCCATTTTGTCCATGCGGTTACTCGTTGCTTTAGACAACTTTTTGGGGGCTCTGGTGGGCATACCTCGCGGGGGACTCCCTCAATCGACTGCCAAGGTGAGTCCTCTTCTCTAGCCACGACTCTCCCCCAAATCGCAGCCTGTTAGTCTGGTACTATTAGCTGATATAGATGGGAGGATTGCGGAGCCTCTCTTCTTTGCTGCCTTCTAGGTAGCAGGCATCACGTGACCCCCCCTTTGTACTCATTCCAAACGTACAAAGACTAGGGGACACTTAACTTACATGGAAATACTTTTAAAACAATAGGAGGAAACATTTTTTCACTCAACGAATAGTTAAGCTCTGGAACTCTTTGCCGGAGGATGTGGTAACAGCAGTTAGCATATATTTATTTATAGCATTTATATCCCACAATTTCCCAGCCACGGGCAGGCTCAATGTGGCTTACAACAGTCTGTAAAAACATACATCGTCAGCAAACAAACAATTTCTTAGAAGTGTAAGAGGGAAAGGGTAAAAGCAAAGAAGGGAAAAAGAGATATGGGTTTAAAAAAGGTTTTTACAAGTTCCTGGAGGAAAAGTCCGTAGTCTGCTATTGAGACACACATGGGAACGCAACTGCTTGTCATGGGATTTGTTGCATGGAATGTTGCCACGATTTGGGTTTCTGCCAGGTACTTGTGACCTGGCTTGGCCACTGTTGGGAACAGGATGCTGGGCTAGATGGACCATCTGACCCAGTATGGCTACTCTTATGGTCTTACGTAACTTTCAAACAGAAAAGTTTAACAGTCACACCAACACAGGTGGGGGGGGGGGGGGGGGGGGGAACAGACAAATAAAATATTTTTTTGCTGCCCTAATGCATCATCCTGTATTTTTTAGTATTACATCTTAGTTGTAAGATTCTAGACCAATTCTTCATGCTTTGTTAGATCCCACCTCATGTTATTCACACCATCCAAGGTATCTATCCTACTGCAGATTCTGGTAACATTTACAAACAAGCAAACTTATCAGACAGCCCTGTGTCAATAATCGCTTTGGGGGGGGGGGGGGGGGGAGGGAAGAACTGGATCATAAACCAGTCCTTGTGGTAGACCACACGTAATGCCCTTTTTGACAGATTGAATTTCATTTACCATTACCCTTTGTTGCTTTCCACACCACGTCAAGTGGTCTGGTGGTCCCTGCGCGAAGGCTGCAGTATGGGGTCAAACAGATTACTATATCTCAGCAAGTATTGCATTGGCGAACGTAAAACTTTACCAATGTTCATTGGGGACATGTATGAATGTTCACAGAAAATTTCATTGAAATCCGTGATGGTCGCGCAGGGACCACCAGACCACTTGACATGGAATGACCCAATTCTCCTGTATAGAACTGTGTCAAAGGCTCTGCACAAATCTAAGGGGCTAATATTCATAACCAGACAGGAGAGGCTCCTGTACATTTAAATTGCTTGTGCAGGGCTATCTGCTGCTATTCAGTGGCACTTTACCAGATAGCGCAGCTATATATCACCACTAACTACGAAATTTGAAACCGGTGATTTTGTAGGCAGTCTGGGGCACAATCAACACCTATGTGCTTAAGCGCCGATATGCAACACTTAACCACATAAATTAACCGGACAAATAGGATCACATAAAACACAATCCTATCTTTGTCCGGTTTGGTTAAGTGCTGAATATTGCACCTAAGTGGATAAATGATAGATGGCCGCATATACTGGGATATTCAATGCAAGTCCCAGACATAACACCAGCAATCCAGGATTCAATAAACCAGACTATCTTCTGTTTTAGAAACATTTCCGTTATTTACTTACCACAGAGATCAAAGTAACCAGCCTGTAGCTCCCAATCTGTCTTATGCACATTCATTCTGATTTTCAGGACATCCCTAATGAATATGCATAAGACAGGTTTACATACAACAAACGTAGTATGCATTAATTTCTCATGCATACTGTGACAAGGCAAGCCCCAAAGATTCCCCAGTGAAGCAGTTGAGCCCAGAACTATGGGTCCCAGAAGTCCTTGCAAGAATGAGAGAAGAGAAAAGTCCTCAAAAAAAGGAATGGATTCCCAGCCCCAGCAGGGGGAACAATGGCTCGAGGCAGGGTGAGCCTGTTACTCTCTTCCCCACTAGAGGGAGAGGGAAGGATGAAGCTCAGTTTCCCTGGCTTCACCATCAGTATATAATTCCCCCCAGCTGTGAGAAGGGGAGAGCAGATTTCCTGGAGGCTCTCAGTCACCAGGAGAGAGGGGAGACGAATGGAGAGAGAGATTCCATGGAGTATGTGGAGGAAGAAAGTAGCCTGCCACTAGAGCTGCCTAAGGGAGAGGAGCCAGCTACCATGGAGTGGGAGAATTCAAAGGTTGCCCAGCCCCGCACTTGAAGGCAGTGGAAGAGGCCACACCGGGCGTGGTGCTGAGAGGTGGGAGAAACTGCCAACCCTGCTCCTTACAGGGTTCCCTCTGTGCTGTGGAAAGGCAGATGATTTGTGATATTGGTTTGATGTGCAAAGACTGTCCATGAAGATTTGTTCTGAACTGTTGTGCTATATTGGAAGTGTGCTGAACTCTTACTAAACCCTTCTGAAGGAGGGGGAAGGGAAAGCTAATGCCCTAATAGAAGACCTGAGGTCTTGAGGAGCTGATCGTTTGCTGAGGGATTTTGGGACCTGGACTGTACCTTTTTTCCTTTTGAAGATTATCTTATGAGGACTGTACCTTTTTCTTTTGAAGACTATATTAAGGGGGCTGTACCTTTTGTTTTGAATAATATATTATGATTTTTGGTATGAAACTGCCTTGATAATAAAATACTTTGGCCCTGAGTCCCAGTATCAGCAGCATTCTGTCCTGGAACCCTGGGAGCCCCGCAGGATTGCTGGCTCCACCCAAGAGGAGGAAGTGGACCCCCCCTTTACAATACTCATTAGGGATATCTTGAAAACCTGACCTTTATCTAGCTCTCAAGGATTGAACATATGAATCCGTGATATATCTTCATTTATAGAGAAAAGATAAGATCTTTCAAATTAAAAAGTTGGGATCCCAACAGCGTCCTTATGAACAGACAAGGAATGTGTGGGTCTGTGCTTGCCTAGAATTTATTTATTTAAAATACTCATAGCTCTCCTATTAACTAAGCAGGTTACAAACAAAGCAAATACTCCAATAAAATTATATACAAACATAATCAGCATATAACTCTTTCATCTTCATAAAATACAGAGAAACTGAATTAAAACCCTAAACATGCCTGTGAAAATAAAAGCGCCTTAGCTGTTTCTTTAAAATGTTAAACTTCTGCAGCAGATGTAATCTTTGCAATAATTCATTCCACCCACTGAGGCCAGCATAAGATAATGCTATCTTTGCTACAGCAGGAGAACATAAGCACTTAACTGATGGAACAATCATGTGCTGAGTATTTTCAGAACATAATACTCACGTAGGTTTATAGTACGGCAATACATTCCTAAAATATTCAGAAACTGAATCATGCAAAGTCTTAAAGACCAATGATAGCAGTTTAAAACGAACTCTATAGGCAACAGGCAGCCAGTGAAGTACTTTCATTGCACCCATAACTGACTCAAAACGTCCTAAACCAAAAATCATATGCACTACAGCATGCTGAACTACCTCCAGTGCATGAATTTTAGACCCTGTAATACCCAATAAAAGACGGTTACAGTAATCTAGTTCTGTAAACACTGAACCACAATCTGAAAATTCTTTGTGTTGTTGCCTGTATTAAAGGAGGAAATGCAAGGCGAGGACTAGGGCCAATCCTCCTGCATCAGGCTTTCCTTCCAGAACTTCTTCCCACATTATCAGTGCGACAGAGGGCTCCACTGGAAGCTGGGACCCAACCAAAATGCAAATGTTAAGCTCCAACAAGGGACTATTCTGCTTGCACTAGTTTGGGCTTATGAAGGCTGGAAACTGTCACTGTGGCTGGCTTTAACCAACTTGGAGAGAACTGTGGTGGACAAGCTGCCAGAAGACTTGCAAGAAGGGATGAAGCTCTCACTGCACAGGGATTGTGGGGAGATTGCTGGAAGGAGCACTGGGGAAGCATCAGAACTCACCCAGAGCAGGGTGGACTAGTATCTGCTATGGTGATTTTAATTTCTAAACCTGTTTTGGGTAAGCTCGACAATACTACCCTTGAATCTAATTGGTCAATATTGGCTAAGACAGAAACTGACCACTGAAACTCAGATTATCACTCAGGTCCTTTTTCAAGTAGGCTCAGGTCATGGGCACTGCTGCATTAATAGTGAGAGTAGAAAAGCTGAATCACATTAGTTCTCAGATTTCAGAGCAAAACAAAATAAAACTGATCCAGCACAGGCTAGAAAACGGGAAAAATAAATCAAGGCTAAAAAACAATTTCTGGATTTTCAATTTTACAAAAATCCCCTTAAAGGGGTTCTCAACCCAGTCTGGTTTTCAAGATTGCAAATTTATCTCATGCATATTCATTGTGGGTATCCTGAAAAACTGACTGGTTGGGTGTGTCCTGAGGACTGGGTTAAGAACCCTTGCCTTTATCACCAAATGTGGGATTTTATTTTTAGAAAAGCTAGAGGGGATTTGAGTTTAACACAAACGAATTTGGAAAGGGCAATGATGAGTGTGCGGGGGGGGGGGGGGGGGGGGATCTCCAGATTATATAGGGCTCTCCTCTCACATAGTAAACCTGTCATGTATTATTTGCTGAAATGGAAGCGGGCTTTGGGTGTGTCTTATGAATTCTCACAGTGGGAGTGGATCTTTCGATCATTGCTTAAAGTATCTATTTCTAGTGCTTTAATGGAAAATGGGTACAAGATCTTGTATAGTTGGTACTATACTCCTAAGCAGTTGCATAAAATGTTTCATTTGGAGTCAGCTTTATGCTGGTGTCAATGTGGTATGGAGGGTGAGATGTACCACATATGGTGGGCTTGTCCCCGTGCCCTGAAGTATTGGTCTAATATTTTGAAGTTTGTTTACAGCCTCAATACGCTTACATACCCTATGAAGATGGACCACTGTCTCCTGCATGTTAAGTTGATAGGGGTGAAGACTCATGTGCATCATTTGATTACTTTTGTGTTTGTAGCCAGCAAGCTGGTGCTTGCCGTGGCTTGGAGACACAGCACTACCTGGTCTCTCAGTGATGCGGTGCGCTGTAAGCCACATTGAGCCTGATGCAGTTGGGAAAATGTGGGGTATAAATGAGATAATAAATAAATACTACGCAAGTTGGATAACATCCATCTGATGTCTAAGTTAACAGCCTTACGAACTGGTTGCTTATTATCGTACCATAATGTTTGGGACCCATATGTGAAATGGACTGCCTATCCGGACTCTTCCCTTCTTGTCCTATAGAGACAGCAAAGTTTGGGGAGTGGGAGTAGGTTGGGGAGAGAGGTTTAAAGAATACCTGTATAGCTTTCCAGTAGGGAGATATCTGTTGAAATATTTTTTACTGTGTTTGTGGTTGATGTTGTGCCCAAACTGGTTATTTACTGTTGTGATTTGCTGCACTCTTTAATAAAAGCTAAACAGAAAAAAAAAAAAAGAAGAACCCCTGCCTTAACATCTACGGATAGGTTTAGAAAACATTTGTGAAAAGTACTAAAAATCCCAGAGAGGATCTTGCCTCCTATAATAAAGGCTTTTTCTTTCCTACCCAAAATGGAAAGCCAGGTTTAGTCTTGCAGCTGACCATATCACCCAGAATAGTTTGGATCTTCCTGTACTCCTCAAAGGGTCCGTTATGGAGGCATCTGAGAGAGCTACTTTTCTTGTTCTCTTAAGATCAAGAGCACATTCTTAAACTATTTTAAAGACTAGGCAACAATTTTCTTGGGACAAAAGATACAGATTTTTGCAGACCTGCATTGGTTTACTCAGGACAAAGGAAGTTTCTGGGCATGTGCCAGGAGATGAGACTGTTTTTCTGTCTAAGTTGCAAACTATTAAATATATATATCTTTGAGCCTTCCCAACGTAGGCCTTTGATTGATTCTAGAGGTCACATGCTCCCTAAACATTGAAGATATGACTGCCATTGTATGGAGTCCTTGAAAAAAGGGGAGGTATTGTTTATAAAGTTGTTGGTGTTTAGGACTTTACAATTGGGTGCTCCTCAATTTTTTTCTTATTTATTGTCATACACTCCAACACAGCCCTGCGTTCCAGCCAACATTTACTACATGTCCCTTCAGTCCAGAATATTCCTTACTGAACACATTTCTGAAACAAATATTCAGTGTTGTAGGGCCCACACTAGGGAATGCCTTCCCCTACAAATGCGTAAGGAGGTCTCCCTTCCTTCATTTAAAGTACTGTCTCTTGATGGGGTATGTGGACTGCTGCTGAACATGGGGTCCTGTGGCGCACAGCAGGCTTAGAGTACTTCTATTCTTTCCCAGTATATTGTATTTCTATTTCCTTCTTCTGAATATTATTGTAGTATAGACCGCTGTGATGGCCTGGCTCTAGACCTTTCATAGGTTAGTGTAGTTTCTGCTCTTATTGCAAACTTTACTTTTATCCTAAATTTTTGATTTTTCAGTTCATGTTGTAATCCCATAAAAAAATATATATTAAAACCATTACCACAAAATTAATCAAAAAACCTCAGACTTCAGTGACCCTTTTAGAGAATGATTTCTGAGAGTTCAGCAGAAAGCACACAATTAATTGTATGTTCATCATAAAAAGAATCTGGTTCCTAAACCTATTCTCAGTATCCTAGTGTAAGCTCGTAAATTGCCTATACACCAAGCTGAGTTTATTTGGTACAGAAGAACCTGCAGGATGAAATAGCTGTTGGCACTAAATTGCTTTCCACAATAAAAACAGTGTTTTCTGTTGTCCTTAAACTCACAAGGTCTTTAGACGTTTGCTCCTTTGAACAACACAATATCTTGTACAAGCCAAGGTTACAGGAGTAATCAGGATTTTCTTTTCTAGCCTGGTACAGTAGTTCTTTTCTTCTAGCTCAGTAGGAAACCAGTGCTGGAATTCTGGTACCATAAGCCTTCAACTCTCAAACTACCCAGTGTTTTTTTCTCCCTTATTTTTATTAAGCCCTCACTTCCCTCTGTTCCTAGTCTGCTCAAGACAGCATAAATTCCTTGAGCAGCATAAATCACACCTGAACCCTATATCAGGGACTTTAAATCCATATACCAGGTATCACCCTTAATGAATATGACTCTCCCTTGCCTTCCCTCTAGGGGCTGTCAAATTAACTCACATGCTAATTTTTGGTAATGGCCTTGTGTTAAAGGCAACATTAGCACATGGCCATTAATTTGGAAAACTGGCAGCTTTGTGAAAGGACCCCTATGTTTGTTACTCACCTAACCCAAAACCTGTAAGCACAATAAAACTTCACTATTGACATATTAGGATGTTCATACAATAAAAATATAAAATAATCATAATTCATTACATAGCTGGAAGAGCTTTCCCACCACATCAGTGACAAAAAAAGACATACTGGAAAAAAATACAATCTTTAATATATTGTTTATATGACCAAAGCGCATTATAAGATTTTAAAGTCACACATCCAGCAGTTATACATATATGAAATACTATGACATATTTGATGCACTGCTATGCAAAAGTATAAATATGCACAATTTGATTCAGATTTTGGTTTACAAAAAAAACACTGTTCTGAACTTTTCAGTCCTATTTTTGTATCAGAAAAACTTCACCAAAAAGGTTCTGAGCATTCACTGAACCACTGAAAGCTGCAAGTAATATTATACAGGTTGTACAAGATATTCTAATCTAAACAGATTCCTGGTACAAATCCAATCGCACCCACATAAACTGCTGTTCCTTTCATCAAGCCCACAGAACACAGAAGCAGGTGGTGGTTTGCCAATCTACCTGGCTGGGGTTATAAAGTCAGGAATGCGATTCACAGGAGGACAGAAGAGGTACAGACAAGAGAAGGAAAAAAGTTGGGTAGGGCCAAACAAAAAGAGCGTGCTCTCTTTATAACCTCTCATCTTTACTACAACATATTCACTAAAGAGGTGATAAAAGATTAAGACAAAATAGGAATTTATCACCCAGGGTGGCCCCTAGCTTCCCCATGGGGATAAAAACAATAAGGCATGGAATAAGCACAGAAGATTCTAGTTACAAAGGAGTGGAGAAGAAAGATTAAATAAGGCTTAGCCCCCCCCCCCCCCAAGGCTTAGCCCCCCCCCCCCCAAATGTTCAGAAGCAAATGCAGGCAACTAGAGGCCATTAGTGTCAGACTAGCGCCCACATTTGCTACTGCAAAGGGCATGAAATAAGGAACTCTCCGGCTCTGAATGCAACGAGCACGCCAAAGCATGTTAAACAGGGTTATTAGTATTCCTCTGCAATGCTCAGCGAGCAGCGCAACAAACAAGGGTGCTGCTCCCGTGACAAACCCTATGCTAACTCAAGCTGGCATTAGCGTATACCAGGTCATTGGGGAGACCCTGTCCAGCATGCATTTGCATGTTTCCAGGTCCCCTACCCCCGAACACATAAGCCCCCCCCCCTCACCAATACCAAAAATCCTGGTGGTCCAGCGAGACCCTTACTAGATGCCCATCAGTAAGTCACTCTTATTGTTTGTAATAAAGACATTTTTGAACCCCATCTGTGAGAGGTTCCATTGTTCTACTGTTTTTTGCTTGGTGCCTTCCCTCGAGTGGAGCATTTTGCCTTCTGTTTGTGACAGGCGCAATACAGATAACACACTTATTGGGGTACCTGACACTTAGTATGAATTATGAAAGAAATGAGTTCCAAAAGAGACTAACATTAGTGAGTGAAGTGTGAGAAGCAAACCTGTCCCACCCTATCCCACCGACCCAACATAAAAATACCAGGCACTTGCAACACAACAAAACCAAAGACTGCAACGGACATTACCTGACTTTTCCCTAAGTTCCCCCCAACTGTTTCCTATCATACATATACCTCATTATCACTTTGTATTCATTCATACTATGTATTTGTTAAAACTGTAATCGGCTAACACCGTTAACGGTTATACGTAAGCCACATTGAGCCTGCAAAAGGTGGGGAAATGTGGGATACAAATGTAACAAATAATAATAATATCCCTATATCCAAGCTCACTGCACCCAAAATAATAAAACTAACTCCACACACAAGTATTATAGGGCAATTATTTATTTACAATAGCAGCAGACAGAGCCAATCAGAGAAATAGTTCTGAGCAAACACACATAAATCCCTAGATAGAATTCTAATCCATCAGGCTACTCCATCCACACAGAGCACTAATACAAAGGTACATGGCACATATAGAGCCAATCTCATCACAGAAATAGCTCAGAGTAAACGCGCACATAAATCCCTAGATAGAATTCTAATCCATCAGGCTTCTCTATCCTTGTTATTCTAGTACACTGAGAATCTGGTCAACAGTCTTTGACTGTATGCAAGGTCAAGGCTGCATGAGAAAGCAAACTTTAGAGATGGAAAGTCTGTTTACATATGAAAGTTAGGTTATTGATGCTGGATAGTGCCATGGATTATATTTGTAAACTTTTTAATTTGTAATAGGAACACAAAGTGCTTCATAAATCACCCACCTACCCAAGGGCTAGCCTGGTGGTGGTTGTGAGCTCACCCCCCCCCCCCCCCCAACTCCCCATACCTCAAAACAGGAGAAGGGACTAGCACTCCCTCCTGTGGGCACCACCTCAAAATGGTGGCACCCTTCCCTTTGCATCCTGGGATGCAGTGGGTGTCGCTAGACTACTATAGGTAGTTAAGCCCCGCCCAGCACATCCAAGGATGCACCAAGCAGGGAATTGCCACTTTGAGGAGTGGAGGCAGGAGGGAGTGCTAGTACCTCCTCCTGTTTTGAGGTATGGGGTTTAGGGGGGGGGGGGGGGCAGGCAAGCCCACCACTACACCACCAGGTTTTTTAGAATGGTTGGTGGGGGGGCAGGGGGCCTGGTGGTCAACCAGATCACCAGGGCTTAAGGTTTGACAGGTCTGGGCTTCACCTGTCAAACTCTTCTGTGGGAGAATTGTGACTTGAGCGCATGCCCAAGCACAATCCTCCAGGGCATGCCCCAGGGGGAGGAAGAGCCTGTGTTGACTTTTGAGTCCCAGCGTTTTTTGTGAGATCATCTATTTGGATACTCCTTGCCTTTCCGCAGCCCATGCAAGGAGTCTTTCTTTCACAAAGCAGCTTGCTGTAGTGCTATGCTCCACTGCTGTCCCACCCAAGTTCAGAATATATGAAAGCTGCCAAAAGTTCTCCTACAGTGAAACCATGGCTGGGAGCAGCAAGCAAGGAAGCAGCCAACCAGGGGACCTCGCTGCTGCATACCACAAGTGGGATGCTGCTGGCCAGTTTGGAAGGGGGAAATATCCTCCTGTTTACAAATAGGGGGACCGCTGCCCTGCAAATCTGGAGCAATCTCCTAATTATAAACACAAGCACACTCAAATCCTCCTCCTCTTGCTAAGGTGAAGGAGGTAAACCAGCACCTGCTGATCCACGGTGGCAGGCAGGAACAGCAAAGTCTAGCGCCAACTTGGCACAATACTCTAACGCCAGCCCAGAGCTGGCATAGGGTTTCTGATGGTAAAGGAGTCTTTGTTTGGTGCGCTGTCCTCTCAGCATACTAGAGGAATAAGAAATGACCTCATTAGCATGTTCATAGCGCTGTGAGACAGCAAACTCATCGGTTCACACACTCGTTGGCTCTTAGAACTGTGTGCGCTAGGCAGCGCTAAAGGTCTCTAGCGCCCACATTTACTTCTGAGCATCAGGCTCTCAATGCAAAGAGGGCTTCCAAAGAACATGAGAGGCACATAGGAACTTAAAAGGGGAGTTCAAGATGTTTTGCCAACATTATGCGAGGGCATCTAACTGGATGTTTCATTAACACCAGTAGTAGGCTACAATAATTAAATTATAGTCATTGAACAGTTTTTTGGGGTTTTTTTTTTTTTTTACTATAAAGACCAAAGGTTTTCAGCAAGCAGGTTGCAGATTGTAGAACTAGAATACACAAAATATAGCTGCAGACTCAAAACAGCTACAATATAGTTTAATACGTAATCTTTGAACATATGGTCTTTCTAGTAAATGTATATTGAAGTCCTGAGCATATTTTAAGGGATTCGTGAAAAACTATTAGATAGTAATATCTCTCACAATAATAATGGAAAAAACCTCACACGAACAATGATGGACATATGAACCTGTAACAGCCAGAGCTCAATGGAGAAATTATGTCGCGCCTAATAATTTTTTTCCTTTAGTCAGCTACGCTGTTCTGTATGAATGGATGTTAGCCCTTCTGACCAGCAGGTGGATTCTACCAGTGACCTCACCGATATAAACTGGTGGTGCTCTCGAACAAATCCAGTATGCATCTGCCAAAGTAGCAGAAGGTCCCTTTTTGTTGCACACCCATGCCCCATCAAGCATTACAGCTGCAATAATAAACAAGTGAGCATAACACCACAGAGTGGCATTCGCTACTCTGCATACTCCAGGATAGGGCAATATTAAGGAAACCCATATTGCTGTAACTTGTCTCTGATAATTAGTCCATTTTTTCTTTTTAATTTGTAAACTGAAAGTGATAGCGCAGCACACACTCATAGACCTGGGCCAAAGTTTTCCAACGGTAGGTTGCAGAACAGTATCTGATTAAAGGAAAGAAAATAATCGGATAAGACAATTTCTCCTTCCTTAGCGTCAGCTCCACTGTTCTGCATGAATGGGATGTACTGCAGATGATCTACTGGGCAGAGGAAGACAAGGACCCTGAATGATGGCTCTGCCAAAGTCCAAGCGGACTCTAGCCAACACATCCAATGTGTAGTGCTTAGCAAAGAAATGAAGCACCGCCCAAGTTACCACTCTGCAAATCTCCTCAGAAGTCACCACTCAGGCCTTCACCCAGGAAGCGACTTGGGTCCTAATAGAGTGGGCCTTCAGTCCCTGAGGTACCAGATGATTCTTGCAGATGTAGGTGGTCTCAATGACTGCCCTAATCAACCTTGCAATGGATGCCTAAGAGGCTGCTTGGCCCCTCTGAAAGCCATGAAAAAGAACAAAGAGGTGATAAGACTGAGAATTATTTGTCTACTTCAGGTACTGGAGCAGAGTCCTCCAGACATCCAGTTTGTGAAGCCTCTGGTCTGCAGGGGCCGAACCCTCTGCCACAAAGACAGGCAGGCAGACTTCTTGATTTCACATGCAATGGAGACACCATTTTCAGATCTTCCATTTCTACATGCCCTTGGCTGGAGTAGACCCTGCCACCTGGGCAAAGGAAGAGGGTCACCGTCTAGCAGGCGTCCAAGGCCTGTACACCTTGGCCTACGAGGCAATCCAGAGCTTCTAGCAGTACCAGATAAGAGTGGCAGGCCGTCTGTTGTACAGAATTGCGCATCAGAGGCCACTGAGGGAAGACATACAGAGGTTCCTCTAAAGGCAGGATTACAGTAGGGCATCAATCCCTTGCAAGTCCTGTTCCTTATGTCAACTAAAGAAATGCTCCAATTTTGTACTGGCTCTGGACATCATCAAATCAAACCATGGAGGACCCATGCGGTCCCGAATGAACTGTAAAAGGCCTGTTGCCTCAACTCCTGTTCCCCTGGATCCAGGAAGGAGTGGTTGAGAAAGTCCACCTACACATTGTTGATGCCCGCAATAAGAGCCACTGATAAGGCTTGCAGATATAAATCTCTGCCCACTGCTTTGAAGGCTCCTTGTTTCCTCCCTGCTTGTTGATGTAAGCCACAGCTGAGGCATTGCCCAGCATCACTCAGACAGCTTTCCTTTCTAGGGGCAGCCAAAACTCTAACAGGGCAAGAGCGTTAGAGGCGAAAACTGATAGTAAAAGGTTTTTTAGATACATTAAAAGCAGGAAACCAGCAAAAGAACTGGCTGGCCTGCTGGATGACTGGAGTGTAAAAGGGGCGATTAAGGAAGACAAAGAAATAGCAGAAAAACTAAATGAGTTCTTTGCTTTGGTCTTCACAGAGCAAGATTTGGGTGGGATACCGGTGCCGGACAGGGTATTCGTAGCTGAAGAGTCGGAAAAACTTACTGAAATATCTGTAAATCTGGAAGACATAATGGAACAGTTCTGTAAACTGAAGAGTAGCAAATCTCCTGGACCGGATGGTATTCACCCTAGGGTACTGATAGAACTAAAAAATGAGCTGGCGGAGCTACTGTTATTGATTTGTAATTTATCCTTAAAATCCGGAAGATTGGAGGGTTGCCAATGTAACGCCGATATTTTAAAAAGGTTCCAGCGGAGGCCTGGGAAATTATAGACTGGTGAGTCTGACGTTGGTGACGGGCAAAATGGTAGAGACTATAATCAAGAACAAAATTACAGAGCATGTTCAAAAGAATGGACTAATGGGACAAAGTCAACATGGATTTAGTGAAGGGAAGTCTTGACTCACTAATCTGCTGCATTTCTTTGAAGGGATAAACAAACCTGTGGGCAAAGGTGAGCCGGTTGATATTGTGTATCTAGATTTTCAGAAGGCGTTTGATAAGGTCCCTCATGAAAGACTACAGAGGAAATTAGAGGGACATGGGATCGGAGGTAGTGTCTTACTGTGGATTAAAAACTGGTTGAAAGATAGGAAACAGAGAGTAGGACTAAAAGGTCAATATTCGCAATGGAGAAGGGTAGTTAGCGGGGTCCCTCAGGGATCAATGCTGGGAACTCTGCTTTTTAACATATTCATAAATGACCTAGAAATGGGGGTAACTAGTGAGGTAATCAAATTTGCCAATGACACAAAGTTATTCAAAGTAGTCAAATCGCAGGAAGATTGTGAAAAACTACAAGAGGACCTTACGAGACTGGGAACTGGGCGTCTAAATGGCAGATGACATTTAATGTGAACAAGTGCAAAGTGACGCATGTGGAAAAGAGGAACCCAAAATATAACTACGTCATGCAAGGTTCAGCGTTGGGAGTCATGGACAAAGAAAGGGATCTAGGTGTCGTCGTTGATGATACATTGAAAACTTCTGCTCAATGTGCTGCTGCGGCTAGGAAAGCAAATAGAATGTTGGGTATCATTAGGAAAGGGATAGAAAACAAAAATAAGGATATTATTCTGCCATTGTATCGCTCCATGGTGCGACTGCACCTCGAGTATTGTGTTCAATTCTGGTCGCCGCACCTCAAAAAAGACATAGTGGAATTGGAAAAGGTGCAGAGAAGGAAGACCAAGGTGAAACAGGGGATGGGACGGCTTCCCTATCAGGATAGGCTGAAGAGGCTGGGGCTCTTCAGCTTGGAGAAAAGGCGGCTGAGGGGAGATATGATAGAGGTCTATAAGATAATGAGTGGAATGGAACGGGTCGATGTGGAGCGTCTGTTTATGCTTTCCAAAAATAAGAGGACAAGGGGGCATGCGATGAAGCTGCGTAAATTTAAAATGAATCGGAGGAAATTTTTCTTCACTCAACGTGTAATTAAACTCTGGAATTCGCTGCCGGAAAAGGTGGTTAAGGCGGTTAACTTAGCAGACTTCAAAAAAGGGTTGGACAGCTTCCTGGAGGAAAAAGCCATAGAATGTTATTGAATGGACGAGGGAATACAGTATTTCTAGGATGGGCGGGACAAAGTGCTTGTTCTTTTGGCTGCTGTCGGTAACAGGTTGCTGGGCTCGATAGACCCTTGGTCTGTCTCAGCATGGCGTTGCTTATGTACTTATGAACCACCCGGGTCTCTAGGCGATTGATGGACCAGGCTGACTACTGGCACGTCCAGGTCCCCTGCACCAAATGACCCAGGCAATGAGCCCCCCCCCCCCCCCCCAGCTGAGGAGACTCGCATCTCTGGTGACTAAGACCCACTGAGGAGGATCCAGCAGAACCCCTCTCTACAGGTGAAATCGGGCTTGCCCACAAGGACAGACCAAGTCTCACCTTGGCCAAAAGACAGAAAAGCCAGAGCCCACCAGACTAACAAGGCCTGCTGCAAAGGCCACATTTATGAGCCCTTTCTCAAGGCACCACCTCCAAAGTCACAGTCATACAGCCCAGGAGCCATAAATAGTCCCAGACCATGGACACCAGAAGCTTGCATAACCTGCGCTGCTGAATCCACAGCTTCTCCACCTGGACTTCCTTAAGGAACACCATCCCCCGGACAGTGCTGAAGCAGACCCCAGTGGCTCTTGGCTCAGTCCAGAAGGGAGATCACCTGCCAAGTCATCCAGGTAGGGGATGCACCCGAATGCCCTAGCACCACTGCTGCCGCACCCACCACCACCATCATCATCCTGAAAAAAGTGAGGCGTGCCGTAGCCAGGCAAAAACAGCACACAATCGCAGAAATTTCTTGTGATGGGCTTCGATTGGAATGTGCAGGTATGCCACCGAGAGGTCCAAGTCAGAAACGTCACCAGGGGAATCGCTGAGCAGAAAGTTTCCATAAAGAAGTGCTGGACTCGCAGACAGTCACCCCTTTGAGGTCCAGGATGGGACAAAAAGTCACCCTTCTTTGGGACCACAAAATAAATGGAGTAATGCCCCAGGCTGTACTCTGCCGGCAGAACGGGCTCTACCATCCCTAAATGGCACAGATGCTGCAGGGTGACAGCTTGCTGCTTTAGGACAGAGCCACATGCCTCTATCATATCTCCCCTCAGCCATCTTTTCTCCAAGCTGAAGAACCCTAGCCACTTCAGCCTTTCCTCATAGGGAAGTCATCCCATCCCCTTTATCATTTATGTTACCTTCTCTGATCCTTTGCTAGTACCTTTTCTAATGCCACTATACCTTTTTTGACCAGAATTACACACGGTATTCAAGGTGTGGTCGCACCATGGAGCAATACAAAGGCATTATAACATCCTTGTTTTTATTTTAAATTCCTTTCCTAGTAATACCTAACATTCTATTTGCTTTCTTCACCGTCACTGCACTCTGACCAGTGGGTTTCAACATATTGTCAACAATGACACCTAGATCCTTTTCCTGGTCAGTGACTCCTAACGTGGAACCTTGATCACGTAGATATAGTTTGGGTTCCTCTGTCCCACATGCATCAGTTTGTACTTGGTCACATTAAGCATAATCTGCCATTTGGATGCCCAGTCTCCCAGTCTCGTAAGGTCGCAATTTCTCACAATCCTCTTGTGGATTAACAACTTTGAACTGTCTCGTCAGCAAATTTAATTACCTCATTAGTTATTCCCATATCTAGATAAATATGCTAAGAAGCAGCAGTCCTAACACAGATCCCTGGGGACCCCACTATCAACCCTTCTCCATTGAGAACATTATTTTAATCCACAATAGACTACCAGCTCATATCCCATGACTTTTATTTCCTCTGGAGTTTTCTTGAGGTACTTTGTCAAATGCCTTTTGAAAATCCAGAAACACAATATCGACTGGCTCACCTTTATCCACGTTTGTTTACCCTTTCAAAGAAATGTAGTAGATTAGTGAGGCAAAATGTCCAGTCACTAAATCCATGTTGGCTTTGTCTCATTAATCCATGCTGTAATTTTGTTCTTAGTCTCTACTATTTTGCCTGGCACCAATGACAGGCTCACTGGTCTAATTTTCTGGATCACCTCTGGAACCCTTTTTAAAAATCAGCGTTACGTTGGCCACCCAGTACCATGCTTGATTTTAAAGATAAATTATGTTCATTTTTCAATTCTATCAATACTCTGGGGGTCCTGGTGATCTGCTGTTCTTCAATTTGTCAAATTGATCCATTACATCTGCCAGTTTTATAGAGATTTGATTCGGTTTCTCTGACTTGTCAACATTGAATATCATTTCTGGCATCGGTATTCTCTTCCACATCTTCCTTGAAGAGTGAAGAATTCTTTTAATCTCTCCACTATTTTTTTTTTAATTTACATTTGTACCCCGCGCTTTCCCACTCATGGCAGGCTCAATGCAGCTTACATGGGGCAATGGAGGGTTAGGTGACTTGCTCAGAGTCACAAGGAGCTGCCTGTGCCTGAAGTGGGAATCGAACTCAGTTCCTCAGGAACTGAGTCCACCACCCTAACCACTAGGCTACTCCTCCACTATGGCCTTGTCTTTCCTGAGTATCCCTTGGTCATCTAGCAGTTCGACTGATTCTTTTGCCAGTTTCTTCCTTTTAATATACCAAAAAATGTTTTATTATTTGTTTTTGCTCCAACACAATCTTCTTTTCAAAGTCTCTCTTTGCCTTCCTTATCAGTCCTTTGCATTTGACTTGTCATTCCTTATGCTGTTTCCTATTATTTTCAGTCGGATCCTTCTTCCATATTTATTGGATTTGTACCCCACATTATCCCACCTTTTTGCAGGCTCAATGTGGCTTACAGAGTGAGGTTATGTTAAAATCAATACATGTTTTAAATACAGTAGATCATAGGCTAATGTAAAAGGTTATGATAAAATCAGTACATGATTTAAATACAGTTGATCCTAAGCTGATGTAAAGGAGGTGGTAGATGGGCGGATGTTGGGTAGGTTGTGTGCGAGTATTTTAGGTGTGTTCGGATGATTGGATGATATTCTGAAGAATTTTCTTTTAGCTTCATTAGCTTCCTTCGACTCACTTTTTAACCATGCCGGCTTTCATTTGGTCTTCCTTCCTCCTTTTTTAATACATTGAATATACTTGGCCTGGGCTTCCAGGATGGTATTTTTTAATAACATCCATTCCTGACAAAAATTTTTGACCTTCACAACGGCTCCTCTAAGTTTTGGAGGTTTTTTTTCCAACCGTTCTTATTTGATTATAGTCTCATTTTCCTTTTGAAAGTTAAATGCTAACGTATTGGATTTCCTGTGTGGACTTACTGCAGAGCTTATACCTAATCTGATCATGGTATGATCATTGTTATCAAAAGGCCCCAGCATCATTACCTCCTGCTCTAGATCATGCGCTCCACTAAGGACTAGGTCTAGAATTGTTCCTCCTCTTGTTGGCTCCTGAACCAGCTGCTCCATAAGGCAGTCCTTGATTTCATCAAGGAATTTTACCTCCCTAGCATGCCCTGTTATCAGTTACCCCAATATTGACTGGGTAAAGATATCACATATTCCCTATTTTGTACATTGATAGTTTTGAATGCATTATGCATACCCACTGCACTAAAAAAAAAAATTCTTAAGTTTAGCACAAGTGTAGTTTACTACACTAGCCCCTAAGCATGATGTCCCCTGGTGTAATATGTAAGGTTTTTCACTCCTTGCTAATCCTGGGGTAGTGTGTAAAGTTTTTCACTCCTAATCTTAGATATTACAAACACAGTCTACTATAGTGTTTCCCAACTGGTTTGCATTCAGAGAAGATCACAAAGGCCATGGGAAATGAGTCACCACTGCATGACCTACACATGAGAGCTATTCTCAGTACCACAAAGCAACAAGACAACAGCAATGGCTCTTAAACATGCAGGAGCTCCTGCCTTGAGCAGCGAGAGTAGTCACAATTACCTCTCTTTCTTCTAGATATGGCATGAGACCCAGAGTGTGGGAGTTAACAGGAAGCATTCAGGGCATGGTAGTAGAGCCCTGCTTTGTATGGTATGCACACAGCACCTCCCACTCTTCTTCATTTTAAGCCTTCTCCTTCAAATCCTTCTAGTGTCTGGCGACATTCAATGCTTTCCTGACTTTACTTTTGTATCAAAGTCCTCTCCCAGATCCACACTACTTGTTCTGTCGAGGCTAGCATACTACATAACAATTTGGGGAAACTTAAGGGCGCTGTAGGCTCAAAAAGGTTAGGAAACACTGCACTTACATGCCATTTCTTTATCTGCATTACTTTTCTAGGCATATGCTGATGGACTCGTCTTCCCTTATTATAGGAAATGTCAAGCCAACTCCCCCTACCATGGATGTCTCCAAACAAATTTAAAGAACTAAAGCTGTACATATTGAAAAATCTTATAAATAACTAAAGATGATCAAATCTGAAATTTCAAATGCCACTTGCAATCTCTGATATTGTGTACTGACCATGTAAATGGGACTTTCAATAGTCAGTAATCAAAGGAAGAGCAAAGGCATTGAGAAAGGCCTAAAACACCTCCGAAGGGTTTGAATACTGGCATGAAAGAGTAAGCACTTGTAGTGCAATTACCAATATACAGATCTCCTATGAAGATTCTAGGGTATTTTGAAGGAATCCCATGCACCTACTCTCTGACTCACTCAATAAATTTGAGTTATGAAACTAAGTAATTGGCTTTTTAGTGATGTTACAGTACAATTCAATTGCTTTACAGCAAAGAGTCTAATAGAGAGAACACAATACACACTAATATAATGTAAAAGTTGGTTCTTAATATTTCTGCTACTAACACAAGAAATGGTTAATACTCTATACAGTTCATGTTTATTAAAGGAAACAACAAATTTTTAGTATATATATCCATACCAAAACTGAAAGTGGAACACATCACAAAATATTTTCATCTAGTATGTTTACACATGAGTGTTAAGTATTTAATCCTTTTATAGATGAGTTTAAAGTTACCTAAACAAGGGAGTTGATAGATTAATCTTCCAAATTAAGGAGATGCAAGACAAGTGAAGTCAAATAACCTCTTACATGCAATAAAAGCATCCTGTGATCTTTAAGAGCTACTGAAGTGCCTGGTTTTAAAAATGTTTGGACAAATTCCTGGGGTTAAGTCTATAAACCTTTAAGCTAGTTCCTGGAGGTAGGTAGCATGGAATCTTCCAAACTTTTGGGTTTCTACCAGGTACTTCTGACCTGGCTTGACCACTATTGGAAGCAGGATACTGGGCTAGATAGATCGTTGCTCTGACCCAGTTTGGCTATTCTTATATTCATCGCTAGAAAGGAAGCAAACTATTTGTGCACTAAACCAGTGTTTCCCCAAGTCGGCCCTGGAGTACCCCACTGCCAGTCAGGTTTCCAGGACAGCCATAATAAATATGCATAAAATTGATTTGCATACATTGCCTCCCTTATATGCAAATAGACATTATGCACATTCATTGTGGTCATCCTGAAAACATGACTGGGAAATGGGTACTCCAGGGCCAACTTGGGGAACCATTGTACTAAACAATGTGTTTCTCTTCATTTAGAGTTACAAATTTAAGCAGTTCCTTTTTTCTTTTGCCATTCAAACATGGCTGGCTCTCAATGCTACAGTTCTTTAGTTATCAATTTGCCTTGTATGAACATTGTGTCTATCCACACTCTTTATAATCAGTATTAAATTAAATTGAAACAACTCCCAAGAGGGGGGTACTCCCCTGTCCCAAAAGATGCTTAATGTAGTTCTTTTTAGGCACGCCACAGATAATAACACTGGCCCAGCTGGGTAACCGACTAACACGATGATTAGGAAATATTCCCCATATTCTATTGACATGTTTAATTAGATGAAGCAAAAGGAGAACCAGTGCTGTACATTTACAGGTTTGTATTCATTTAAGAGACACACTGATATTTACACGAGTCCTAAAGAATTTATTTAAGAAAATAAAGCAGATATTTAAAGCTAGTTACGTGTGTACCTTAACTTGCTTTATCTGTGTATTTTCAGAAATTATATCTAACTCCTAACCCTTATTCACTTGTTCAGAACCCTTATTTTATCATCCTCACTTTAATATTCCCTTATCTCTTGTTTGTCCTGTTTGTCTGTGCTAATTAGATTGTAAGCTCTGTCGAGCAGGGACTGTCTCTTCATGTTCAAGTGTACAGCACTGCGTACGTCTAGTAGCGCTTTAGAAATAATACATAGTAGTAGTACTATATATAAAAGACCATGGGGGGAGGGGAAGAAGATAAATATTAAGTCCAGTTATAATTAACTGGAACCCATTGCATACAATAGGACCTGTGCTAAAATAGCACGAGGCAGTGGTAAACACCACATCTACCAGTAGCCCACGTTGGTAACTACACTCCTAAATCACTAAGGGGCCCTTTCACTAAAGCTTGGTCCACACTAAATGCTGTGTATTCTATTTTACACCTATAGGACATGGCACTTAGTGCATGCTGACATCCGCTTCCTCTAAATGTTAGTAAAATGGCCCTTAAATGGCCAAATATCTGTATAAAATAAGGGAATGGAGCGTAAGTGATATGCTGCCATTATATGGATAAGGTATACATTATGTATAGGTATTCAGCAGACCTAAACTAAAGTCAAATGGGAACACCAGCATTTAACTCAATGTGATCTCCAAACTGGCTGAGAATTAGCTCAATAACTAATATGCTTTACAATGCTAACATAATAAAAGCAGATAACAGATCGACCTATCCAATCTGCCCAGTTGAGATTTTTCTTATCCAGATTTCTACTACTTCAGATTGATGAACATATAAAATTCTTTATTTAAATCAAGTCACCACCTCCCTGTTTTATCTAGCCTTTCAAAACTGTTCCCATCCCTGCTCTCTATATGCCAAGTAAGCTAATTAATGTTTGGTTATAACTATTAAACAGCCTTGATTTTGATCTTAATAGATGATGTTATGCTTTTATTGTTTAAGTAGTTATCATGTACTATTAAAGATTTACTATTGCTCACAGCATCAAATGGTCATTGACCAGATTTCTGTGTTATAAATACCAAAATAAATGGCTGCTCTGTGCAGGTTACCCCAGCTGTTCTGAAAGCCCACTGCCACTGTACAACTGCTCTTAGATTTGTAATGATATCAAATACACAGACTGCCCATAGAGCTCACTATCAAAGAACCCGTATTTACTGGTCATTGCTGCTGGCTCATAAGAACACAAGAATAGCTATACTGGGGTCAGATCAATGGTCTATCTAGCCCAGTATCCTGCTTCCAGAAACCCAATTAGTAGCAACATTCCATGCTATCTATCCAGGGCAGCAGTGGCTTCCACAATGTCCATCTCAATAATATTGAAAAGCTTTTCTGCTGGCACTGCTGTGTGCCCATCACCGCTGAAGATTTGTTTGGTGTTACTGTACAACAAAGGAATTGTCAGGTTTGAGAGCTACCACATGCACAAGGGCTAGAGGCTGAAAGAATTTAAAGGCAGCATACAACAATATTGGGCTACTTATGCTTCACCATGGTCATTAACAGGACAGCAGCAGAAATATACCATTCTCTGTGTGTTTCAGAGACGTTCTCATCCTTTTCAGATTCCTCTAATTTTACTGCAAACCAGATACTTGCTATTCATTTTCTTAAATTGTCCCTCTGTAGCCCTACACCCTTTTTCTTTACATTCTTAGTTTTGCATAACACAGAATCATTCTAAAGTATCACCTTCTCAAAATGGTGCTTTGGCGATATTTAACTGGAAATCAGCTGAAAAAAACACAGATTAAGTAATTTTTTTGTGTTAATTGGAATTGCAACCATAGCTTGAAAATACTAGGAAGAGCCACATGCATAGCAGAGAGAGAAAACAGTGCCACCAAGCATTGCACTATACAGACCTAAAAAAAAAAAATTTAAAAATGGTGTATATACATCTCCTTGCAATATATTATATACACATGTATAATAGGCATACCTACTTAGTGCCAATGAAGAAAATTCAAGCTTCATGATGTCATTTAGAACCAGGAATAGAGCAGTATCTAAGCAGGTGGCAAACCAAGGAACCAGGGTTCAAAATCCAAAATCTCCCACTGACATGTTTTGTGACTCTGGGCAAGTTACTTCACTTTCCATTGTCTTTGTACACTCAGACTGAAAGAACACTTTAGCACCAATATCTTGAGCTCAGATTTGGAAAACTCAAGTAATTTGAAAGCCAAAACCACGTACTACAATTGCAGTCCTACATAAAAGTAACTTAACCCTCCATTGATAAGGATCTTTGCATGCAGCCCTCAGCTAACTCTTTAGCTAGTTATTTCACTTCCAGGGTAGAAACTTTTTGTCCTTTTCCTCTCCTCATCCTGCTTGATTAATTTCTGGATTGTTCATTTCTAATAATTTCTGGAATTAATGTATTATTTTTTTACTGGAGTTCTTTTATGTTATTTTCCCAAAATGTTAGTATGTAAACTGCTTTGACCTGCTTGTCAGAAACTGCTGTATAGCAAGTGTGGTTAAACAATAAAGAATATTGGTGCTCATCTCACATTTTCAGAAATATTGCCCCAGGTACAAAATTTAGAATGTGAGCTCACTAGGGACAGAGAAAGTACCTGCATATAATAAACTGCTTTGATTGTACCACAGAAACGCAGTATATCAAATCCAATTACCCTTACCCCTTACTAAATATCAACAGCTAATCAGAGAAAATGATCTCATAGAAGGGGAGGGATTTTGAATTTAGCTCATGCTTTTTTCAACTGTAAGCCAAGGTGAGTTACATTTTAGATACAGTAGATATTTTCCTGCCCCCAGAGAGTTTATAATCTAAGCTGCAATGGTATTTGAACTGGGCTTCCTTGGTTAGAGAGCAGCTGGATGAGAACCAATTAGGCTACTCCTCTATTCCAGTGAGGTGCAATCACAAGTAATTTAGATTTTCCAGATATTTCATCTGAAGACTCCAGTATATCATCTAGTTAGCTATTATTTAAAACACATTGCTTACCATGATGGGAACACCAATGTCAGGCCACAAGAGGTCTTCTGATGGCAGCTTCGGAGAATTCCAAACTACCACAACTTTATTTAAATAAGGAAGTCCATTGAGTCTCTCCAAGGAGTTCATTAATACTTCCTCTCGCTCATAGGTCAACATTACCACTGTAAACTGTTCCCTGGGTACATTACCACCCAAAGCCGCTTGGAATTCTTTTCCAGACCCACCAATTCCACCTCCAATTGGTCGAAATCCAGTTCCAGACCCTAAAAATTTTGCCTCAGAAGGCAAAACAGGATCAAAGGGCGTGTATGGGAAGAGGTGGAATGGGCCTGGAGCCATATTCCAGTTTCTGTAAATATCCATTGCTGTGAGGGTAAAATTGCGAAGATATTTAGGAGAGGCATAGGGTGGTTCTGTTTCCACAGGGCCCAAATCTAAATCACCATTATCTGCCATGTTGGGATCTGTACCAGCAGTTTTACCTGATCGGTGAGGAATTTCCACTGCTGGTTCTTCTCGAATAGGAGCAGCTGGAATTTGGATTCGAGTCCTTATGGTAGCTAAGACTGTATTAAACAGGCTATCAGATGTAGAAAAGTAGGTTTCCCACAAAAAATGGCCTTGCCGCCTCATGGCAAGGAGATCGTTATCAGAAATGCTTCTCAGAAGAAAATGCACTTCTGTGATACGTGGCTTTGGTATAATTAACACTGCCTCATTCCACTGTATCATATCATGATAGGGCAATTGGATTTGCTCTCCAAGAACTACAGGGATAGCTCCAACTTCGAGAGCCTCAAAGAGCCTCATGGCACACCCTGCAGAGATCACAAGATGAGTGTCTCCTGGGGTGATTATCAGTGCAAAAGTCGATAGTTTCAGTAGCTCTAGCCTGTCCTCTCTTTCTCCACAAAGAGCCCACTCAGTGGGCAGACTTGCTTTAGGCTGATTCTTGCAGGTGAATTCTACCAACACAAAATCCAGTTTGCTATCTTGTACAGCCTTCAAGGTGGCAATAATTCGGTCATCATAATCAGCAGGGGCATTGCCTTCAATTTCTTCTTCAAATGATCGGGCTTCTTGCAAGCTGGATCGGAGGGATTCAATTTTTTCTCCCTGGAAGCTGAATAAGTACTTTCGCTTCACTGGCACCTGGGGTGGTATCTCCAAGAAGCTGGGCTCAGACATTGCATGGACCAGAGGTGACACAACAATATCAAACCCTGGTCGATACTGTACATCATAAAAGGTGGATTGGGCAATCATGGCACACCCCGTGCTGATATTATAAAGAAAGTTCTGCGTTTCAGATTTTCTAGATAAGTTTATGATGAGATGGTTATGTCCATCTGTCCTCCAATATGGCAAAGAGTGCAATTGCTGTTCTAATTCAGTAGGTTTTGGCATAATGGGCTCTTGAATTTCTCCCACTAAAACTACATATATACAAGCAATATTTGCATCATCAGTTACATAAACATTAGTTCTGATAGTTGATTCAAAGGCTTGCTTAATTAAAGGATCTAGAAAGCTACCAAAAGAGTATTTATTGCTGCTGTAGACATACACTGGGAAGCCAGATGTAAGTGGACAGCGTGAATAATCAAAACAATTGTGCAGCCTGCAGTTCCTGTTGGATTTTGGCAATGGCAAGTTGGAATCATCTTTCTCTGGCAAAAGCCGAATTGGCAAGGAGAGCTTTGGCTGGTTTTGTGCCATCAGTTCTTTATAAGAATGTTCAGTTTGACTGATGACATTCTTAAGCTGCAGTAGATCCTGCTTGGCATTCTCTATGCTCTTCTTGCAGGCTTCAATTTTTAAGTTCAGCTTAGCAATCTCACTATTGAGCTCCTGCCTCTTGGCTTCCAGCTGAAGTAGCTCCTCACTAACAGACTCCCGAATACGACAGAGGTCCTGAACATGTTTCACCTCACACAATTCATTCCCTGTGCGTGGTCCAAAAATGCGCTTCCCCGCATCATCAGCATCATCAATTGTGGTCAGGTAATAGTGAGCAATCAGAGGGAAGAAAACTAGTATGATAAACAATGTAAAACTAAGCCAGGTTAACCTAATGCGACTAGACCATCTTAACATCCAGGGTTGGCCTCCATTCCCCACACCTCCATTCCGCAGCATGGTATATCCAGTCATGAGTCCAAGAGTTAGCCCGACCAATCACGTTGGATCAGTAGCCATAACCAAAATGGCTTCATCAGTTTTTTAGTTACGCACTTTATAGTACATTAATGAAGGGCCAATAGAAAGGAAATTTCATTTTTTTATTTTTACAGTAACAGTGGTTTTTAACCCTTTCTTTTGTAAACACATCTGTCATGAAAATTAAAACCAACCATTTGAAGCTCTCTTAATCTCGGTAAACTGAGTGCTATTAGCAATGGTGTAGTGCTGTCATGGTGACGTGAAGCTGAAGTTGGCTTAGGGAAACACAGTGGGATCAGACGCAGCTCTAGTGTCACTCTTGACATTGTTAATTTCCATCCAATAAATCTGGAGAATCAGCAGCCATAGTTGAAGACAAGTTAAGAAAAAATGAGGCCTCGCTTCATTCAGCATCCTTTATTATTGCAGTACTGTCGGTCCTTGTTCATTCCTAGAAGAGAACACCATCATAATAAGAAATTTAATAGTACAATTTTGCTGTATTACAGAAACAAATTTGGGGTCACAGTCATTGAGTCTACTACCCTGTTTGTGCCTATTGTAAAAAAAGATTTCACAACATGCATTATAAAAAAAAAATGCAAAAAGCTTTATTGAAAATGCAAAATCCTTTATCAATAAATATCCATAGCATTATAGTGATTAAATTCCCTTTACTACCTGCAATACAAAATAAAATGTAGATGTAAAACATGTGATGCTAATTCAGATTAGCAAATCAACAGAATAAAATATAAAATCATTGGATCGTCACAATTATTTAGATAACTAAAGATAAAATAGTAGAAAGTAATTAAATAAGGAAAAAATGTTTAATTTTTAAAGAAATAGTAAAAACAGCATATTTTTCTTGATTCATTAAGATTGTTTGACTTATTTCACTGCCTGAAACTTAGACAAATAAGGTATTACATATCTTGACAATCAATGGATCTGTCTCACCCCACAATGTGCTACTGATAGTACTGATTACATAGTGCTGAATGTTCAGTACAAAAAACCTGAAGGCTGGCAACCATAGACATAAAAGGTTCAGAAAAGTACTCAAAATAAAGATAAGACACTTACCTGTAGTGAGTATTCTCCAAGGACAAGCAAGCATATAGTCTCACATGTGGGTGATGTCATCCACAGAACCCAGTGTGGACACTGCCATAGTGCACTATTTTAAATCTTTGAAACAGTGTCCCCACCACGCATGCGCAGATGCCTTCCCACCCGACACTCATGCATGGGACCAGCTGTACTGCTAAGAAGACAACTCCAAGGGGAGGCGGGAGGGATGTAAGAATATATGCCTGCTATCATCTGAGAACATGTGCTAAAAGTAAAAAGCTTTCTCCAAGGACAAGCAAGTATGATATTCTCACATATGGGACTCACTAGCTGCCAGGCTCACAGTATAATAAATGAATGTGGCAAATATGTATAATGAGAGCCTGGCTGAAAAAGGGACCAAAGGACGGAGCTGACATGTAGTAAAAACATTTTGCGACTGCTTGTCCAAACCAGCTATTCCATCTAAAATGCTACTCCAGACAGTAGTGAACACTGAAGATATGGATAGAAGACACCACGCTGCCGCCTTGCAAATGTCCTCAATGGAGACAGAGTGGGAATGGGCTACTGAAGCTACTATGGCTCTTACATTGCGAGCAGTGACATGACTATGAAAGATCAACCCAGACCAAGCATACGTGTAGGAAATAGTCAGCCAGCCAAGTGGAAAAAGATTAGGGATTCCCATCACCAAATGTACTGCTAGGATTGAAGGATACAAAAAGCTAGGAAGACTACCTATGAGGTTTCGTATGCTCCAGATAATAGACTGCAAGTGTGCTCTAGCTTAAAGGTATGCAGTGATGTGTCTCCAGGATGAGAATGAGGCTTACGGAAGACGACAGGAAGTACAAGGTAAAATTAGTTCTTACCTGATAATTTTCTTTCCATTAGTCCCAACAGATCAATCCAGAGACTTGTGGGTTATGACGCTCTACCAGCAGGTGGAGATATAGTAAACCTCTGAAGTTCTCTCTATGTGGTCATGTGCAGTCACCTTAACTTCAGAATTGTCGATACCAAAGCAGTGGAAGATGAAAGAGGAAGTCCTCTCCTGCCTGCATAAAGTCCATGTAGGCTCCTCAACCGCTCCTGCGGGATGGTAACAGAAGGTTTTCCTTTATGTTTAGATTTGCCTTTTTTTTTTTGTAGCCAAAAATCAATTGAAAGGAATCTGATGAAACTGAGGCAACTAGAAGAAAACACTCAACCCAGATCAATAAAGGGCGGGCCTCTGGATTGATCTGTTGGGACTAATGGAAAGAAAATTTATCAGGTAAGAATTTTACCTTCCATAGCATCCCACAGATCAATCCAGAGACTTGTGGGATGTACCAAAGCAGTCCTCTTGGGGCGGGGTACTACAACCTCAGCAGACTAGAGCAATGACACACAGGCCGTGGTTACATGCGCTGCCACGTCAAATCTGGAATGCCTAGCGCTGCCACGACAAGCCTACAAGTGTGGCTGAGAACCAGAGACAGATAGTGTAGCAGAATATGGCTGTTGCACCATTGCGCACTACAGATAGCAAGCTGCAGTGGGTCGTGAAGCAGCACCCCTAGAGCTCTGTGCTTACTCTCAGCTGACTGCAACAACTATTAAGCTATCTCTACACTGAAGTAGTTTCTGGACCTCGCCTCATGAAATTTAGGTACCCCATACCATGAAAATATGCCAAAAATGCCATAGAAGCAATTAGAGGTACCTGGTACACTGCAGATACCGGGGTAGCTGAGGCTAGTATGCAAAGGTGTGGCCAGTCTCTATGGAAAGAGAGAGAGAGAAGGGCAATCTTTAGTACACTAGAGTTCTGATAACTGTTCCAGCCACCCTCCCGAATAAAACTAGTTTGATGTAAACAGTACACGCAGAGCAAATGCCACCAAGGCAGCACAGAGGGTGCAGGATTACCATGGAAACCGAGAGAAACCTGAGAGGCATGCACTAGCCTCAAAATGTAACATTTCTCACGGAAACATGGCATCAACAGCCCTAAGCCTGACTAACTAAACAACCTGTATACTGCCATGCTCTGAGAAAGGGGAAGAGGGAAAGAGTGAAAAACCTAGAGTAGGATCCCTAATCCTGATCCCTTTCTCCCCTCCATTAATGATGTACACACACTCTGAACCTCATCAAGGAGGGTCCAGAAATATTCTTAGTGTAAATCAACAAGTGAAGGACAGGCATCTCTACCAGAAGACTTTCAGATAGTCAGTACTTTCCAAGCTGCAGCTTAAGGCTCTCGCTGCCACAGAACAGCTGCAGAGGACTAACAGGTCTCCGACCTCACCCCTGGAAAGTTGCGGGAGACTCAAAGCTGTAGGAGACCCGAGGACTCTCACAGGAGTCTGCAAACCACCCAGGCCTCCTTTCTTAGAAGCCCTTAAATATCAAATATGAAGAAACTGGGAGTGATCCACCCCAGTTCCCCAGTCACATTTCTGAAAAGCCTACATATAAAACTGCATGAATTGCAAGCAAATCAGGCCCCAGGGGAGCACTGGGGTTTCAGCATTGCCATATGGAGTGGCAAGAAAGATGGCGCCCTCAATCCTCACTGCCCTGCGCCCACCAAAATGAGCCGGGAGGGAAGGAGCATACCGCTCCACGGAGGTGGGCTGTACAGTGGATCTCCAACACGGGAAACTGCAGCAGCCCAGTGGCTCCCACACTGTGAGCTGCTTTTGCTGTGCCCCACCAGCGCAGATAGGATAATGACTACTCACCCCCTTGGGAATCGCTGTCACATGCCAAGTCGGTCCTCACACCATTCAGCCGGTACTGCAAACCGGCATGAACTTGCCGTGCTGGACAAATCAGACAGATTTTTTTTTTTTTTTAAGGCAGGAGAGGACGCCGGAGCAAAAGAAACCTTAGCCTCCTTTTAAAGTCAGGAGAGTGAGAATCACAAACCCCAGTTAGGCAGAGAGGAGGGGTTGATGAGGGAGGAAGGGAGGGACCTGGCACCACCAGGTGTGCACCCAAGTCCCAGGACCGGGACACCTCAGACCCCAGAAGTTCGACTAGTCCCAGGGGACCAGGCCAGGAGCCAGAGCTGCACAGATATGACCATCCACCTGCTAGATAGAGAGAATATTGAAGTTAAGGTGACTGCACATGACCACATATAGTAAACCTCTGAAGTTCTATCTCCACCTGCTGGTAGAGGGACATAACCCACAAATCTCTGGATTGATCTGTGGGGCACTATGGAATGGACTGATTGAAGTGGATCTCCGATACCACTTTAGGAAGGAATTTTGGGTGAGTTCAGAGAACAATCTTGTCGTGGTAGAACTTAGTGAAAGGCAGGTCTGCCACAAGGGCTTGAAGTTCACAATCGTCTGGCAGAAGTGCTATTAAGAACAATACCTTAGAGGTGAGGAATTTTGAAGGATCAGGAATGGAGTGTTTCAAATGGAGCTTTCATGAGATTTGTGAGGATGACATTGTGATCCCATACCACTAGAGGTGGTTTGATAGGAGGTTTGACATGAAATAAATGTTTCATGAATCTCACCATCAAGGATGAGCAGAAACTGGTTTATCAACTATGTCTCTTTGTGTCAGGTGTTCAGCGCTGCGTGTGTCTGGTAGCACTATACAAATGCTAATGCTAATAATAATAATAACTCTGAAGTGAAATGGGCTAATGGCACTCAAGTGTACCCTGACCGAGTTAGTTTTGAGGCCGGAATCTGAAAGATGGAGGAAGTACTCCATAAGAGTAGGAACAGAGCAGCTAAAAGGGTCAAGTGCTCTAGCTGCAGACCAAAGGGAAAATTATCTCCACTTGAAAATGATAGCATTTTTGTGTAGAAGGATTCCTAGAGGCTCTGTCAGTAAGGTTTAAGGAACAAGACTATGTCATCAAGAACCAAGCCATCAAGGCTAGAGAGCAAGAGTATGGATGGAGGAGGGACCCCTCATTCTGTGTTATTAGGGTTGAAAAAAACGACATAAACCTCAATGGTTCTGTAAACGATAACTCTAGGAGAGGAGGGAACCAGCTGTGACACAGCCAGTAGGAAGCAATTAGAATCATGGTCCCTTGGTCTCAACGTAATAGAAATGCTGAAGGGCCATTCATGAGGTTAAAGGACTCTGCTTAATTTGTCTCCAACAGAATTCTGTTTGCCAGCTAGATAAACAGTTCTCATAAAGATGTTTCGAGAAGCTGCCCATGTCCATATCTGCAGTGCTTTTCGACACCTTTTCCTCCTTTTTTGTTCAGGTAATACATGGCAACATGGTTGTCTGTGCAAATAAGTATTAGCTGGCCAAGAATGTAGTCTTGGAAAGCTTTGAGGGCATTCCAGACTGCTTGTAATTCCAGCAGATTGATGTGACATTGTTTCTCCCATGGGGACCAAGAACTTTGTGTGTGGAGACCGTTGAGGTGAGCACCCGAGCCTACCATGGAGGCATCCATAGTGAGGACCTTGTGATGTGGAGGATGCTGAAATGGAAAACCCCAGGTGAAATTCTGGGATACCATCCACCACTGTAGACTAGTGTAGCTGTGGAGCGACTTGAATAAGGGCCAAGAGCAATCCCTTAGCTTGGGACCACTGAGGAAAGTATCCACTGAGGAATTCAGAAGTGGAATTGAGCCAATGGTGTTACATGGAATATTGAAGTCAAGTGACCGAGTAGGCAGAACATCTGATGAGCAAATAATTGGGTGGATTTGAACACCTGAGCATAGGTGCAGTATGTTGTTTACTCTCAGCTGAGGTAGTAAGGCTCAACCCTGAGTAATGTCGAGGAGAGCCCCTATGTGAACTGGTTGAAAATGTGATTTGGGGTAATTGATCATAAACCCGAGGAGCTCTAGGAGCCATATGGAGAACAAAATGAGGTCTGTGACAACTCCAGGGAGGCTGCCTTGATTAACCAGTCATCATGATAGGGGAAGATGTGTATGCCTCACTTTTGGAATGTTGTAGCTACCACTGGCATGAAGACTTAAACAGCCGAAGCCAAGTCAAAAAGGGTAAAGACCTTGTATTCATAATGCAGAGTCTCACAGTGGAAGCAGAGGAACTTATGAGCAGGGAGAATATGTATGTGCGTGTATGTCTCCTTGAGATCTAGAAAGCAAAGCCAGTCATTGAATTGCATCATGGGAAAAAGTGATCCCAAGGAAACCATACAAAATTTCTCTTTGAGCAGAAACATGTTTAAGTCACAAATTGAGAGTCAGTCATACTCCCACTCCCCCCCCCCCATCTCTCATGGAATAAGAAAATATCTGGAGTAGAAACCCCTCAAGCCTTGTCTGGCAGAGGAACTGGTTCTATTGCATTCTGATAGAGAAGGGTCAAGAGCTCCTCTCAAAGTAGTGTCATCTGGAGGGAGCTGAAACAAGAATCGTGGTGAATGGATGGGAGGTCTTTTTTTCCCCCAATGCAAAGTGCAACCATGCTGTATGGTATGTAGCACCCAATGGTCGGAGGATATTGAAAGAAGATGAGTCTTCCTCCCACCGGTAGATTGCTTGGCACGGACAACTATACGGTGGCAATGCTCTCTAAGGAGGAGTCAAAAACTGGGCTGTTGTTTTGACTGAGACAGAGTCTGAGATTTTTGACCCCACTGCTGCCTCAAACATGAGTATTGGTGCGTATTCCGAAGGCTACATCATATGGGACGACTTCCCTATGAGGAAAGGCTAAAGCGGCTGGGGCTCTTCAGCTTGGAGAAGACGGCTGTGGGGAGATATGATATAGAGGTCTATAAAATAATGAGTGGAGTGGAACAGGTCGACGTGAAGCATCTGATTACGCTGTCCAAAAATACTAGGACTAGGGGGCATTCAATGAAGCTACAAAGTAGTAAATTTAAAACAAATCGGAGAAAATGTTTCTTCACTCAACATGTAATTCAACTTTGGAATTCTTTGCCAGAAAACATGGTAAAGGTGGTTAGCTTAGCAGAGTTTAAAAAAGGTTTGGACGACTTCCCAAAGGAAAAGTCCATAGACCATTATTAAATTGGACTTGGGGAAAATATTTCTAGGATAAACAGCATAAAATGTTTTGAAATTTTTTGGGGATCTTGCCAGGTATTTGTGACCTGGATTGGCCACTGTTGGAAACAGGATGCTGGGCTTGATGGACTTTGGTCTGTCTCAGCATGGCAATACTTATGTAGGAGTGGGAGTGTAACGATGCTTAGATATATAGTAATCTGAGCACCAAAATTCCCTGTAAATGTTCTAGAAGATGTATAAGTCTGTGGCTTGGATAGAGTTTTTACTGTACCTGTATGTTTTTTAATTAGGTCGGCCACTTCCTCGACATTGTTACCAAATAAGTTATCTCCACAAGGAACAACCGCAGATTTGTCGGAGACCCTGAGCCAGGAAAGACGCCACATTGTTACTCCTAAGGTAGAAATGCGTGAAGAAACATCAAGGCATTGAAGACTTGCTTTACCAAATAGTTACAACAATCTAGAAGTTTCCTGTGAAGCTTATGAAACTCGTCAGCTTTTTCAGGGGGAAGGAAGTCTGCAAAGGAGAGAGTACTCTCTCTGAGAGATGTCAAGTAAATTGTGGAATAAAGTTGATAATCTAATATGCAATTATAATTGAGGCCTGAAATCATCTTCTGCCAAAAGATGATAGTCTTCTGGCTTCTCTGCTTGTAGAGTAGAAGCACAAGATCTCACACTATGAGTATGTTTTAAATAGTTCAATAGTTTTCTTGATATTCCACCAGTCTTAACAAAACAGTAACTTCAGAAAAGAACGCCACTATATAATAGGAAAGATTACACTCAAAGCCATTCACGCCAATTATTGTAATACATATAATAAAAGCACAACTAAGGAATGGTGAGGCAACTGCATTTTTTTTTTTCAAACCCAGTGTATTTTTGTATCCTATACATTGTACCAATTTTCTTTGGAGCAGCTTGAACTAGCATATTCTTCATTATTGTATGATGTGGAACAGTGATTCCTTCTCTAGGAAGGGTGTCGATCTAGAACTTCAAAGAGTTCTGAATGAGGCCATCTCACGGACAAAGCCAGGGACGGATATACTTTCTAGAGGAGACATATCTTTCAGGTGGCAGAGAAGGATCAGATGGAATGCCATACGTCTCATCAGCTGAGAGGTCCTGTGGGCCCTGGTCTGTCTCCCAGGAGAGGTCCGAGTCTGTTTCTTCAAAGCACTAGCTTTGAGAAGTACATGGAAGAGAGTGTCCACCAGAGCATCAGCTCTGTGTTGAAGTATGTCGCGGCAGATGCATCTCAGAGGCTGGAGAGAGTTCCTCTACCAATGTCGACGCATGCATCTCTTGAGTTTGTGGTGCCCCCAACGGCTGATGCCAAGCTGGTATCTAGGACCACTCCCATGACTGTTCTCTCTGATGTATCCACATGCCGGGCTGAGGCTGGCGTAAGCACCCTGTAAGCCTGAATAGACTGTGAATAGAGCTCCTCTTAGCATAGCCCACATTTCCTCCTGTAGAGTAGGTATCGGTACCGACTGAAAAAGAAGTGTGGATGCAGCTTCAGTTACAGCTTGTGCAGGTATATCTCGAAGACCTCAACGGCTGGAGGAAAGAAAAGCAGACAGTTCCCATGCATGAAGGACATCAAAGCAGGAGAGGTGTTGGCAGAGTACCTAGAGGAACAATGACAACGATGCTTCTTAGGTTTTTTAAGCTACAGGTCCCTCGATGCATGTGGCAGCAACAAACAGGATGTTGAGTCCTAACATGGTCACGGTACACAGTCCGATGCCAGACTTTGTTGATGCGCCATCAGTGCACAGGTTGTCGATGCAAGTTATGCATGGAGTGCCAAATGTCCCGCAATGCTCAGTCAATGCAAAACCAAAAAGTACTTCATGCTGTACTCTGCAGGATTTAAGTGTCCTCACTTGCATGCGCAGGCAGAAGCCACATCATATGCCCTGGTGCTACAGACCCAAACACTGAACATACCAGTTATTGGGGGGGGGGGGGGGGGGGGGGGGGGGGAGTCTGTACCTGAAGTAGTCCTATTGCACTGAGTACACTTCCTAAAGCTACTCAGCACCCTCACTGACATGGAGGGAAAAATG
Source organism: Microcaecilia unicolor (assembly GCF_901765095.1). Lineage (NCBI taxonomy): Eukaryota > Metazoa > Chordata > Amphibia > Gymnophiona > Siphonopidae > Microcaecilia > Microcaecilia unicolor. The sequence continues at coordinate 391,626,535 of NC_044033.1, read as the reverse complement.
GCCAAAGCAAGGTCAAAAGACTCAATGGCCTGGGAAGCTCAAGTAGTTCCATACCTGAAAATGGCCGATGCTTCCCAAGCAAAAGGGCTCAAAGGTCCAAAAAAACATGTTATTTGAAAATTCAATTAACAGAACAGAAATAAAGAAAAAGAAGAATTATGAGAGAAAATATCCTGAAAAAGAGAAGACATCACAAAGGAAAAGTTTGACGCACTGAGAACAGAAATCCAACCTCTTTGCTACGAGTAAAATGCTAGACTGCTGGTCCCACGCATGAACGGTGGGGGCACTGCCTCAAAGATTTAAGTACACTATAAAAGTATCCGCACCAGAATCCATGGATGACATGACACACATGAGAATATCATGCCTGCCTGTACTCGGAGAAAGTGATTTTCTTCTGCTGAACAATAACGAAATTTTGCAAATTTGTAAGAAAGTAATATTTTCTCACAGAACATTAAGAAGTCTATCCTCGAAGTGCGCCAACCCAAAAGTAAACATTTAACAAATTTTAGTGCATCAGCCTGCATTCATGCGGAATATGGTCCAATGCAACAGTTATTTGAATAACTTACTACTACTACTTATCATTACTATAGCGCTACTAGACATACGCAGCGCTGTACACTTGAACATGAAGAGACAGTCCCTGCTCGACAGAGCTTACAATCTAATTAGGACAAACAGGACAAACAAGAGATAAAGGAATATTAAAGTGAGGATGATATACTTGAGCACACTAAAGACAAATTAGAATCTTGGATGAGCCTCCCACTGTCCTTAATGGGGCGGATACACCTAATACAGATGGTGCTGTTCCCACGTTGACTGTATGTTTTGCAGACGCTACCTATCCGCCTATTGCGTAAAGATTTAAAACGGGTAATGCGTCTCTTTAGCCGGTATTGCTGGGCAGGGAAGAAGCCAAAATTTAGTCAGAATATGTTAGTTGGGAGCTGGAAACAAGGAGGTATAGGCCTTCCGGATGTGTTTCTAAACAATCAGGCGTGCTTGCTACACCATTTGGGAGATGTGTTCAATGCCACACAACAATACACACCTACTACTCTTGAACAAGCTTTGTTTGCACCTTCTGATGTAATAGCACTTTTTCATTTGCCTCGGAGCCAGCTCCCTCCTAAATTTAAAAAAAAGCATGATACTTCAGCCTCTTCGGGAGGTGTGGCAATGGTGGATGAAGCAGATGGGAGGTCACCTGCATGTTACAGATCAAATACCGATTGTAGGCAATCCAGTGTTCGAGGCGGGACTGGACAATCCGACTTTTGGTAGATGGCAAGGATTGGGCATCACAAAGTTGGAACATTTGCTATCGGAAAATGATGACATTCGAGGCTTTTTAGAACCAGGTGGGGGCCGACTGGGGCAATAGGTTCGCTCATGCACAGATCCACCACTACATGAAAGCGCTGGACCAGGTAGCCCTGAAGGGACGGATGGGGGAAACAATTTGAGACTTTTTTGAGGAACTGCAGAGAGACACTCGGTCTCAGATCTATACGGGGCTCTGGTTCGGCGGCAGCCTAAAAGACACTATGAAGGCCTCAAACATAAATGGGAGCAGGACCTAGGGTCCTCGTTAGCATCCTGGGATGTGACAGCTACACTAAAGGGCATCAGGGCGTTAGTAACATATGAAAGGCTGAGGGAATGCGGATACAGAGTGGTCCTTCGGGGCTACATGTCTAGGGCACAACTGGCTCATGTGATGGGGCCGGACAGTTCTGACTGTTCTAAGTGTGGAGGGGGGTCCAGGCTCATTGTATCATGCGCTTTGGCAATGCCCCAAGGTATGTGCGTTTTGGCAGCGGGTAAGAGGGTTTTTGATTCGATTGGGACATAAAATCCAAGGCACGGAGAGACAGTTTCTGCTAGACTACCCAAGGGCCCCGCTGCGTGCCCCTGCCATAATGTTAAGTAGGAAGCTGAGTTTGGTAGCCTGGAAGTGCATTATGCAATATTGGACCTCTTCGGAGGAGCCGGCCTACTGGCACTGGCGTAACCAAGTGCACTTGTTGGCCTCCTGGGAAGCTAGAGACTCAAAACAATCACCTAAACGCAGAGCACAATTTCTCCAGATTTGGACGCCATATTTGCAAATTCTCAGCCCTAGGGGGCGTAGTCTGCTTATCAATGCCTGATAGAGTCGAAGGGAGTGGGGAGGAAGTGAAGGCTGCCTAGAATTAAAATTTGAGTTAGGAATACACATTGCTTGCTGGGGAGGTGGAGGGAGGGGGTAGGGGAGAATTTGGGAGTTGGGTGGGAAGGTGGTTAGAGGGTGTGGGGAGTAACGTACTATGGTGGAGACTTGGATTTAGAGTACCAGTAAGGCGGTAGAGAGTCTTGGACATGAGCTGATATCTCTGAGACCAGGGGATGCCTCTTCCGTCAGAACCGGATAACGAGCAGACGGGTGGCTTTCCAGATACTAAGAAAGATGAAACTGGACCCATGTCTCCGCCCATCCTGAGAACACTTAACATACTCCTGTAACTGCGGAGCCACTGGGGGAGGGGGGAGGGAAGGGAGATTACCAATACAAGTTTGACACTGTTTTACTGTTGTATGGTTACATTTTGTAAGTTTAATACGATCTGTATTAATGACATTACTGTGATGTTCAATATTTTGAGGTGTCAATAAAATAATTGAAACAAAGTGAGGATGATAAAATAAGGGTTCTGAACAAGTGAATAAGGGTTAGGCGTTTTGGGCTTTTAGCTTAGATTTGATGAAGGCCAAGAGATGGAGCTTGACGTACCGTACTGGCTCAGGAAGTCTATTCCAGGCATATGGTGCAGCAAGATAAAAGGAACAGAGTCTGGAGTTAGCGGTGAAGGAGAATGGTGCAGACCAGAGAGATTTACCCAGTGAACGGAGTTAAGCATGCACACAAATACTAAGCAGTCCATGAATAAATGTGGGCCAACATGTAAATCACATTAAGCAACATGATTTACTTAGTGATGCCTCCTAAGATGTAATTAAATTTAGAAGCATCACAGTATGCAACTAGTACCTGAAATGCACCACCCCCCCACCCCCAAGCAGGCCCATGTCAATCCATTACTTACTCTATCCAAAGATCCCTAGCAGAACATGGTGGCAGGAAAAACTCTTTGCTCTGAAGACCAAAATCATTGCCAGGTGATCCAACATACACTTGTTTTGTGTTTACCATGTGGGGGTAAAGAAACAGAGTTGTGTTACACAGAGTTATATGGGAGGAGTGGCCTAATGGTTAGTGCAGCAGGCTTTGATCCTGGTAACATGAGTTTGATTCCCACTGCAGCTCCTTGTGACCTTGGGCAAGCCACTGAACCCTCCACTACCTAGATATTAAAAAAAAAAAATTTGTGAGCCCTCAAGGGACAGAGTAAGTACCTGCATATAATGTGTACAGCGCTGCATACATCTAGTAGATATAAATAATCAGTAGTAATAGTGTCAGCCAACACTCTTTTGGCCTTAAGAGCCAATGCAATGGGGGGAACAAGGCAGGGTAACCATCCTTTGATGTTGCTCTTTGCACTGGGTAAGCAGATGGGGGGGAACAGACATTGGACCCAATGTTACCACTGCCAGTAACGAAAGTGCATTGCCAGTAGAACACCTTGTTAACAGTTAATGATTTTACTGACATGCAACAGACACTGAACTAAGCACTAATACACCATATTGAAGTTTTTAAGGTGCAATAATGGTTCATTTTAATGGGTATTCATACCCTAAGAGAGTTTTTGAAGTACCAATAGAAATAATTGTTACAAGCGTATATGGACAGCCAAAGATCTCAATATGTATACTTTGGAAGAAAGGTGGGAGACATTTTGGGCCCTGTTTACTAAGGTGCACTAGCATTTTTAGTGAGTGCTAACACTAAAAACACCTAAAGTAAACAGGACCCTTAAATACCTATGCAGCATAAGTGCTCAGGAGGCAAGTCTCTTTCAACTGAAAGGAAGCTCTGGAATGAGGGGGCATATGAAGGTGAAAGGGAACAGAGTGGAAAGAAACCTGAGGAAATACTTCTTCGTGGAAAGGGTGGTGAATTTGTGGAACGGTCTCCCGGTGGAAGTGGTGAAGATGAAAACAGTATCTGAATTCAAGAGAGCACGGGACAAGTATATAGGATCTCTAAGGGAGCGATACAGAGAGTAGATGGCATGGACGGGCAGACTGGATAGGTCATATGGTATTTATCTGCCTACATTTTCCTATGTTTCTATGTTAGTCCTTCAAAAATGTATTTATTCCAGACTTTCTATATCGCTTGAACTTGCGGGCACGGCTGAGAAGTTTACACACTAACATAAAAGGAAGAGAAGTACAATAAAATAGGAAAGAACACAAACCATGCACACACAGGTCAAACAAAGCACACCTTTCAGGTAAATTGGAACCGAGCACTTGCCAGCCAAAACTCATTGGGATATGAGTGTATAGGCCTGTTCAACTTTTTTCAAGGAACACTCATAGAGTTCCACAGATGTGGAGCTACAAAGAAAAAGGCAGTCAGTCAGGTAGACTCATCTGTGCTGAACGGAGACCTGGCGGAATCATACAATGTTCATTTAGTGAGCGCAGAACCCGCGCTGGGAGTTATGGGACAGTCAATGCAGATAAGTAAGATAGAGTACGCTGTTGAAATCCCTGAAAAGCTAATAACAGACCTTAAATTGGATACAAAATTTGACAAGTAACCAGTGATGATTTTGAAGCATAGGCGTAACATGAGCTGTCTTACTGAGATGGCAAAGGCGGCAAATAGCAGTTCTGGAGAGTCTGATGCCATCTGAGCCCGAGTTAAGACTCTCCCGAGAAATTGCTGTTTCAATAGTCAAACCTGGTCATAAATAGTGACAAAATCAGGGAATGACAGACATTGTGATCAAAGAAAGGCCAGGCAATGCAAATGTTTTCTAATCTAGTATTTAAGGAATTTAATTTAAAAATTTGTACTGAGCAGTTATAATCTTCATGTACCATGATGCACAAAGTGAAACAAGCTTTCTTGAGTGGAGCTATTAATATTAAGCATCATAAGATTACATAACTAGTTAATGAAAATCAGTGGTGAGTAGTTCACAATTTAATCCCCGAGTCAGGTCTTCTCCTCATGTCAACCAAGGATACTGAAAATTCACAGCCCTTGTAGAGAGAGTAACATGGACACAGCTTAAGCATGATACCCTAGATCAGATTAAGGGGTACATGATTGCAGTGCTTCAGAAGCAGCCCTCATGCATGTTGGTCCATGACAAACTACAACAGCCAGACTAGGTATTCTGGGGAGAAGATGGAGAGGGGAGATATAAAATAAGGGGAAAAGCCCAGATAATTATAAAAGCTCATACTGGCTCCAGCTGAACTTGGAACACAAAGAACAAAGAAGAAACTGCTGAGTCAAAACATAAACACACACAGAAATGTTAATCTCTCAAGCAAAAAAGCACTTATTTGGGTCAACCATTCTTGACTTGGTAATTCAACTACCTATGATCTGGACAACTAACGATGTTTCTGGTGGGAAGAGGGCGAGGGCGAGGGATGGGGAGCTATGAAAGTTTGGGCATTATACTGCAACATGGTTTTACACTCTGTTTCGAATTGTATTGTGTAACTGTAGCTGTATATGGAAAAATGTTTCACTAAAAAGTTTTCTTTTTTTTAAAGGCACTTATTTGGAGATCATATTCTCTAAGGACGCCAAATGATTTACTAAAAAGACAATAAAAAAGGAAGTAGGTATCAATATAAAACAATCACAGTTGTAAATGAACAGCAGCTATAACCACACAAGGACAAAAATAAAATCTTCAAAATGTAATAAAGATGGAAATATCTGGCCAAAAAACTGAGGGCCCTATTTACTAAGGCGCATTAGCATTTTGAACGAGCCTACAATTATTTATTTATTTATTTAGATTTTACTCACACCTTTTTCAGTAGTAGCTCAAGTAGTAGCTGAACATGTATACTCTGGAGGAAAGGAGAAACAGGGGTGATATGATACAGACATTCAAATATTTGAAAGGTATTAATCTGCAAACGAACTTTTCCGGAGATGCGAAGGCAGTAGAACAAGAGGACATGAAATGAGATTGAAGGGGGGCAGACTCAAGAAAAATGTCAGGAAGTATTTTTTCACGGAGAGAGTAGTGGATGCTTGGAATGCCCTCCCGCTGGAAGTGGTGGAAACGAAAATGGTAACGGAATTCAAACATGTGTGGGATAAACAAAGGAATCCTGTTCAGAAGGAATGGATCCTAAGGAACTTAGCCAAGATTGGGTGGCAGAACCGGTGGCGGGAGGTGGAGAAGGTGCTGGGCAGACTTATACGGTCTGTGCCAGAGCCGGTGGTGGGAGGCGGGACTGGTGGTTGGGAGGCGGGGATAGTGCTAGGCAGACTTATACGGTCTGTGCCAGAACCGGTGGTGGGAGGCGGGGCTGGTGGTTGGGAGGCGGGGATAGTGCTGGGCAGACTTATACGGTCTGTGCCCTGAAAAGGACAGGTACAAATCAAGGTAAGGTATACACAAAAAGTAGCACATGTGAGTTTATCTTGTTGGGCAGACTGGATGGACTGTGCAGGTCTTTTTCTGCCGTCATCTACTATGTTACTATGTAAGGTGAGTTATATTCAGGTACACTGGATATTTCTCTGTCCCAGGAGGGCTCACAATCTAAGTTTGTACCTGAGGCAATGGAGGGTTAAGTGACTTGCCCAAGATCACAAGGAGCAGCAGCAGGATTTGAACCGGCCAGTTCTGGATTGCAAGACCGGTGCTCTAACCACTAAGCAACTCCTCCATGCACATGCTAACCGTGTAGGCGCATACATGGTTAACATGCCTATAACACGGCTTAGTAAACATCAAATGACCTCCAGAACAGCAGTTTAAGAAACAGGAATACAAATACTTCTACAGACAGTCTGTGAACTGGCAAGATCACAGATTGGAAAAAGGAACACCAAAACAGAACTATCAAAACTGTGTTTATCAGTCTGTTAAGGAAAAGATTCAAGAAAAAAAAAATCGTAGAACTTGATTAGTCATTTTTATGACTACCAAAACCGAAATTAGTTAAAAAAAATACTGTATTCTTTGTCTGCAGCCTTGATTGTGAATATGTCTTTGAAAATCTCACACAAATTCAGAAGAGTTAAGGTAGGAATTTTACATTTATTGCCTGTGTACACTTCATTAGCATGTGCTGGATAAACAGAAATGTAGCTCAAAAAGAAAACATACTTAAGTAAAAGAATGTGCTAAAAATATATACTTTTACTGATACACACCCTATTAGTTATGAGAACCTCACATGAACCCAGATATAAAAACACAAACACTGTAGCAAACCAAAATTCCTTACACTTAACTGTTGAAAAATGTTGATAAGGAACCTCAGATAAAAGTATAGTAAATGTCAAAAGGCATTCATATGCCAGAATGATTCAGTTCCCTGTTTGATCAGTTATTTGTATGTTTATATATGCATAATTTACTATTCTCATCTGATATAAAAAAAAAGCATTAATAAACTACTTTCCAGGACAAAACAGAGCAGATATGACCCTGTATTCTGCAGGTGTGTTTCTTTACATAGGAACTTAGAGGAATATACTGGAGAACATGTTTCAAGTCTGACTTTGGAAGAAGGAGAATAGCTAGACCCTCTTATGATCCCGTGCTTTGTCAGGACTGCATATCTGTGTTGTCTTCTCCCAGGTTAAATATTTCTTCAGTAATTGTTTTTATGGCAGATAAAAATGTGATTAAAAATATTGAATCGTAGACATATATGGACAAACAACTGATCAAATAAGTAACTGATGATTATGCTTATCTGTTTGAATCCCTCTGTGGATTTGTTATTTGGCTGAAGTTCCGTGTCAGTATTTTTTTTAAGTTAAAAGTGTAAGGAATTTTGGATTGTTATAGTGATTTTTTTGTGTGTTCAGTTTGATTTATTACCCTGGTGTGGCATCTATTTTTAAGTTCTACAAAATACAAAGTATTAACTATAAAGACATACATACTTATTAATAAGAGCCAGCAGAAACTGGTATACGAGACAGAGTGCTCCTTTGGCAAAGCTGCGCTAGCGGCGCAGCAAACGCGACGAAGCCCATAGGAATTGAACGGGCTTCGTCGAATTTACCGCGCCGGAATCGCTAGCGCGGCTTTGCAAAAGGAGCCCAGAACCTGCTCTGTGAATTCTTGCTACAAGTATACGTGAAAAATAACCCTAAAAAAATAAAAAGTTAATGAATGACAAGTGAAACAAAGAAAAAATATGCCACATTTTTGGTATATTATTTTCTTAGCAATAAAAAGTCTGAATGCATTTGCTCATCCGTTTATTCTAAAAAAAAAAAGATTACTTTACTTAGAAACGACGATATAAGCTGACAAGGAGACTGGAGCCTAAAAGTAACATCCAATAATTAATTTTAAAAAAGGACCACATCGGTTGGTGTTTTCACTTCAAAAGGCATAGACAATATGTAAGGATGCATAACCTATCATCCCTCTCTTCCTGCTCCATCCCCAAAATCAGGTAGTGCAGCTGCAAAGGGACCACGACCCCTCGGCCACAGCATACCAAAGGTGCTCAGAAACCTAACCTGGTTAAAGCATACCAACAACCCTCTCGCTTCCCTCTGAGCAAGGCAGTCCAACTCCCCCCACCAACTTGGACGGATGTATCCAAAGATACCAATTCACACGCATTCAGGGACCGGAGTCCCCTCCCCGTGGTCTGCCATCTCTCCCTCTCGTCGGTCTAGCGTGTCTTCCCCTCTCATCCCTATCCGCGAATCAATACCTCTTCCCCCTCCCTGTCAAACTCATACCTGAGATTGCCCACCAACAATTCCGCAGCTTGCCTCCTCTCGTGCCCCATCCCCTATGACACAACTTCTCTCTCCCTGAGGCGTCCCGCCTTGCCGGAAACAGGAAGTAGCGTCACAGGAGGGCGGGACGCTGGAGAACGGGGTTTGCAGGAATCCCGCGGGGATGGAGGTAGTTCCTAGCGGGATTCTCGGTCGAGTGTACGAGAGCGAGACTTTGGGTGACACTGACCACCACATACCCACCCAGGGTTCTCCAAGATGTCCAAGTACTGCTTCCTCCTGTCTTCAATAATTCAGCGCAAGCGCGCACTTGTTCTCTGCCTAGACAAATGCAACGATACTCACACTGACAGATACGCGGACCAGCAACATCAGAGATCACTTGATCTACAGGCGCATGCGCCGTTTTTCAACCTCCACGTGCAGCAGCCGTGGCCTCTGATGTTGCTGTATGTTCTTGTGTCAATGTGAGCTTTGCTGCATCAGGCCGATCAGAGAGTATGAGCACTACTACTACTACTATTTAACATTTATAGAGCGCTACTAGGGTTACGCAGCGCTGTACAGTAAACAAAGAATGACGGTAAACAAAGAGCAGGTGGGACTGTGCTGAATTATTGAAGCGAGGACTTGTTGCACAGTGTTATTTAACCAAAGTGGTAAGTATTCAATAATGCACTGGGAGTTATTTTCTTTTTTTGTTTGTTTGTTTTTAATTTGCGCCGGTTCTATAGTAAATTGCAGACTGGTGGCCAGCATAGGTTATAGGTGGAGCATGAAATTAAGCTGCTCTGAATATAACTTAAGTCAACTAAATAAAACGTCTACCATACATGAATGGTGACAAATTTGCCACCTATGTGGATTAAGTTCAATTAAAAAAGTATCACTTTATGCTTTATGTTATTCATATGTATTTCCATACTTGAAAATAGAGTAATAAGTACCATTTATAATGAGTGTAGCCAGTGGTGTGCTGGAGCAGGCTCTCACAGGCTCGCAAGAGCCAGTTGTTAAGTTTTTAAGAATTTTGGGAGCCGGTTGTTAAAGTAGGGCCCTCCATGGCTACTTTAACAACTGGCTCCCAAAATGTGGGCTTGGGCCCCCTGCTGAATTCTCTTTTACTTTGCTGGTGGGGATGCTGAGCCCTGCCAGCCAAGTAAATAGACTACTGCTGCTCCCCGCTCCTTGTTTACAGTTCTGGGCAGCAGGCTGGGACTTCTCGAGCATGTGAAAGAAGTTCCAGCATGCTGCTCAGAGCAAGACATTGGGAGTGGTGCAAAGGTATGCCTAGCGTGCCCGCACGAAGGGAGGGAGGGAGGAGAAAGAGGCAAGTGTTGCTCCCCCAACCCCACCCCCGGCCGCCCCTGGCCCTTCCAACTGCAGAGCTGGCTACATCCAGAGAAAGAGCCTGTTGTTAAACATTTACCAGCACACCCCTGAGTGTAGCAATTTAGGGGCCCTGTTTACTAAGCAGCACTGTAGGCGTACTAACATTTTTAATACACTAAAAATTAACGCGCGTTAACACTAGAGATGCCCATAGGAATATATGGGTGTCTGTAGCATTAGCACATGCTAATTTTTAGCATGCTCTAAAAATGTTAGCACGCCTTAGTAAACAGGGCCCTAAATGAATGGAGCCATTGAGTATGAGCATAAAGATAAAGAGAAGTGATACAGAAAGACATAATTTATAAAATAATAATAGAGGCAAAGACAGTGCAAAGTTCTGTTGGTGATTGCTCAGATTATAGTTCTGGCCTGTTGGCAGGATCCAACATATTTTATTGCCATAGCTCATTCCTCCAATTTCTTGTAGGATTAAGGGCTACATTTACAAAGCGGTCCACCGCTTAGCTTGTGCTGAATGCAAAGAAGCCCTTCCAGTTCCCATGGCCTTCTTCGCATTCAGCTCACGCTAATCAGTAGCGCCGCTTTGTAAAAGGAGCTCTTAGTTTTGCCGTGGGTCATTCTGGTACAGATGTGTTCTTAAGCAGTTGTGCTATGCAATGATTTCATTTTTCTTCCACTTTTCTCTTTTGAATTTTCTTTTTATATATGATGTGGCCTTGCATAAAGATTTCTATATTTTGATGTAGTGAAAAATGCAGTTAATTAGAGTGAACACAAATTAAATATGTGGTTCTAAGTAATGCAAACCAAAAAAAGTACACAGGGGCCTTCAAGACTGGAATAATCAAGAGTTCTTTATTAAAGAAGACCTGACATGAGTCGTGTTTCGGTGACCATCCGCCTGCATCAGGGGTCACTAAACGTTCAGAACTCTACCAACAGCATTCTTCACACAATTGGTAAAGTTAAGGCAGCCATTATTCTGTTTTGCTCTTTAGAGATTGGTCTGTTTTATTCACTAAGGAATTCTGAACATTCATTGACCCCTGACGCAGGCGGATGCTCGCTGAAACAAGGCCCGTGTCGGGTCTTCTTTAATAAAGAACTTTTGATTATTCCAGACTTCAAGACCCTTGTGTCCTTTTTTTTTTGTTTCGTTGGTGTACTTTTGAACCGTCTCTTTTACATTTGTTCTAAGTAATGTAACATCATTCTTTAAGAAGAATTAGATTGAACCCTTACATACACAAAGAGGGTCTAGCAGAGACCCATTTATAAAGCAGGGCCGATGCTTGGGTCTCTGGTGCCCCCCCCCCCCTGCAAACTATCAGTTGGCGCCTCTATGTCCCTCCCCCCTTCTCCCACCCAGCACCCTTTTTCAGCCCAGTGCCTTAAAAGATGAAGAACAAAAGGGTTTTTTGTTTTTTTTTTACTTGACAGCTTTTTAGTTTATTTGAAAGCTTCCCATATGTAGATATAAATATCATGAAATAAAATTGAATAGCACTAAAACTGCTTAAAAAATTATTGTAGCTGGTGGAAACAGCACTAATAAAGGCTGTATTTTGTGCTTCTTTTTCTACTCTGTTCTATAAATACAGTAATATATGGCCAAATTTCAGTGAGGATATCCTGTTTACTGATGGGTTCATCTTAACTATTGTTGTAATCTGCCTTGGGAAGCCTGGTGTTATAAAGATTGGAAGTAAATTTAAACTCTTCTTTCATTGGGGCACATGGAATCACATCTTCATCTCATTTCTTTTGTACAAATGGATTATTCTGTTTTGAGAATGTTTCAGGGACAAGTGGTTTTCATAAGTCAAAATAATTTAAAAAATTTTTCTTTCATGCAGATCTCTCATTTGTTTTAACATAACTAAATTGGCTTTAAGCCCCTACCTAATGCAATCCATTGGTTTCCTTATATTTTGTCCTTGTGATGACTTATACTGTGCCAGAACCTGTCCCCCCCCCCCCCCCCGCCCCACACAGTAATGCCGCCATCTACCTCCAGCGTACTAGAGTCCACCCAGGTGGTGTAGTGGCCTCTGCAGCTACGGAGGCAGGAAAGAATCCCACCCTGTCCAGCCCGCTGCTGCTACTCCGTCTTCGGTGCTCGCCGCTTATCTCTTCTGTGCTGAGGGCGCTGCTGCCGTGTTTTCCCATAATGGCTGCCAAGACTGCCGCCGGAAGCCATGGCAGCCATTTTTACAATACGGCGGGGCTGTGTGTGGCACAGAAAAGTGGAGAGCGCCAGAGATGGAGTAGCGGCAGCGGGCAGGGAAGAGTGGGATTCTTTCCTGCCCCCGCATCCACAGAGACCACTACACCACCAGGGCAGGCGGCAAGGGAGTAGTACGCGGGAGGGGGATGGTGGCATTGCTGTGGCGGTGGGGGGAGGATAAGTATGGCAGTCTCTGGCCCCCACGGATGTTGGTACCCCTATGCCATGCATACCTTGCTTACCGTGTTCCGCCGGCCCTGTTATAAAGTATGCATACTTTCAAATTATTAAAATGCCTTTGCTTTTTAGAAATATTGAGAAGAATGCATACTTTGTAAATGGGTCTCTGCCAGAGCCTCTAATGCAGTGGTTCCCAAACTTGTCCTGGGGGACCCCTCAGCTATTCGGGTTTTCAGGATATGCACAATGAATATGCGTGAGATAAATTTGCATGCAGTGGAGGCAGTGCAAGCAGATCTTTCTCATGAACATTGCGATTTGCAGCTGTTGTGGTGACTATGCTATTTTGTTGACTTCCGGAAGGATTTTCCACCTGATGGACATTTTTCTAATTAAGAACTTGGGTGGGCAGTTATGAACAGCTACTCACACTTCAAATATCAAATTCAAGTATCAAAAGCAATGGTAAACTATTGCATTCAGACTTATAATGTTATTTGTACCAGCCTGGCCCCATGTTGCATACTATCAGGCTTATATTTGAAAGAGAAGGGCGCCCATCTTTTGACACAAATCGGAAGATGGGTGTCCTTCTCCCAGGGTCGCCCAAATCGGCATAATCGAAAGCCGATTTTGGGCGTCCTCAACTGCTTTCCATCACAGGGATGACCAAAGTTTACAGGGCATGTCGGAAGCATAGCGAAGGCGGGACTGGGGTGTGCTTAACACATGGAAAAAAGAAGGGCGTCCCTGATGAACACTTGGCCGATTTTACTTGGTCCTTTTATTCTTACGACCAAGACATAAAAATGTGCCCTAAATGACCAAGATGACCATCGGAGGGAATCGGGGATGACCTCCCCTTACTCCCCCAGTGGTCACTAACCCCCTCCCACCCTCAAAAAAAAATTTTTTAAATATTTTTTCCAGCCTCTATGCCAGCCTCAAATATCATACCCAGCTCCATGACAGCACTATGCAGGTCCCTGGAGCAGTTTTAGTACACTTCAGGCAGGCGGACCCAGGCCCATCCCCCCCTACCTGTTATACTTGTGGTGGTAAATGTGAGCCCTTCAAAACCCACCACAAACCCACTGTACCCACATCTAGGTGCCCCCCTTCATCCCTAAGGGCTATGGTAGTGTTGTACAGTTGTGGGGAGTGGGTTTTGGGGGGCTCAGCATACAAGGTAAGGGAGCTATGCACCTGGGAGCTTTTTCTGAACTCCACTGCATTGCCCCCTAGGGTGCCCGGTTGGTGTCCTGGCATGTCAGGGGGACCAGTGCACTACGAATGCTGGCTTCTCCCATGACCAAATGGCTTGCATTTGGTCGTTTCTGAGATGGGCGTCCTCAGTTTCCATTGTGGCCGAAAATCGGGGACGACCATCTCTAGGGACAACTATTCGTTTCGATAATACAGTCAGGGACGCGCAAATCTCAAAATTTAGGTCGACCTTAGAAATAGTTGTCCCTAGAGATGGTCTATTTCTAAGGTCGACCTAAATGTTGAGATTTGCGCGTCCCTGACTGTATTATCGAAACGAAAGATGGACACCCATCTTGTTTCGATAATATGGGTTTCCCCGCCCCTTCGTGGGGACGTCCTGCAAGGATGTCCTCAGGAAAACTTGGGCACTCCATTCGATTATGCCCCTCCACGCTATATATTTATGTGAATGTTAATGCTTGTAATACATGTATGGTATGTGGCAGTATGAGAGAGGTGAATGTTGGTTTGTATGTAAGAGTGTGAGTGGTATGGGCATATAGATTAGTAGTTTAATAGAATTTTAATTTATTTGGTTATTGTAACATTAATAAAGGAATTCTGACGTATGCATAGTTGTTAGCAGTATTGTGTGTTTTAGAGGGAATACAGCTATAGTGGAATACATTTACCTGTGTGTGCAAGGTGATGAATATTCATTGTGGATATCCTGAAAACGCGAATGGCTTGGTGGGGGGACCCAGGACAGGTTTGGGAGCCACTGCTGTAATGTATTTCAATAACATAATTGAAATAACTACTTCTGAAGGTTATGGGTACAGGTGGAGATGGAGGAGATTACTTGCGGGAATGGGTGAAATTTCTGTCCCTGTGCAGCTGTCTAATTGGAAGGTGGGACACAAGGGTGGGGAGTTTGAGAATGAGGTAGATATGCTGGATTGGGGCAGGGGTTTGAGGTAAGAGAGGGAGAAATACCAAATGGGGACGGAGGGGGAGGGTGTTGCGTGTGAGCTGTCAAGTGTCTACTTACGGTTTGCCTTTCACCAAGCTAAGAAGCCGATGCTCAAAACTGGGCGTTAAAGCTCGCAATACAAAAAGCCAAATGTGTAGATGTGTTTCTTCTAAGCTGTGCGGCTGCACATCTATGTAGAAGCACAGCAGTTGCACTGGAACCTGCCCCACTTCCCTCCTGCCACCACTCTGGCTGTTGCTACTGATACAGACTAACAGCAAAAGAAAGAACAGTCACCACAGGGCTGCACTGTGCAGACTCATGGCTGCCGGTCCCTGCCCCTCCGACATCACTTCCTGTTCTGGGGCAAAGCTAGCAGACAAATCTGCGTATTGGCTCCACAGTGTCTTTTGTTTTGTCACTGCTGGTCTTGGCGCAGTTGCAGTAACAGAGGTGAGTTCAGATGCTGGAAGGAAAGGTCAGAGAGAAGGGAGAGGTGCTGGAAGGAAGTGGGGGAGAAGGAACAAGCCTTGGAAGGAAGGGGAGGAGAGAAAGGACAGATGCTGGATGGTAGTGGGGAAAGAGGGAACAGGTGCAGGAATTTGGGACAGATACTGAAAGGAAGAGGGGAGAGAAGAGCCAGGATTTCAAAGTCCACCTGCTGGTCTCCCCAACCTTACTGGAGGTGTTGGCGTGGTGAAACAATTCAGCTCATTTGATGGTGGGGGGGGGAATTCTATGGTGCCCCCCCACGGGATAGTGGTCACAACAGATGCCAGCTTGGTAGCCTGGGGAGTGCACTGCGAGGGTAGTGTAGGGCAAGTGGTCTTTGAGGGAGGTACTGTGGCCTATCAGTCACTTAGAGACCTGAGTCATCTACTTGGCTCTCCAGGTTTTTCTTCCCAAGCCTGGCAGGAAGGCTCTCTGGGTGACTAGACCACCCCACTATGGTGGCTTGTATCAACAGGGAGAGACCAGGAGTGCAGTAGAGGCTCTGGAGGGTGTGTCACTATCAGGCTTATTTTCGAAAGAGAAGGGCGCCCATCTTTCGACACCAATCAGGAGTGGGCGTCCTTCTCCCAGGGTCACCCAAATCGGCATAATCGAAAGCCAATTTTGGGCGTCCTCAACTGCTTTACGTTGCGGGGACGACCAAAGTTCACGGGGGCGTGTTGGAAGCATATCGAAGGCTGGACTGGGGCGTGCCTAACACATTGGCGTCCTCGACCAATAATGGAAAAAGAAGGGCGTCCCTGACGAGCACTTGGGCGAGTTTACTTGGTCCATTTTTTCTTGCGACCAAGCCTCCAAAAGGTGCTCGAACTGACCAGATGACCACTGGAGAGAATCGGGGATCACCTCCCCTTACTCCCCCAGTGGTCACTAACCCCCTCCCACCCTAAAAAAAACTTTAAAAATATTTTTTGCCAGCCTCAAATGTCATACCCAGCTCCCTGACAGCAGTATGCAGGTCCCTGGTGCAGTTTTAGTTGGTGCAGTGCACTTCAGGCAGGCGGACCCAGGCCCATCCCCCCCTACCTGTTACACTTGTGGTAAATGTGAGCCCTTCAAAACCCACCAGAAACCCACTGTACCCACATGTAGGTGCTCCCTTCACTCGTAAGAGCTATGGTAGTGTTGTACAGGTGTGGGTTTTGGGGGGGGGGAGGGGGTTGGTGGGCTCAGCACCTAAGGTAAGGGAGCTATGCACCTGGGAGCAATTTGTGAAGTCCACTGCACTGACCCTAGGGTGCCTGGTTGGTGTCCTGGCATGTCAGGGGGACCAGTGCACTATTAATGCTGGCTCCTCCCACGACCAAATGGATTGGATTTGGTCGTTTCTGAGATGGGCGTCCTCGGTTTCCATTATGGCCGAAAATTGGGGATGACCATCTCTAAGGTCGACCTAAATTTCTCGATTTGGGCGTCCCTGACCGTATTATCAAAACGAAAGATGGATGCCCGTTGCCGCGGCTGTCTTGTCTTGATATAATAGGATAAGAGTCCCATTGAAAACGCTCAGCTTTGCAAGCTGCCTGCAATACTCTTTCCTTAAGTTTGTAGTCAAAGAAACAAGCAATGATATCCTTCGGCTTGTTGTGTGTAGCTGTTCCTAACACTCGATACACCCGTTCAAGTATCAAGTTGCACAGTGGATGGGTCCACTGACTGTTGGTCATCCGATAGAAGCACAAAGAGTATGCGCTGGACTACCATTTCACTGTCAGCATAGGTGGGGGTCTTGGGATACCCTGGAAGCACAAGTTGTGACAGCAACCCCTATTTTCAAGATCTTCTAGTTGGTCAAATATTTGTTGGGTTTGTGCTTGCGTTATTTTTAAATCTTTATCTAAGACCCCTATACTCTCTGCCGGCTCCTCCAAATGTGACTCTGCCTCTTCCAATCTGTGGTCTATCTCTTTTATTTCTCCACATAGATCTTATCCCAAAGTAGTGATCTCCATCCGCAGCACTTTAAACATCTGTCTTAATCTCATGAAGCCAGGATCAAATCTCACCCAGTGGATTCAGAACTAGGTCACCACTCAAATCCCCCAATGCGGGTTAATCCAGCTGGGAAGATAGAGCTGATCAACCTGAGCATTCTCCGCGGCCCGGGCCACCATGCGGTTCGCCTCCAAGGTGCCATAGTAAGCAAAGCGCGCTAGATGACAGACTGCTGTTGTTTGGACTTCTCTAGCTGTCCACCAGTAGAAAAGGACAGCTGATGCAGTGGTAGGACAGCTGCGATGGCACTGGATCGCGCCCAATAAAGCCAATTACTGCAGTGCTTGCACAGAGCTAGGTACTCAAGCAGCCATACCGATTGGTGGCATCACTTCCTCCAGACTGTATCTGAATTCAAGAAAGCAAGGGACAAGCACAGAGGATCTCTAAGGAAAGGAAGGGATAATAGAAATTAGAAGATGGTATGGATGAGTAGACTGAATAGGCCATATGGTCTTTATTTGCTGTCATTTTCCATGTTTTTTTTTTCATTAAGTACTAGATTAGCTAAATTGACATTGAATACAGAACCAACAAATAGGATGATAGCACAGTCAAAAAAAAACTTGTAACCAAAGTTGGGGACACATCAGCTGAAAAAATTGTGGGAAGAGAGCTGGGGTTTAGAGAGCAGTAGCTAGAAATGTTTGAAAGATGCAAGCTTTGAAAATTGCATGCTACACTATTTTTATATGTGCATGTTCTACATATCTTGCTGCATCTTAATAAAGATTTATTTATTCATAAAATTGTTAAAACCATCTTCCTGGCAGAATTAATCCAAAGCAATATACAACAGTGATATCTGAACATTTTATTTTGGGAATTGAATGTGTATAGCAAGACCAATTTGGGAGAAGAGCTGACACAAGACTCCTCTATGAAAGGAAACAGTGAGTGAACACAAACTGAATAATCTGCATTCCTTTGAATCACATGTTAGATTGCCTTCCATGCTTTAAATTAGTGTGTCTTATGTATTTATTACATGCATAAATATGTAGTTTGCCCTGAGCTGTTATCTAATGATTGTAAGTCAATTCATTTAATTTATGTTGATGTAAATGTGATTAGATTTCCATTGGTGAAGAGGCACAACCTTCGGTCTGAAGTGGATGTGAAACACTTATCACTGCTGCAACTGAGGAACTGATTATAATGTTTGTTCTCTTTACTCCTGAGAGAGTTCTGTGCAAAAAAAAATACAAATTCTGGTGTCATTTTTACTAAGCTGTGCTTAGAAATAGAGAAATGGGCTTAGCGCATGCGTATACAGGACTTTCCCATGTGTTAAGCCCATTTCTAGCAGGGCCATAAATTTGGCCTTTTTCAGTTTCCAGAATATATGGTCATGCACTAATGTTAGCATTAGTACACAGCCATTTAAAATAAATTACCACAGGAGCCCTTACCACCTTCTGTTAGTCTGATGGTAATGTCAGCGTACTAACTGCTTCTTTACAAAGCTACGCTAACAATTCTCGCGCATCAAATGAGAGGAAGCCCATAGGAATTGAATGGGTTTCCTGTCATTTACTGCGCAGGAATCGCTAACGCGGCTTTGTAGAAGAGGCCCTAACTGATTTGCACATCCACACCCATTCTCTGCCCCTGACATGCCTCCTCCAAAAATAAATACAAAAAAATAAATATCACACTTTTAGCGCACACAGATGACAAAACTAACACAGAACGCTTTAGCGCGTCCTGTGTGAGGTCATTTTTGCTGCCGTAGGGCCCTTCTATGCTCAAGATTTTAAAATTCAACAGAATTCTGCATACTTTGGGCTAGATTTATTAAAGTATGCTACTGCGTTAACACACATTTGTAGTAGATAGTGTCCACTGCTTAAAATGGGATCTGTGGTAAATAACGTGCATTAATGCACTATTGCTTTTTAGCAAATCTAGGGCCCTGTTTACTAAGCTGCATTATAGGCGCATTAGCGTCTTTAACGCATATTAACCGTTTATGCAGGTTAACTGTGTATGTGCGTACAATATCTCTATAGGCGCCTACAAAGTTAGCGCACACACGCTAATTGTAGGCACGTTAGAAACATTAACACGCCATAGTAATCAGGGCCCCCAGTCCTTCATTTGTACATATAACACAATATAATCACTGTTTTGGAGTAATAATTAAAGATGCAGTCCAGAACAAGTTATCATCTACGGATGCATCTTTGCACATGAAGGACTAGATTCAGTAAATGGCGCACAAATTTGGGCACTGAAAAAAATGCGCGCTTTGCGCTATTCTATAAATGGCGCTCCAAGTTGGGCACCATTTATAGAATACTACTACTACTACTTAACATTTCTAAAGCGCTACTAGGTTTACACAGCGCTGTACAATTTAACATGGAAGGACAGTCCCTGCTCAAGGATAGTGCATAGCACCGAGATCTGCACCCAACTGGGCATGAGGATTTACACCGACTGAAACTTGGTGTAAATCCTCATGCGTAAATTAGGCGTGGATTCCCCGAATTTTGTTATTCTGCACGCATCTTTAGTGAATACCCCTGACATGCCCATCCCATGGCCATGCCTTCTTTTCAGTTACGTTCTAAAAGATTTGCACATGCATCTTTATAGAATAGCACTTAGCAAGCTGTGCATGCAAATCCAAATTGTTGCCAATTAATGCCAGTAATTGATTGTTAATAATATCAATATCTCAGGTAACATCCAATGTATTGCACACAAACCAGGACTAAAAAGCCACCAAATTTATATAAAATACTGATGTCACAGAACTCACCAATATAACTTCATATATATATTTTTTTGTAAATAGAGTACCCTCAGATATTTTTCCACTATTACTGCAGACAATGAAGCTGCTACAAAGTGGTATAGCACTTCTTTCATCGGGTTACTCTAAAATTATTTAGGGAAACTTTTTTTTTAATATTTTCTTTTGCTTCCCAACACCACAGTGCTATAAAACTCACACCAACTTAAAAAAAATGTATATGGTGAAAAACTGTGCACTTATCTCGCCTCGCTGAACACTGCTAAATTTTCATTGTTCCTGACACGCCTTTCCCTGGAACTGCCCGACTCCGCGGGTTTCAGTCACTTTCCTCAGGGACAAGGGTTAAGGCAAAGGAGTTCCCTTTTTCCTTTAAGACCAAAAAATTGCGAGACATATATATATATGTGAAGTTATATCGGTGAGTTCTGTGACATCAGTATTTTATATAAATTTGGTGGCTTTTTAGTCCTGGTTTGTGTGCAAGTAATTGATTGTTAGCATCCAATTATTGATGCTAATTCGCTCATTAATTAAATTGTGGGTGCAAGTTGGGCATGTGCCCAAATATGCATGCACAATTTTGGGCACTATGGGCTATATTCTATATCTGGTGCCTGAAAATTCCGGGCAGAAAAAAAAATACGCCTAGGTGTATTCTGTAAAGTATGCCTTAATTTTATAGAAAAGACTTAAATTTGTACATCGTATATAGAATAACGCCGAGCGTCTCTCCATGCGGCTAAATGTATTTGCTGCCATTTATGGCATGTTTTACTTGGCGTAAATCCAAATGGCTAAATTAGGCACAGAATGGGTGTATTCTGTAACAATGTGCATAGATTTTAGAAACACCCAAACCGACCATGCCCCCTTTTCAACTATGCGACTTAGAATTTAGGCGCACTACATTACAGAATACACTTAGCGAGTTGTGCATGTAAATTTTAATTAATGTCAATTAGTATTGATAATTGCTTATTAACCTCCAACTGACAGCACTGATTAACTAGTTAACCAATTAAGTTACGCGCATTGTTATAGAATACACTTCAATTTCCGCACAAAAATTGAGGCACTATATATAGAATCCTGGGCTATATGTACAATCCAGGGACAAATGCTGTTTTATGCACATATATGGGCTCTTATAAAATTGGGTCACATCTAAAAGTACACATGTTGTCCCCCTCCCCAGAAAGACCTCCACTTCTTTTACTGTGTATGCACCCATCCCAGGCTCAAACTCTCTATTCCCAGTTATCTTTCCCCATGTGGAAGTGTGGCTCACAGCTGGCTGCAGGATCTCATAAGAATATGGCGCACACACATAGAGATTGAAGGTAAAAGTCAAAAGTACTTTATGTACACCAAAAGACCACACACTCACTCACTCTTTCTCTCTCTCTCTCTCTCTCTCAGATTTGCGTTTCTCCTCAGGAGGAGATGGGTCTAATGAAATTCCATAAGACTTCTCCTTCGAGAAGTACTGTGCATCATCATCACACTTCCATAAATGGTCGGAATTGGAATCAGCAAAATACTCTGCATGGGAGGGCTGAATCTGCACTTTCCTCGGATGAGTGGAACCATGTCCATGCCTGGAATGGTGCTGAGATACAGATATCGAGGAGGTACCAACATGGATAGGTGTCGACTCAGAATCCCATGTGGCACCAGCATCAGTGATCACGCCACAGGCTGAGGGTCTTGTAAAGCAGGCAGAGGTAGAGCCAAGGCTGGCACAAGTGCCCCCGATGCCTATGCACCTGAAGGAGTCCCGCCAAGTGCTCTTGGAGCATGGCCCGGATCCATTCAAGGGCCAACATCAGTAAAGGCTGAGGCACCGGTTAACAGACAGCCTGCATGCAGAGTTGTCGGTGCTGTGACAGACTGGGTCCCAGATACCTGGAGACTGACGTGAAGGCACCTCTTCAATAACGCTCCTCTCGGTGCCAATGCTTCTTGGGAGCCGAAGTCTTTGATGCCCAGGAGCTCCGAGCACCATGCATTGAGGAAGACTGACTCTTGTACTTCTTGGACTTCACTTGATGACGAGCATCGACATCCCTTGGTGCCGATGAGGACACATTGAATCCACATTCCTCCCCAGTGCTGCACCCGATGCTGACTGGTTCTAGGGGCCCTGCAGGTTTGTTATGTTATGTTATCAGGTTCTTATAACCCGCCAACTCTCCCCAAAGGAATTCAAGGCGAGATGACAACAAGATGAACAGAAACATACATCAGGATGTGAACAAAAATGTAATAATAAATAAATAAATGAACATAGTAACTTAGTAGATAACGGCACATAAAGACCTGTATGGTCCATCCAGTCTGCCCAACAAGATAAACTCATTGTATGAGCTACTTTATATGTACACCTGACCTTGCCATTTTCAGGGCACAGACTGTAGAAGTCTGCCCAGCGCTAGCTTTGCTTCCCAATTACCGGTGTTGCCACCCAATCTCTGCTAAGCTTCTGTGGGTCCAGTCTTTCTGAACAGGATTCCTTTGTGTTTATCTCACACATTTTTGAATTCCGTTACCGTTTTCATCTCCACCACCTCCCATGGGAGGGCATTCCAAGTGTCCACCACCCTCTCTGTGAAAAAATACTTCCTGACATTTTTCCTGAGTCTGCCCCCCTTCAACCTCAATTCATGTCCTCTAGTTCTGCCACCTTCCCATCTCCGGAAAAGGTTTGTTTGCAGATTAATACCTTTCAAATATTTGAACATCTGTATCATATCACCCCTGTTTCTCCTTTCCTCCAGGGTATGCATGTTCAGGTTGGCAAGTCTCTCCTCATACTTCTTGCAACACAAATCCCATACCATTTTTGTAGCTTGTCTTTGAACCGGTTCAAGTCTTTTTACATCCTTAGCAAGATACGGCCTCCAAAACTGAACACAATACTCCAAGTGGGGCCTCACCAACAATGTGGAGGGGCATTAACACCGCCTTTCTTCTGCTGGTTATACCCCTCTTTATGCAGCCTAGCATCCTTCTGACCACAGCCACCACCTTGTCACATTATTTCGAAACCTTGATCCTCGGACACCATCGGTCCCCCTCCTAAGCCGAGCTTTCCAATCTCTCTCCTCCTATCCGGTATATCTCTTTTGGGTTTCTTGCTGGTAAAATGGAATTAGTTGTTGATGGGGGGTTTTTGGTTCAGCTGAATGTTTCTGATGACTGTTGGGGAAACCTTAGAATTTTGGGGCGTTGGTAGAGCTGAGCTGTATAAGAGGGCAGCATTCTATATAAGCGTTGTGTCAGAGGAGACAACGAAGCACGCTCACCTTCACAACGGTCTTTCTAAAGACCTCCCTTTGTTGAGGATTTGCCTTCATCAAATAGTTCTCAAAAGCATTCGGCATTAAGACTCCTGATGCAGGCCTAACGGCCGAAACACGACGTTGTGTCGAGTCTTTATACCTGAATAAACATCTTTATTATTATATATCCTTTCAGTCTTTGGAATCCTTGGTCGCCCTCCCACTTTTATTTCATTTCTTGTTGTTGTCTGTGGGGCGTCTAGAGTTCTCCGCCTTCTGGCGGATATTTTTTCTCTATACTTACCCTGTTTAAAACACCTGCACCTGTCAGCTTGAGTACTAGGAAAAGGGTTAGGGACAAGCTTTCCTGGTTTCCAGACTGCATCTACAGTAGGAGCAATTTGCCAGACAAATTGGGTTGAGAAACCAGCTAAGGAAACATGCTTATTTTCTGGGATAGCAAACTTTCAATAAGGTTCCTGCCAAAGAACCAGGACATATGACCTTGCATCATATAGGGAAGAAGCCCCTCTTTTGGTTTTGTTTCAGAAAGGGAGTAGGTACTTACCTGTCATCCAAGTTCCCGGGGATCCTGTTTCCAGCTCTGATCCTGGAGAGGAGGTTCTTGGTCCTTAAGGAGCCTAACCAACACAAGAGCGCAGCAAGCCAGTGAAGACAGAAAAGTTCTTTTCTATTGATAATTTTGTTTTAGTGTGCACACATTTTATTTTTACTATTTTGGGGGATACTCTTTTGAAAGCTTGAGTACTCCAGCTGGGACATTTGCACTTATCTGGTTTGGGGTAATGGTTTCCAGCTCTAACCAGTCTGGGAGAAAACTGAAACAGGAAAAGGGGAGAAATTTACCATAAAGTGACTAATCCTTGGGGAAAAGGAGTAAACTTTGGAAATAGGAATACTGTGTAAATACTTGTCTGACATTGACGTTGGGCTGAAGGGCTTGGGATGGGGTTCAGGTAAAACTTTTGTAAAACAAGGAAATATTGCGTGTTGCTCATTTAAATGTTAGTGCACAGTTGGGACATTATTTAGGCTGAAAGTATTTTAGAGTAACTGCTTCGTAAATGTTTTTAACTTTTTATGCACCTTAAACTTTTGAGACCCACAAAACACACATATACAGTGGTGGAAATAAGTATTTGATCCCTTGCTGATTTTGTAAGTTTGCCCACTGACAAAGACATGAGCAGCCCATAATTGAAGGGTAGGTTATTGGTAACAGTGAGAGATAGCACATCACAAATTAAATCCGGAAAATCACATTGTGGAAAGTATATGAATTTATTTGCATTCTGCAGAGGGAAATAAGTATTTAATCCCTCTGGCAAACAAGACCTTGTTGGCAAGCACAGCGGTCAGACGTCTTCTGTAGTTGATGATGAGGTTTGCACACATGTCAGGAGGAATTTTGGTCCACTCCTCTTTGCAGATCATCTCTAAATCATTAAGAGTTCTGGGCTGTCGCTTGGCAACTCGCAGCTTCAGCTCCCTCCATAAGTTTTCAATGGGATTAAGGTCTGGTGACTGGCTAGGCCACTCCATGACCCTAATGTGCTTCTTCCTGAGCCACTTCTTTGTTGCCTTGGCTGTATGTTTTGGGTCATTGTCGTGCTGGAAGACCCAGCCACGACCCATTTTTAAGGCCCTGGCGGAGGGAAGGAGGTTGTCACTCAGAATTGTACGGTACATGGCCCCATCCATTCTCCCATTGATGCGGTGAAGTAGTCCTGTGCCCTTAGCAGAGAAACACCCCCAAAACATAACATTTCCACCTCCATGCTTGACAGTGGGGACGGTGTTCTTTGGGTCATAGGCAGCATTTCTCTTCCTCCAAACACGGCGAGTTGAGTTCATGCCAAAGAGCTCAATTTTTGTCTCATCTGACCACAGCACCTTCTCCCAATCACTCTCGGCATCATCCAGGTGTTCACTGGCAAACTTCAGACGGGCCGTCACATGTGCCTTCCGGAGCAGGGGGACCTTGCGGGCACTGCAGGATTGCAATCCGTTATGTCGTAATGTGTTACCAATGGTTTTCGTGGTGACAGTGGTCCCAGCTGCCTTGAGATCATTGACAAGTTCCCCCCTTGTAGTTGTAGGCTGATTTCTAACCTTCCTCATGATCAAGGATACCCCACGAGGTGAGATTTTGCGTGGAGCCCCAGATCTTTGTCGATTGACAGTCATTTTGTACTTCTTCCATTTTCTTACTATGGCACCAACAGTTGTCTCCTTCTCGCCCAGCGTCTTACTGATGGTTTTGTAGCCCATTCCAGCCTTGTGCAGGTGTATGATCTTGTCCCTGACATCCTTAGACAGCTCCTTGCTCTTGGCCATTTTGTAGAGGTTAGAGTCTGACTGATTCACTGAGTCTGTGGACAGGTGTCTTTCATATAGGTGACCATTGCCGACAGCTGTCTGTCATGCAGGTAACGAGTTGATTTGGAGCATCTACCTGGTCTGTAGGGGCCAGATCTCTTACTGGTTGGTGGGGGATCAAATACTTATTTCCCTCTGCAGAATGCAAATAAATTCATATACTTTCCACAATGTGATTTTCCGGATTTAATTTGTGATGTGCTATCTCTCACTGTTACCAATAACCTACCCTTCAATTATGGGCTGCTCATGTCTTTGTCAGTGGGCAAACTTACAAAATCAGCAAGGGATCAAATACTTATTTCCACCACTGTATACAAATTCAGACACACAGCGTATTTTAACCATTTGAATCGCCTTTGCAACAGTGTGATGAGTGCACTCAGGGGCCCTTTTACTAAAGGGTTGGTGTACGGCAAAAGGCTTGCCACGTGCCAATCCAGAACTACCGCTCGGCTATCACAGGAGCCCAGCAGTAGTTCCCACCCCCAGTGTATACCATTTCCGACGGTGATTGGGCAGCGCTGCTTACTACCCAGTTACCGCTGGGTTAGTGCAGGAGCCCTTACTACCACCTCAGTGGGTGACAGCAAGTGCTCCCCCCGAAATGGCCAGCCTTTTACCCGCTTCAGTAAAAGGGGGTCTCAGTGCATGTGAAAAACACACATTGATGCTAACACGGTCCCCCTTATACCACAGTTTAGTAAAAGACCCCTTGGTTGTTTTGGTTCTGTTTTGACTAGAAAAACTTTATGGGAAGTGTGAGATTCAAAAGGAGAGCTATACTCCACATTTACATTCTTGACAAGCTGAAGATGAAGCACCAATATGTTGAAAGCTGTTGTTGAGCCAATATCATCCTGGAGATGAAGTATCTGTGCTCATTCACTAAATCCCAAACTAATACGCTGCAATCTGTTCCAAAAAGCTTCCTAATCTCCATTAATCATTGAAATCTATAGGACAGAAAATGAGTCCTGTCATGGTATATTGAAGCAGTGTTTACAATGTTGTTACAGAACTTATGAAGATCTCCTTATTGTCCAAAAGGGTTTCATTCTCAGCAAAAAACGTTCAAATGACCATAAAGTTGTAGGCAACAAATTAATAACAGCTTTGTGCCTAGGAATTAGCATGCTTCCGAAGTGTCATTTCTTCTTTTCACTCTTAGCTTTAATGGACAAATATATCATGAAGCCTCCGAGAAACATAATCAGTCCCTCTGCATGACTTTACAGTTTCTATTAAGCCTACACAGTGGGTAGTAATTAAAGCAGCAAACTTATGTTTGCTTCTATGCACTGTCAAACCACCGAACTCCACCTCCATTACTTAATTTTAAATGGCAAGCTTTTCAATATAAATACTTTGGAAGACATTGGAGGTCATTTTAGAAAGCTTGCACAGCGTGCACATATGTAATAGTGGTATTATACTTGTAAAAGCCTTAAATGTGTAAAATTTAGAGAAGCTACTGTTTACACACATAGAGATGCAACATGCATGGTTTCCAAAAGGACATGTTGCAGGTGTGGTTTTGGGTGGGCCAGAATAGATTTTACAATAGCGACATATGTACACTTTAAACAATCTGGATATTGCCAATTGTGCTAACCTCTCTGGCATTAGAAGTCACTTTAAAAATGCAGTCTACAGTATTTTTGGAAACGCTGGGCTCTGTATTCAGAAAATGCTGAGCTCCTTAATTTGTGCACCTAAATTAGGCTCCTAAATTTATTCCCTATTTTCAGCCAAACTTAGGAGCATGTTTTCAGCAGAAATTCATCTCACTTTAGAAGCTTAAAAGTTATGCTCATGAATTTAAGCCTGCCATTAGTCATATATTCAATCTTTCACTTTCCACTCTGTTCCTGTTGCCTTCAAACATGCCATAGTTACACCACTCCTCAATAAACCTTGATTGGACCCTACCTGTCCTTCCAATTATTGCCCCATCTACCTCCCTTTCCTATCCAAGCTACGTCAACGTGCTGTTCACCGCTGTTGTCTTGACTTTCTTTCATCTCAAGCAATTCTTGATCCAGGAAGGGGGGTCAGCTCTTGCAGGCACAGCCCACGGGCTTCTGCCCCTGTGTGAATGGAATTGAAAGCCTAACAAGTCAGACTGCTCGCTGGGTAAATCTCTCTTATCTGCACCCTTCTCCTCCACCGCTAACTGCAGACTCCGTTCCTTTTATCTTGCCGCACCTTATGCCTGGAATAGACTTCCTGAGCCGGTACGTCAAGCCTCATCGCTGGCCATCTTCAAATCTAGGCTAAAGACCCACCTTTTTGATGCTGCTTTTAACTCCTAACCCCCACTTGCCCGTTCAGGACCCTCACCTTATCATCCTCACTCTTATCCCTTATATGTCCTGTCTGTCCTAACCCTTATCTCTTACCTGTCCTGTCTGTCCTAATTAGATTGTAAGCTCTGTCGAGCAGGGACTGTATCTCCATGTTCAAGTGTAAAGCGCTGTGTACGTCCAGTAGTGCTATAGAAATGATAAGTAGTAGTAGTACAATGGTTTCTTATGTAAGCTAAAAGCAAAGAGGAGGAGGATGGTCGGTCTATTCTTTAGTTTTAAAACCTAAAACAACTGTCATTCATTAAGAACAGCTTTAAAAGTAAGCACAAGGTATCCTTTTGAAAGAAAATATTAAAATGTCTATTTTCTTCCCTGTGAGAAAAAAAAGTGAAGAAACAGCTTTAAAAGTAAGCACAAGGTATCCTTTTGAAAAAAAAAAAAAGAAAGAAAACAAAAATGAGATGGGAAAGCAGTAGAACTAGAGGACATGATATGAGATTGAAGGGGGGCAGACTCAAGAAAAATGTCAGGAAGTATTTTTTCACGGAGAGAGTGGTAGATACTTGGAATGCCCTCCCTCGGGACGGGGTGGAGATGAAAACGGTAGCGGAATTCAAGCATGTGTGGGATAAACATAAAGGAATCCTGTTCATAAGGAATGGATCCTCAGAAGCTTAGCCGAGATTGGGAGGCGGGGCTGGTGTTTGGGAGGCGGGGCTAGTGCTGGGCAAGACTTCTACGGTCTGTGCCCTGAAAATGGCAGATACAAATCAAGTAAGGTATACACAAGAAGTAGCACATATGAGTTTATCTTGTTGGGCAGACTAGATGGACCGTGCAGGTCTTTTTCTGCCATCATCTACTATGTTACTATTTTCTTTCCCTGTGAGAAAAAAAGATTAAGCTGAGCATGCGCAACTAAATTCTGCCAACGCTGTAGGGCGCGGTAGCGGGGTGTTATTTTTGGCATCACTTCCCATTACATGACCCCATCCAAGATGGTGGCTAGCAGTAGAAACAGGAAGTGATGTGATGCATACAGTAGTGGCCACCATCTTGAAAGAAGGGATGTGGCTGTGACATCACTCTGTGATATCACCAAAAGGGGTAGGGTTTTAGAGCAGGGCTATGCAAAATGGATGGGATTTGGGGCAGAGCTATGCAAAAAAAGTGGGGCAATGGGTGTGGCTATGCAAAAAGGGCAGGGCTTGGATGGAGTCAAGATATGTGATATCCAGGGGGGTGGGAAGTGGGTGTGGCTTGGGCAGGGAGTGGGCATGGCTTGGGCTTGTACTCTCTTCTGACTGGCTGAAAACCCAGAAGTTGGCATGTTACCTGTGAAAATCAATTAATTTTGATAAATGTAGGTGAGGTACACTACCCTGGCACCATAAGAGGGTAAGAAAAAAAAAAGCTGGATTGGATCCTCTATTGGCAAGGGATGAGTGGGCCTTTTTTTTATATAAAAGGGGGACTTGTTTATAATTCCAAGCTATACCCCAGTATCCTATCAAGGAAGATTCCTGTGTAAAGAGAAGTATATTTTTATTATTTTGAGTTCATGTTCAAATAAACTGGAAGCCTGAAAGAGTTTAGCTTTAGTCTTGGTCATTCTTAAACTGCCCTAGAGAGAGAACAGCTAGAGAGGCATGATTACTCTTGACTCCATGGCCAGAGGGAGGTGCCCCTGCCATGGTACATGACAAGTGTTAATGCACATTAACCCCAAGTTACTCCAATATCCTGTGG
The DNA here is from genome assembly GCF_901765095.1 of Microcaecilia unicolor. Lineage (NCBI taxonomy): Eukaryota > Metazoa > Chordata > Amphibia > Gymnophiona > Siphonopidae > Microcaecilia > Microcaecilia unicolor. The sequence continues at coordinate 391,596,695 of NC_044033.1, read as the reverse complement.
CAGATTTTGTGGCAAAAGCTGAAAAATTTGGGAGCAAAGGTTCTAACTATATGCTACAATTGTGGTATATTTGCAATGTGTATACATTTGACCCTTGTAATAACAATAATGTACTAGGGACGAGCTCTATAAACTCAAAACATCAAAAATATCAGCCCACACATAAGCAGTAACAATCTTTGTATGGGAATCCATTCTTAACAAGCACAAAATGGATTTTATGGCATAAAACATATCCAGTAAAAAAAAAGTGAAATAAATGTGGAAAGAAAAGACCTCAGAGTTTTGTCCTGAGGATTTTTTCTCTCCATATCTATTTCACATTTTTTGCTGGATACGTTTATGCAATAAAATTCCCTTTGTTCTTGTTAAGAATGGATTCCCATATAAAGATTGTTTCTACTTATGTGTGGGCTGATATTTTTGAAAGGGTTTGGGGTGGGGGAGAAGAGAGAGGATCAAGGATTGGGGAAAGGGATTTGGAGCCACTTGTACCCCTCCTCCTGACACCATTCTCTTCTCTTTCACACCTCCTTTCCCCCACACCTCTCCTCCGATTCCCTCACATAGCCCCCCACTCCCCTATTCCTGATCCTCTCACTCAGTCCCCACAGTATCTTAATTTCAGTTTCCTGCCATGCCCTCTCTGATCTGCTCACTCATGCTCCTTCCTTTCATACTTCCTTCTGTTCCCTCACTTGGCTTCCCTTTTACTCACTCTCTTGTTCCCCCCTTCCTTTCACTTATTCTATCCTCTCTCCACTCCTCTCTTCCTACTTACCCTCCCTTCATGGTTTGACTGTAAAAGGAGAACATCAGAACACAATGCATCAACCAACATCATGCCTGCCTGGGGCTGTTGTTGCATTTTGAACTGCATGGTATAATATATGATAGTCTGGGGCCTGGCAACCGTAGGGGAGGATGTGCCACTGCACTGCTGCTGGCCTTCAAGCTGGGATCACACTGGGTGGGGAGACGTAAAAGGGCTGTTGCCGATGCTGATGCTCTGGCTCTTCGCCTGCTCCCAAACATAAAACATGGGTAATGTGCAGCCTTGTGGAAGAAAAATAAATACTGTGAGAACCCTCCAGGGTCGCTTGAGGCGGGAGTTGGGGGAAGCAGTAGAAGGGCCCTTCACCCTCTGGGGAATCTTCACTATAGGTCCTAGAAATCCCAGTACCCTGGGGGGTGGAGTTCCTGGAGGGCAGGGATTGACTGACACTGAAAGAAGGAAGGGGGACTCCAACTCCCAGAGATCTCGGCAGGGAGAAAGGCTTGCTGGGAAAGGGAGGAGAGGGGACTACAACTCCCAGAGATCTCGGAGGGGGAGGGGCTTTCGGAGAAGGAGGGAAAAGAGGACTGGAAGACCCCAGGTGCAGAGGAGGTGGATGGTGATTGGCTAATGGATACTAATCAAGAGGAGGGGAGTCAGCTGGTAGAATCTGGAGGGGAGGATTTTATGGAGTGGGCGCCTCACAGTAAGGGAGGAGAGAATAGTGGGGAACTTATGGACACTTCAGCTCTAGCCCGAACGCCAAGAGGAGGTAAATTGCAAGCTGTAGCTGCCTTTTTTTCCCCAACTCAAAGGCCCTTGGAAGAGCATATGGGAACGGCTCAGAGCAGTCCAAGGGGAGAAGCAATAAGGGAAGGTGGGGACTGATGTCATGTTGAAACTGTGAAGGACTGAAGGTTTGAATTTTGAACACACCGGAAGATAAATCTTCTCAGGAGGTACTGGGGCAATGTATCGTTTCTTTTTGGTTTTTCTTTATATTGAAGCTATTGAACCTGTGCATATGTGAACTTTTGTGTTTTGGGACACCAATAAATGTCCTTATACCCTGGAAAGTGCAAGTGTGAAGATACTATCTTGTCATGTTTGAGGGCGCTCCGGGGCCAGGCTGGAGGAGTCTCTCTCTTCTCTCTGCCTCACTGGAGGCATGTGTGAGCTGGAGTGTGGTGGATGTGTGTATCCTGGAGGAGATGAGTGGCAAGTTAAGCAGGAGCAGTCTGGGCCTACCACCAGAAGGGGGACCTGGTGACTTAAGAGTGGTGGTAGTGGTGGGATTTTTTGTTGGAGTTCCATGTGGAAGAGATTGGAGGGAAACTTGTCTAAGGAGCCCACAACTCTGCTGTTTCCAGTAGCGGATATGGGTGTAGGTGACTCATCCGGACGGGGGAAATATTTAAGGGCCACACTTGGTGTGCTCTCTGTTGTTTCCTTTTCCAGGTAACATCAAGGGGAGATCACAGTATGGACCCCAAGGATCTATTCTCATTCATGACCCATCAGTTCCAGAAACAAGAGCTGGCACAGAAGCTAATGGAGGAGTCTCTGGCCGCCTCCCGGGTCCAGCGGCAACCCCTATTGGATTTATTCCAGGACCTGTTGAGGAGCGGAGGCGGACCTCAGGGGCTGAATCCAGTGGTGGCCCCAGTAGGACCCGAGGGAGCCCAAGCTGCGGTAGGACTACCAAATGTTAATTGGCTTTCCTGGGGCAAGTTATCAGATACGGATGACATTGAAGATTACCTGAGGGCCTTTGAAAAGGTAGCCACTGCAGCAGGGTGGCCTTGGAAGCAGTGGGTGATTCGTTTAGCGTCCTCCCTCTTGGGGGAGGCATTAGCAGCCTTCCGGAGTTTACTACCAGGCGAGGTGACTGACTGACAAACTGAAGGGGGCTTACAGTAATCTACAGAAATCATACATCAATTCTACAACAAACAGTCAACGACAATGAAGTGAAAGAGACTAAAGAGTAATAGCAAAGGTGGGGAAATGCGGAAAGAGAAATTGAATTCAATAGGAAGAGATGTGGGGCAGGTCTTGAGCGTAAGCTTTTCCAAATAAGAAGGTCTTAAGATATTTTTTGAAGGTCGGATGATCAGGGGTAAGTTTCACAAATTTAGGTAGACCATTCCACAGTTGTGCGCTAATATAGGAAAAGGTGGAGGCGTAGGTGGTTTTATACTTGAGGCCACTATAGATTGGGTAATGCAGATTTAAGTACAAGCGAGCTGATCTGTGAGAGTTTTGAGGTGGTAAGCTGACAAGGGTGTCCATATCTCATGCACATTCTTTGTGGGTAACCTGAAAAGCTGATTGGCTAGGTGTGTCCCAAGGACTGGGTTGAGAACCCCTGCACCATGGTTCACTCTGCAATAGAGGAAGAGGAGAGGGCTAGGACTGTACAGGAAAAGAGGGTAGCATGTGGAAGGAATCAGTATGAGAAAGGGGGAGGGATTTGATATACCACCTTCCTGTGGTTACAATCAAAGCAGTATATGTATTACATGCAGGTACTTATTTTGTACTTGGGATATTAGAGGCTTGAGTGACTTGCCCAGAGTCACAAGGAGCTGCAGTGGGAATCAAACTAAGTTCCCTGGTTCTTGGGCCAATGTACTAACCATTAGGTTACTCCTCCATGTAGCAATGGGCCAGTTATTGAAAAAAAGAGACGGTACAAAGGATCAGTTTAGGAGAGGAGTTTTTTTGAGGGGCCAAAATAGACAGCAACAGAAGAGTAGATGAGTGTCACATTCATGGTTTGTAATCCACCGGCTGCCAGTGGTCAGTGCCTTCAATTTATATGATCAGAAACTGATAGTGAAGAAATGAAAGGGTTGTATTTCAGCCATGTAAAGGCACTATCACGATTATAAAAATCAGCACCAGTGAATATCTTATTCCAGATTAACCAGAAACTGGTTTATGGATCAAATGCAAATCTATTCTGCAGTAGAGCCATTAATAGCTTTGGCTACATTAACCTTTCAAATATAACACAGCTCCTGCTGATTTTGACTTCCCATTATTTTTAAGGGTCACCAGATTTGAGTCACAAGCACACTGTCTGGGCTGCTGTACAGCCAAGTCTCTAACATGAGAAGCAGTTATGTGTGATAGTAATCTTAAGGCACTTTAGTGAGCTACTGGTAATGCTTGTAATTCATAACCCTCTCTGTATATGCAGTGGGACTGGAAATAACACATATTACTTGTAACCTTCATCATGCCACTTTTTCAATTAACATTCCAGAGTTATGGCTAAATCCATGTCTCAGATCACCAACTGGAAGCCACTTCAAAAAGACATAACCAGTGATCAGTTTTTCAGTTCTTGCTTAATCTGTTAACTGTGTGTAAGTTAAGCATTAAGGGCTCCTTTTATTAAGGTGCGCTGAAAAATGGCCTGCGCTGTTGTAGGCGTGTGTATTGGACCCACGCAGGTCCATTTTTCAGCACAGCTGCAAAAAATGCCTTTTTTTGTTAGCCGAAAATGGACGTGCAGCAAAATAAAAATTGGTGCGCGTTCATTTTGGGCCTGAGACCTTACCGCCAGCCCCTGACTTAGTGGTAAGGCCTCACGCGTTAACCAGGCAGTAATCGTCAGCACATGTACACTGCTGATTACTGCCCAGTTAGCACCACATGGTAGAAAATAAAAAATATTTTCTGCCGCATATATCAGACGTGTGTAGAAAATGGAATTACCGCCCAGGGCACGCAGTAGCCGGGTGGTATTTCCAAATTGACGTGCGTTGGACACATGTAGTCGCCTATACACCTTAGTAAAAGGGCCCCTAAATAAAAAAAAAAGTCAAATCAAAACATCATTGCAGTTCTTCCTTCTTATTATATTATGGGCCAGACCCCTACTTAAAACAAAGCTGATTGAGAAGGACAACCAGAATGATAAAGGGGCTGGAATGGCTTCCATAGAAGAACAGGATAAAGAGGTTAGGGCTCTTCAATTTGAAGAAGACACAACTGAGAGGAGATAGGATAGAGGTTTACAAACCTGAATGGAATAGAATATGCAAATGCAAATCAAGTTGTTTTCTCTTTCCCTCTGAAAAATTACAAAGACCAGGGGGTGTGCCATTAAGTTATTTGATAACTCTGTTTTTCATAATACTAAAACTTGCCTAATTAATCTAGACAAAACATTAGTAGCACATTTTTAAAATGTCAGATAATTATTTTTCTCCTCAACTTATAATTAAGCTCTGGAATTCATTGTCGGAGGATGTGGTAAAATGGTTTAAAAAAAGGTTTGGTCAAGTTGCAAACAGACTGGTCTAACTCAGTTTTTATGATGTTATGCTAAAATAGGTTATCAATAGAAATCAAACAAAATAAAACATGGAAAAGAAAATAAGATGATACCTTTTTTATTGAACATAACTTAATACATTTCTTGATTAGCTTTTGAAGGTTGCCCTTCTTCGTCAGATCGGAAATAAGCAAATGTGGTAGCAGATAGTATATATAAGAGAAACATCAAAGCATTACTTTGACAGTCTGATAGTGTGGGAGGGTGGGGGTATGCATGGGGACATCAAAGCATTTCATTGATATTCTAACAGGATGGGTGTTGGTAGGTGAGAGGAGGGTAATAAACAGAGAAATAAACAGAGAAATACAGCTTTATGGTTTATAACGGGTTAGAAAACCTAGATCCTTATTAAGTCCTGTTTGTTGGGTGTCATTTAACCTTTAAGAGTGGACTAACACGGCTACCACACCTCTATGCTAAAATAGTAGTGGGGAAGTAAGGCCAATGCCGGGTAGACTTCTACAGTCTTCATCCCAAAAATACTACTACTACTACTACTTAACATTTCTAGAGCGCTACTAGGGTTACGCAGCGCTGTACAATTTAACAAAGAGAGACAGTCCCTGCTCAAAGAGCTTACAATCTAATAGACAAGTGAACGGTCGGTCCGATAGGGGCAGTCAAATTGGGGCAGTCTGGATTCACTGAACGGTAAGGGTTAGGTGCCGAACGCAGCATTGAAGAGGTGGGCTTTAAGCAAAGACTTGAAGATGGGCAGGGAGGGGGCTTGGCGTAAGGGTTCAGGAAGGTTGTTCCAAGCATAGGGTGAGGCGAGGCAGAATGAGCGGAGCCTGGAGTTGGCGGTGGTGGAGAAGGGTACTGAGAGGAGGGATTTATCCTGTGAACGGAGGTTACGGGCGGGAACGTAAGGGGAGATGAGGGTAGAGAGGTAGTGAGGGGCAGCAGACTGAGTGCATTTGTAGGTAAGAAGGAGAAGCTTGAATTGAATGCGGTATCTGATCGGAAGCCAGTGAAGTGACCTGAGGAGAGGGGTGATATGAGTATATCGGTTCTGGCGGAATATGAGACGTGCAGCAGAGTTCTGAACAGACTGAAGGGGGGATAGATGGCTAAGTGGGAGGCCGGTGAGGAGTAAGTTGCAGTAGTCCAGGCGAGAGGTAATGAGAGCGTGGACGAGAGTTCGGGTGGTGTGTTCAGAGAGGAAAGGGCGAATTTTGCTGATGTTAAAGAGGAAGAAGCGACAGGTCTTGGCTATCTGCTGGATATGCGCAGAGAAGGAAAGAGAGGAGTCAAAGATGACTCCGAGGTTGCGGGCAGATGAGACGGGGAGGATGAGGGTGTTATCAACTGAGATAGAAAGTGGAGGAAGAGGAGAAGTGGGTTTTGGTGGAAAGACGATAAGCTCGGTCTTGGACATGTTCAGTTTCAGGTGGCGGTTGGACATCCAGGCAGCAATGTCGGATAAGCAGGCCGATACCTTTGCCTGGGTCTCCGCGGTGATGTCTGGTGTGGAGAGATACAGTTGGGTGTCATCAGCATAGAGATGATACTGGAAACCATGAGATGAGATCAGGGAGCCCAGGGAAGAGGTGTAGATTGAGAAGAGAAGGGGTCCAAGGACCGATCCCTGGGGAACACCAACAGATAAGGGGATGGGGGTGGAGGAAGATCCATGAGAGTGAACTTTGAAGGTGCGGTGGGAGAGATAGGAGGAGAACCAGGAGAGGACAGAGCCCTGGAACCCAAATGAGGACAGTGTGGCAAGAAGTAAGTCATGATTGACAGTGTCAAAAGCGGCGGATAGATCCAGGAGGATGAGGATAGAGTAGTGGCCTCTGGATTTGGCAAGGAACAGGTCATTACAGACTTTAGAAAGTGCTGTTTCTGTCGAGTGAAGAGGGCGAAAACCGGATTGAAGCGGATCAAGGATGGCATGAGAGGAGAGAAAATCAAGGCAGCGGCTGTGGACTGCGCGCTCAAGTGTCTTGGAGAGGAAGGGTAGGAGGGAGATGGGGCGGTAGTTGGAGGGACAGGTAGGGTCTAGTGATGGTTTTTTGAGGAGTGGCGTGACTACAGCATGCTTGAAGGTGTCGGGGACAGTTGCAGTGGAGAGAGAGAGGTTGAGGATATGACAGATGGAGGGGGTGATAGTAGGAGAGATGGTGTTAAGTAAGTTGGTGGGGATGGGATCAGAGGAACAAGTGGTGCATTTTGAGGAGGAAAGAAGGCGGGCGGTTTCCTCCTCGGAGATATCAGGAAAGGAGGAGAAGGAGGTCTGGGTTGGTTGGTTGAGGGAGAGGGTTGAAGGGTGAAGAGGAGGAGGTGGCTTGGTAGTGAACTCAAGGTTGATCTTTTGCACCTTGTCGCGGAAGTAGTCAGCCAGTGATTGAGGAGAGAGTGACGGGGGGGTGGGAGCGGAGGGCACTTTGAGGAGGGAGTTAAGGGTGGCGAAGAGACGACGAGGGTTAGAGCTGAGAGAATTAGTCAATTGGGTGTAATAGTCCTGTTTGGCAAGGAATAGTGAGGACTGGAAGGAGGATAGCATGAATTTGTAGTGAAGGAAATCTGAATGGGTGCGAGATTTCCTCCAGAGGCGTTCAGCAGATCGGGCGCAGGAGCGAAGGTAACGGATGCAAGGGGTCAGCCAGGGCTGGGGATTAGTACGCCTTGTGGGACGGGAGGTGGATGGTGCAAGGGTGTCCAGAGCAGAGGAGAGAGTGGCATTGTAAGCGGAGACAGCCTCGTCAACAGACTCGGAGGACATGATGGAGGGGAGGAGATTAGAAATACTAGATGATAAGGTGGGAGGGTCAATAATCTGGAGATTCCTGGAAGTAGTGGTTAATGTTGGGCGGGGCTGAGGGGGAGGGTGAAGAAGTGTGAAGGTGATCAGGTGATGATCAGAGACAGGAAGAGCTGAGGTGTGGAAATTGGAGGGTGAGCCGGAAGAGGAGAGGACGAGGTCAAGGCAATGGCCATCACGGTGAGTAGGGGTGGTGGAACAAAGCTGGAGGTTGAAGGAGGATGTTAGAGTGAGGAACTGAGAAGCGTGAGAGTTGGACAGGTCATCAACGTGTATGTTGAAGTCTCCGAGAATGAGGGATGGAGATGAGGGTTCAAGAAAAACAGAAAGCCAGGCATCGAAGTCGGTGAGGAAGGAAGGGAGGGATTTATCAGGGGGGCGGTAAATGACTGCCACTCTGAGTGGCAACGGGTAGAATAGACGGATGGAGTGGACTTCAAAGGATGAGAAGCAGTGAGACTGTGGTAGGAGGAGGGGTTGGAAGCTACAGGAGGGCGAGAGTAGTAACCCGACGCCTCCTCCACGGCCAACTAGGCGGGGAGTATGGGAGAAGAGATAGCCTCCATGGCATAGAGCCGCAACTGAGGCAGAGTCGTCAGGGGAGAGCCAGGTTTCAGTTAGGGCAAGCAGGTGAAGGGAATGAGAGATGAAGAGATCGTGGGTGAAGGGAAGTTTGTTGCAGACCGAGTGGGCATTCCACAGTGCACATGAGAAGGGGAGGGAAGAGGGGGGGAGGAGGGGAATAGATATGAGATTGGAGACATCCCGGAAACGTTTGCATGGATAGGACGAAGACAGGTGTGGGGGACCTGGATTGGGATTGATGTCTCCTGCGGATAGCAGGAGGAGGAGCAAGAGAGTGCGGAGGAGGGTGGGGGAGGTAGGGCGACGAAGGCGACGAAGACGGGATGCGCTTAGGAGGAATGGGGATGGGTTAATGGCAGGAAGGAAGTGTTGAAGGTTGAGAGCTAGGAAGGAGGAGGGGGACAGGAGAGATGGTGAGGTGGTGAGGGACGGGGGTGAGTAGGGTATTGCAGTAGTGATCAAGATGGGAGAGGACATGGGTGGGCAGTGAGTTCCAGTGGTAGACAGCGGTAGGGGGAGGGGAAAAAGATTAGGAAGGGACAGGGCAAGGAAGAGAATGTGTAAAGGGGCCATAAGTAGTAACTGAGGTGTTATGGGTATATATGTAGTGACTGAGGTGTTAAGCGATAGATAGAACGGCAGAGCTGGATTAGAGGCTTAAAATTGGAATGGTAGGCAGCAGGCAGGTAGGCACTGCCCAGTAAGAACAAGTCACACCCACTATGTTTGAAAAATGTGGGAGGAAAGGAGGTGAAGAGCCTGAACACAGAGACAGAGCAGTTATCTGCAGGCAGATTAGGTTGCTTGGGAGGGTATATAAGAACTATCACCCTAGGGGTGGGTGGGTAGAGGGGTGGGTGGGAGGGATCTAAGTCTAAAATGTACAGACAGAGCTGCAGCACAGCCAGTTAATCTGTAAAAAAGATGGATTTCTCAAGAAAAACTGGTATAGAAGGCTGCCCCTCTAACAGAGAATCAGGTCACACCCACTAAGTTTGAATTTGTGGGGGAGATTCAGAGACAGAGCTGCTAAGTCTAAAATGTACAGACAGAGCTGCAGCACAGCCAGTTAATCTGTAAAAAAGATGGATTTCTCAAGAAAAACTGGTATAGAAGGCTGCCCCTCTAACAGAGAATCAGGTCACACCCACTAAGTTTGAATTTGTGGGGGAGATTCAGAGACAGAGCTGCTAAGTCTAAAATGTACAGACAGAGCTGCAGCACAGCCAGTTAATCTGTAAAAAATAGTAAAGACAGATGAGGATCAAGTATATGTATTTTATTTTATACCACAGTTTTAGGCAGACTGGATGGACCATGCAGGCTTTTATCTTCCGTCATCTACTATGTTATTATGATACTATATATGATACAGTTAAATGGGTCAACAGTCAAGCATTGCAGACAGCATGTTTTTAAAATGCCAGCTGTGGCATTTAAATCCATTCCATATAGTCAGCGCCGCTGAATATATGTAGAGAAGTGCTGACTGCTGCTGGCTGTAAAAGAAGTGGTGATATTAAGCCACTGTCCATGAGGACAGTCATTTTGATGGCCTAAATTTATCCGCACACCTATCTAGTCAGGACCTGAATATTGCTGACTATCCACAGAGTTGGGTAGAACAGCCATGCTCCATTCTCGCTCCATCCCTGTGCTGTCCAGATTACGCTGAGGCAGTCTGTGAGAATATTCTGCAGTACTATCAGGACAGTGCCACTGAGTATTTGACTTATCCTTGTTGTGGCATTTGTGCTTTTGAATATTTATTTATTTATTCATGACATTTATACCCCACATTAGCCCGAAATAGACTCAAGTTCAACGTGGCTTACAAACAAACAATAAAGTGAATAAAACATAATAATGTACAGAATATAACACAAATTACAATAAGTTCAAGAAGCAAATTAATACATGTGCAGTAAGTAACCAGGGATTTAGACTATCTCAATATCTGGTCCAAAGGTAATACTGGTAATGCATGAAACCACAAGAAACACAACCAGCTGATCACAGTACACATGCTTCCTCCTTCCTCTTCATATCACGTGGCAGATGTGCTGCACTGCAAATGTTACCTTTACCCATTACAGCTTTGATGGCTTCATGTCCCTGTGGCACAAACAGAATACACAACAGGCAACAGAGAGATAAACGAATCTCCAGCACAAGCACACAACAGCACTGACAAGTCAATTTTCTGCTTTCTGCTCTTAAAATTATATATTTTTTAACCCACTCATATTTCTTTGGTAATGCGCAGTATTATTGTAGCTTTGTGTTGCCAGAGCTGGTAGGCTACAATAAGAGATATGTTTGGAGAGGATTATAGATAGCCTGTTCACTCTATAAAAGTGCATCTGCAGCTTTGTACTCCATTCTTCCATGGTACCAGCCACATTTGTTTTTTCTTTCAATGACAACCGTTTTGTATGCAGCTTCCCCCACAGCCGTTATTTTCATTGGTCCTGAATTACATTTCTTTATAAGTTCCATTTTATGTTTGTTGTGTTGTCTAACTAAAAATAGCAATGCAGACTGATTTAATTTAAGTACCAGAGACAGTAGTGCTGCATTCTCACTGCAAATCTGCACTATGTCTCTGTTTCTCTATATACCGGATGTGTAGGGCAGTGGCTAATTTTGCTCCCTAATATACAAGTGTACAGCCTCAATGATTAAATCATCTCTTAAGGCAGTGGTTCCCAAACCTGGTCCTGGAGGCATCCCAGCCAGTCAGGTTTTCAGGATACCCACAATAAATATTCTTCAGAGAGATTTGCATGCACTGCCTCCTTGGTATGCAAATCTATCTCCTGCATATTCATTGTGGATCTCCTGAAAACCTGACCTGTCTGGGGCGCTCAAGGACCAGAATTTTCTACCCCTGCACTAGAGCCACTGTGACAAGTGGGAGCTTACACATAAATGGTACTCCTATTTAGGAGTGCCTTGGTTGTAGGTAGAATAGAAGAGTAGCTTAATGGTTAGAGCAGTGGGCTAGGACCTGGATGACCTAGGTTCAAGTCCCACAGTAGTTTCTTATGGATTTGGGCAAGTCACTGAACCCTCCATTCATTGGATCTGATGCTGGGAAGGTTCTGGCAGCAATTGCAGTCCAATTCATGTCCCCTATGTTAGGCAGTAGCTACAAAGTGGTGTCTTGCACTTCCCAGAAGGCAATGGAAACCACTTCTCTATTGTGCCAAGTAAACCATTGGGGCAGGGGGGGGGTGGTCTCAGTTCTCAAGAGCACATCTGGAGCTGGGTGGAGATATGAAGATGTCATGGGTAGATACAAAATCTGCTATAATGGGAGGGATTTTGTTCCCCTTTCCTCCATCCTGAGAATCAGTGGGAGCTCAAGGTCAGAGCTGATGGACTCCCTAGATTGTGGTATCTAGCCAGAAGGTTTTAATTTAGGGGAACCTGCACCATGGTGTTTGGATGTATAATAATAATAAAAAAAAGATCCCTGCTGGAACAAGTGGGCTCTGAAGCCTCCCTCAACCTCTCTACCCCAAAATTGGTTAGTTGTCCAAGTGGGCCCTGAACATCTCTCTCCCTTCTCAGTCTCCCAAACCACCTGTTGGTTGGAAGGTATGAGTGATGCTCACTTGCTTTGAAACGGCGGTGCCACATCCCTAGTGACAGCAAAGAAAGAGAGCCATATTCTATAACTACATATGTAAATTTTGGAATGTCCATGAAATGTCCATTTCCCCACCCATAGCCATGCCCATTTTGAACTGCATGCATTAGAATTTAGGCACAGTCCATTACAGAATACGCTTAGTGAGTTGTGCGTATAAATTCTAATTATTGCCAATTAGTGCTTATTATTGTTAAGTGTTAAATATGCTGATTGGCGGAGGAGTGGCCTAGTGGTTAGAGCATCAGGTTTGCAATCCAGAGGTGGCCAGTTCAAATCCCACTGCTACTCCTTGCGATCTTGGGCAAATCACTTAACCCTCCATTGCCTCAGGTACAAACTTAGATTGTGAGCCCTCCTGGGACAGAGAAATATCCAGAGTACCTGAAATAAACTCACCTTGAGCTACTACTAAAAAATCTAAATAAATAAGCGAATTAAGTTACGTGCGTTGCTATAGAACATGCCTGGGTTTCGACATGGATCTCTAGGCGTGCTATATAGAATCCGGCAGATAACCTGTTAATGCAGCAGATAGGTGGTAAGTGCATCTGCGTTGTCTGCAAAACACATAGGGGGTGATTCTATAAAGTGGACACTAGCATTTAAGCACTGATCATTGGCCTAAACATTTAGAATGATGGCATATACATATGTATGCATGCACGTATATACAATAATTCCACATAAGTACTATTCTGTAAATACTAGGGATTGGCAGCCCAAAAATTTTGTTTCATTTTGTTTCACACGTCATTTTCAGCATTGTTTTATTTTGTTTTTCATTTTTGTTTCAGGGGCAATGTTACTAAGAGTGTGCCATCTGCAATAGAACATATTCTTTCCTGATAGTGTGTGCATCACACACTAATTCACACATATATGTGATGGTTTGCATATGTGTGCACTATTGGGGAAAGAGCATTCCCTCTTTGCAAACATTGTGCACTATTATTGCCAAACAAAGAAAACACAACCCCCCCCCCCCCCCCCCGTTTACCCCCGTTTACTAAACCGCGCTAATAAATGGGCTGTGTTGTCATTTAAGCATCACCAGCCACTAGCGCGGCTTAGTAAATTGAGGGGGGGTGTATTTTTTCCTGCTGATTTTTAATGACATGCAATAATATGGGATACATCGTTGACATATTCCTATATTGTTACAAATGACAACCCATCCCTAGTGAATACACACATTTCTTATAGTGTATATTATACAGATGGGTGTACATATAGGTGGAATATGGACAGGGCATAGCTAGGGCCCACACTTATTTATAATATTTATTTTAAAAAATCTACTAATCTAAGTGGTTTGCAATAAACATAGACAATCAACTGAATAACAAAATATAAAATAAACACAAAAATAACAAAAAAAATCATTATCTAGCTATATCATAAACATGCATCATCAACATCCTCCAAAGGCTGACAAGGTGTAGCAGAGCTTAAGTGAAGTAAGCATTGTTTTGGAAATGTTTTATGGAGCTGTTTTGGTGATTATATGTGTCTTTATTTTTTGTTTTCTAGATCCACAACTGTTTGACCTTGAAGCAGCTATATCGAAATGCTGGTCATCTTCATTCACGGTCTGTGTTGGACTTGGAGAAGGACATTATGCAGCTAAGTATTTCTAAGGTTTGAAATCTGTTGAAATTGAATACAAATTTATATTGCATTGGGAGGTTTCTAATGCCAATGATGAGGAAGTCCTGCTCGACCAGCTGATTGTTAATTGCTGGGAGCTTCTTGAAGCTTTTTCCTTTCTTGCTTTTTCTAATGCTTACTTTTCTTCATGAGAACCTATATTTATAATAATATTGCTGTTTGAAATTGACGTGTTATTTTGTAAATAATGGTATTTACAGGTATAGACTGTCTACACGCCAAGTGCCACTATTTACACATGGATAAGACCAAGAACACACAGGTTGAAAGGGGTGCGTTTTGGATTGGTTTCATCAGGTTAAACTATGGGCTCAATCTTCAAAATGATTTCTCCAGTCAAAAAACAGTGGGCCTGATATTCAAAACAAACTAACTGGGCAGGAGAGGCACTGCCTGGTTATGTCGTGCAGAGCGGGTGGGGGAGGAGGGTATTTGAACATAAGAATAGCCATACTGGGTCAGGCTAATGGTTCATCTAGCCCAGTGTCCTGCTTCTAACTGGCAGAAACCCAAATAGTAGCAAGACTCCATTCTACCAACCCCAGGTATAAGTAGTGGCTTTCCCCATGTCTATCTGTAATAGCAGATTATGGATGTTTCTTCCAGGGACTTTCTAAAACCCAGATAGTCTAACTGCTATTGGCACCACTGAATATCATGTCTAGCTTTAATAGCAGATTATGAATTTTTCTTCCAGGAACTTTTTAAAGCCCAGATAGACTAACCGCTATTAGCACCACTGAATATTCTGACAGCCATGGCACTTGCTAGTTAGCACCAGGGCAGTCTAGGAGTAGAGTCTGAGTGGAACTGGGAATTATGCAGGCATTAACAATATTCAATGCTGGTGCCCACATAGCTAACTAGGCAAGAAAGACCACATACATAGCAATCTGAACTTTGTCTGGTTAACTATTTGGGTCAGACAGCGGAAGAAGTAGCATGCTGTGATAAGAAGGAATCATGTTCAAGCACGTCAAATCCCCTGATGAAGCATTTAGTGAAATGGGACCACTTGGGTCTGAACAAAGGGAAGTGCTTTTTCATGAACACATTGTAATATTACTGAAAGATAAATGAAGATATTAAGCGACATTGTAAGAGAGACTGTATTTGAAACACATATAAAAAATATTGATGTTTTTGCATAATTGTGTTGGAGTTTTTTAACCAATGGTTAGAAATTTTTGGCTGTTGAGACATTGTGAATTAAAAAAAAACTCGTCCATAGACAATTTCTGAGGTCTTTGCCGCCTTTTTTTTTTACGCTTTTAAGAAGCGATAATTAAAACACATATGAAGAATATTGATTGTTTTTGCACAATTGTGTTGAAGGTTTTTGGCCGATGATTAGAAATGTTTGTCTGTTGAGGCATTGTGAAGTAAAAAACTTTCTCACGTCCACAGATGATTTCTGAGGTCTTTTCCTCCTTTTTTTGCACTTTTCAGAAGTGATAATTAAAGCACATATAAAGAAAATTGAATGTTTTTGCACAATTGTGTTGAAGCGTTTTGACTGATAATTAGAAATGTTTGTCTGTTGAGGCATTGTGAAGTAAAAACACTTTTTGACGTCCACAGACGATTTCAGAGGTCGTTTCCTCCTTTTCTTTGCTCTTTTCAGAGGTGATATTTATATTCCATCCAGAGTTTGTCTGTTAGTGTTTGTAACTATTTGGGTACCACATAGACTGCCCCTAGACTGCCCTTGTACAAACTAGCAAGTGCCATGGTGGTTAGAGGGGATATTCAGCGGCACTTTCCAGTTAAGTGAAACTGAATATCTCCTCTGCAATCCACTCACCTCGATATAACCAGGCAGAGCCTCTCCTGACCAGTTCAATATTTAGTGCCACTCAGCATTGAATATTTAGGTCTAATTTAGCCGTCAGTGGGCAGCATTTAAAATAATGCTCACTACTGTCAGCTCAACTGAATATTAACTCTTGTAAGTGTATTTCCCATTGTACTGTAGGAATAATGTGCACCTCCTGTGAGACAGGCATAAAGTTCTGCAAAGTGCTCGTTTTGGCCACGGCATGAAATGAGTGATTGAGGGAATTATAGTGCTTAGCTCTTGGTATATTTGTTTTAGTCTTTAAAATGTAATAATTTACATTTGGGGGACTTCACTGCTGTCAGACACCAGACATCGAATCCTTTTGCCAAGTAGATTTAACATCATTAATGTTTATTTATGGCACATTTTTCCAACTAGAGAACTCACAGATCTTAAAATTCTGGATGTTCCAGCATACTTTAATACAGTGCTGTGAAAAAGTTCACCCTCCTCCTGATTTCCCCTATTATTGCATTAATACAGTGCTATGAAAAAATCACCCTCCTCCTGATTTCCCCTATTATTGCATATATGTTGCACTGAACAGTATTGGATAAATAGATTAAAAACTCTTCAACCACAGGGTTTAGATATGAACATTGAGTGCAAAGCCTTTTTTTGAGATGATTGTTGTCTTTGTTAATTGAGAAGGCTGCAATCTGGAAGATCTAAGGGTTAAAAGTGGATCACACAAGGACCTTTTCAGTGTTTAATTCCCTTAAACCAATAGGGGATAGTTTCTCCCGATTGGTCAAGGATTCTAGGTGTCCTTTTAAAAGTGAGGCGCCATTTTGAAAGCGCATACTCTCAAGACTGAGCATAGTCAACGGTGGGGTAAGAAAACTCCACCATGAACTATCTATATTCTTTTACTGTTATGATTAATATTATAACCTTAAGCTTGCAGTCAACTAGGCATTATTTCGAATAATTTGCTAAACATGTTTTTTAGGGTACTGAAAGTGCTGCATGACAAAAATGCTCCTGATGATTCTGGGATGAAACAGCCGTGCTATAGAGCGTAGCAGCGTTCGCTTCAGATAAGTACCTGGAAGAATTTGATCATTATTGGACTCTATTGAAAAAAGAAAAAAAATTATTAAAGAATTAAAAAATTGTGTAATTAAGTACAGGAGGTTTTTTTTAGGACTAATGAAGAAGAAAGGCAAGTCATTAGTCCAAGTTTCATTTTAGATGTGACCTTAGCCACTGAAGTCCTTTTTCCTTCTTGTATATTTTATCTGTAGCAAATTAAGGGGTCCTTTTACTAAGGTGCGCTGAAAATGACCTGCGGTAGTGTAGATGTGTATTTTGGGCGCGCACAGAATCATTTTTTTAGCGCACCTGTAAAAAACCGCCTTTTAAAAATTTTTGCCAAAAATGGACATGCGGCAAAATGAAAATTGCCGTGTGTCCATTTTGGGTCTGAGACCTTACCGCCAGCCATTGACCTAGCGGTAAAGTCTCACACGGTAATCGGGCAGTAATGACCTATGTGTGTCAAATGCCACTTGAGATGCGTTGCTGACGCACGCCAGAAAATAAAAAATATTTTTCAGACACGTGCCAAAAATGAAATTGCTGCAAGGGCCATATGGTAGCCAGGTGGTAACTCAGAATTGGCACGCATTGGGTGCATGTAGGCGCTTGCACGGCTTAGTAAAAGGGCCCCTAAATGTTACTTGCTAGTTCTGTATAGTTCTGATCTTTAAATAAAATTTAATATTAGACAAAGGGAACCTGAGTAAACACAACACACTGCCCAATGTTCAAAGCGTTTTATAAGGTTAAGAGAGGCTCCTGCCCAGTTAAATCGCTTCTGATCACCTAAGTAGCAATATTCAGTGGTACTTAACCAGACAGTGCTGCTGAATATCACCACAGACCGCTCCTGCACTGTCCAGTTAGTGCTGGGGCAGTCTGTGGGTGGAGTTTGGGTAGAGCATGGGAGGGGGCGGAACCTAATCGGTTAGCAGCCAAATTCAGACTCAGTGACGTACCAAGGGGGGGCGGTCCGCCCCGGGTGCATGCTGCTGGGGGGTGCTGCGGCACGCGCCTGTCGGCTGCGAGTTCGCTACGCTAAATTCTCTCGTTCGTCTTAATTCAGGGCTTAGATGTTGTATTGAAAATGCCCCTCTACGTCTCTCACTGTGGTTCGGTGGAATCCCAGATTTTAGATATACCTTTGTAACCCTTTCAACATTTTTCTTCTTGTTTCTTCTGGAATTATGGTATAGTGTTCTTGTAGAAATTTTGTGGTGTTGACTTTACTCTCAAAGAAGGTTCAATATATAGTGAAGTTTAGATTCAATAGGGCTGCAGACAATCAAGTCTGGTTGTGTTCAATCAACTAAATCTAGTTATCAATTAAATTTGGTCAATTGGTTGATTATCTAAGAGGGTAGTTACTTTTTCACATGGGTGATATGCGTGTTAGATAACTTTGTTCCTTAAATAAATGAAAATATATGTATTGTTTGAATATTTTTATTGCTGTAGTTTCCTATCCCTTATGTTTGACTTATTCTTGCTGCACACTGCCTTGAGTGAATTCTTTCAAAAAGGCAGAAAATAAATCCTAATAAATTTCATTTTGTTTAAAGACCAGAACCCATTTAATATGAATTATATGCAATAATAAGGGAAATTCCAAAACTTCAGCATTAAATCTGATCTTACCCAGTGCTTCACTTAGTCAGTTTGTCAGAAACTTGGATTCACTAGGAAACAACTACTTAAAAAGATTTAAAACACATAATTTAAATTCAAGGATAGAACAAGAGTTCACTTTTTTCAAACATTCAGCTCCTCTGTGGATCAAGCCTACTTGTGGGTTGAAAAACATGGCATGGCAAACTGTCCTTATATAGGGCAACATTCCCTCTAACATGAACAATGTGCTCATGGTATACACCTGTCAATATTAAATATATCACATATGGCGATAAATACATTTAAATCAAGTCTTTCATTTTAAAAAAGTGCATTGTTGAATTAAAATTATTAACCCCCTAATTCTATAAACTTGGCGCACAATTTAGCAACTAGTGTTCAAAATTGTGCATGCAAGTTATAGAATAGCATCTAACTTAGGGGTCTTTTTACTAAGCTGCTGCAAAATGTGATCTGCATTGGTGTAGGCGCGTGTTTTTGGTATGCACCGGACCAGTTTTTACCACATCTTGCAGAAAAAGGCTTTTTTTTCAATGGGCCGGGAAAAGAGCCTGTGAAAAAAAAAAAAACACTGAGCGTCTATTTACGGCCTGAGCTCTTAAAGCCACCCATTGATCTAGCGATAAGGGCTCACGTGCTACACGCTTGGTGACCAGTTTCGGCACACGCCAACTGCCAATTAATGCAGGAAAAGTGGTATGCGATAGGAAATAAATTTGTTCCGGTGGTATGGGCGCATCCCAAATCTGAAATTACTGCTAGGGGGTTTAGCCTGGCGGTAGTCTCATTTTGGCGCATGCTGCAAGCGTAGAGCCTACCGTGCCTTTGTAAAAGAGCCCCTTAATTGTTTAAGTGGGTGCTAATTGGCTTTAACTGTCAATATTGACCTTTAAGTTGCATTAGTTGGCACAGTTGGCAGTTATGCATGCTAATGCACTTAGGCGCTATTCTATAAACGTAGCATGTAACTGTAAAGGGGGTGTTAACATGGGAGGGGCATGGCTGGGTTGAGGCGCATCAGGCAATTACACACTGATGGATTCTATTTAATATGCCCAGAGATCCACGCTGAAATCCAGGTGTATTCTATCACAATGCGCATAACTTGATTGGCTGAACAAGATAATCAGCGTTGATAGCACTTAACAAGCAATAATGAGCACTAGTTAGCAATAATTAAAATTTATGCGCAGAACTCACTAGGTGTATTCTGTAATGAACTAAGCCTAAATTCTAATGTATGCAGTTCAAAAGAGACATGCCCAGTACTTTTTTGTGCCGGTACGCGCCGGTACAGCGTACCGGCACATTTTTTCTGACTTTCCGTTCTGCCCCCTGGAAATCTATTTACCCGAAGTCGCAGCAGCGAACTGCCAGCAGTAAAAGCAGCAAGCAGGCAGGCTCACCTCAGTCCTTCTCTTCCCTGTCCTCTCAGCGTCCCGCCTTCCTCTGATGTCATTTCCTTTCCACGAGGGCGGGACGCTGAGAGGGCAGGGAAGCAAAGGACGGAGGCGAGCCTGCCTGCTTGCTGCTTTCACTGCCGCCGCCCACAGGTTCTCTGCTGCGACTTCAGGTAAATAGAGAGTGGAGTGGAAGTGAGCCTATCTAGTCCACTGTAAGTAAGGAAGACATTTGATTAATCTCTGTTTCTACTCTCCCGCGCAGCCTTCATTGCCGTTCACTCAAAACACAGCAAGCAAACCTGTGAGCTGCTGCATCCACATTGTCGTTCTTTATTGTTGGTCCATCTTTAACAAGTCTAACACTGCTTTTGTTGGATAGGCAGTGCCTTATAAGGTGGAGGAGAAAAGACGTAATTGAATATCACTAAAACAACTGCCTCTCAGCAGTTGCTGACTTTGGTAAACATAAATGACTAGCTGAATACAGTCAGCAAAAAGAAATAAAATAAAAAGAGAGACATTCTCAATCATTCTGACAAATGGGGATATGTAAAGATTAAATAGAACCAGGTACAGCACAGTTTACAGGCCAAGGGTTAGATAATGAATCACCCCAAAAAATAGCTCAAGACCTATTAGTTAAAATAAAAGGCCATGGTGAAAAG
The DNA here is from genome assembly GCF_901765095.1 of Microcaecilia unicolor. Taxonomy (NCBI): domain Eukaryota; kingdom Metazoa; phylum Chordata; class Amphibia; order Gymnophiona; family Siphonopidae; genus Microcaecilia; species Microcaecilia unicolor. Next base: position 391,576,313 of record NC_044033.1, on the reverse strand, counting down.
TACCAAATGCCGGGGGACTGGCCAGGATGGCAGCTTGAAGTCTAGCTGTATTAGAAATGCTTTATCTGCTCTTCCGAGGTTGTTTTCCACTTACCTAAGCCTCATACCAAGAAGAAAGGGGTGATAAGCCACCAGAACCTCCTCGCTTGTTTAGAAGGTATGCAGCTAGAACTCCCATTCCAGGATCCTGAGAGGTGCTCCTAATGTTCAGCATCTGTCCTCTCAGGAGCCCCACCTTCCTTTTTTTTTCCAGCATTGCCTTCCCCCCCTTGGCCCCCATCTCCCTCTTTTCCAGCATTGACCCCCCCCTTTCAAGGCCAGTAACACTCCCTCTCTCTCACCTTCCTTCTCCCCATTGTCTGGCATTACTTCCACTCCTTTAATCTGGTCTCTTCCTCCCTTCTGTTTCCCTCATGAGTCCTGCATTGCTCTCTCACCCTCTCCCTTCCTTCCCCCTCTCTGTGGTTTTCCCTACCTATTTTCAGCAGCGATTAAAACAAGCTGCTTCCAGCTGGCATCAGAACTTTCTCCAGGAAGTTGCATCAGAATAGGTGGGACCCTGCAGAGAGAAAGCTCTGACACCAGCTAGAAGCAGCTTGTTCTAATTGCTGACACTGCCAGTAATAGAAGAGTGGTAGGAAGACAGTGGGAGGGGAAGCACTCTTGAGGGGAGTGGAAAGGAGACCATATTACAGGAGTGAGAGAAATGCCAGACTATGGGGGGAATAGACCTAGAATAGGTGATGCTGGTGGTAGAGCTTGATAAGTTGCTTGAGGGAAGCCCAAAGAGCTGGATCAATGAGTTTAGAGCACAAAAAATAAATTGTTGTTATCTATTTTCAAGACTTTGACCAGCATTACTCCTGAATACTTTAAGAAACCTGAAGCTTTATGAACCAGATCTCTGTCCCTGAGATTGAGAGGAGCTCGGCTTTTGGTGTAACCTCCATTAAAACGAGTTTGATATATTGACACCTGTGATAAGTGAGTTGTCCCTTGTTGGCCCATTCCTGTGGAATAAACTACCTGGGAATATTCAGATGCTGTCATGCATTTCAGAATTTAAGAAAAGAGTGAAAATGAATTTTTCGTCTAGGCTTTTATGAAATAAACTGACCGGGATCTGCTTATTCAGGCTTATACTTGGTGTATGAACTGTATTATGTTATTATCTTGTCTGTTTTTTATATATGGTTATATATATATATATATATATATATATATATATATATATATATATATAATTATGTGTTTTATTGTTCCCTGCCTAGTTAATAGGCAGGTCATAAATGTAATAAATAAAATAAATAATTATTCCTCTGATGTAGCTTTTCTCAGTTGCAATATTGGCAGTTGATGATACTTGGTTAGATTTCATGCTCATTTTCATAAAAATCAAGAAATCCAATCTTGGTCCTGTACTATTTCTGGATCATTTACTTCATGGTGTCTCATTTTGTTAGTGGTATGAAATTCATAGTTTATTATCAGGATGATGTAGTCCCTCAAATATTTGAGAGTTACTTGTTCATTTTTGTTTGTTGTTACTGCTTAATGGTAAATAGAGAAAGTGACTTCAGCAGAAATGATTGTAACCAATGACCAACCTCATCAATGGCTAGCATTATAACTGAGATGATGATTCAGGCCTTCCCTAGCCACCGCATATTGATGGAGGTGCTTGAGAAAACAAATCCCCTATCACTTGAATTTGTGTCATGGCTGAAGGATTCTGCTGCTATCAGTTATCACTGGGAAGCACACTGCTGTAAAACACAACTTATCAATAACGATACACAGCCTTATATGAAGTTGTGAGATAATAGATATGTTCAAAAAGTTATCACTTGGAGTCAGCTATCAAGATGTATTTTATCTTTATGCCATATGGTCTGAGTTTGAAATGGAGTTGCAAGATAGCTTTTTTGAAGATATCACTAACAACTATCCTAGAACAGTCATTCTTCTTAACGGTTGCTTTCAGGATGACATACTGATATATTCTGGCACCTCTTACCACACAAATATGATACTTTTGCATAGATAGAATATGAAAATGTATATATTAAATATTTATATACCACCATCCTGTCCCCAAAAGACCTCCCAAAGCAGTGCATGATAAATATTTCAAATAACAGTATGTATAATAAAGCAATAACAGACAATAAAAGACATAAAGAATCTGCACTTCACTGACAGAGCAATAATATTAACACCCAGCTGCTCTTTCACCAGAAGTTAGTTCTTTAGAAAAAAAAACAGGTTTTTATTGATAACTAATTCCCAATCAAATATCTACTGGTGCACCCTGATCCTGATGCGTTGTAAGCATGTTTTTAGGAAATGGAGATTTCTCATACAAACGAATGAACATTTTTTAAAAAGCCATGCTGAGTCAGACCAAGGACCATAGAGCCCAACATCTGTTTTTGGACAGTGGCTAGTCCACATCACAAGTATCTGGCAGATCTGAAAAAGTAGATCAAATTTCTCATAGCTCGTTTCCAGGGATAAGCAGTGGCTCCCCCTTGTCTACCTGGTTAATAAGTTTTTATGGATTTTTTCCTCCAGGACTGTCACAGCTCAGGGTGAGTGAGCCCTTGGACTGCAGTCAGGTTTACACTGCCTACCCAACCCGAAGGCTAGGCAGGCCCCAGCTGGTGGCAGGTGAGTCACGCCCCAACAAAGGCCAGATCAGAGAATGAGTCTTAAAAGAGCCCTTTGAGGGCTGACCCAATGAGTCATGGCCAGAGAGTAGCTGGAACAAGGCTGAAAGCACAGACAGGAACAGGACTGGAATGAGGCTGGAGGCACGGACTGAAAGAGGGTTGGAATAGGGCTGGAACACAGGCTAGAACAAAGCTGGAACAAAGCTACAACATACACTAGATCAGGCTAGATGACCCATTGCAAAGGCACTGGTAGAAGGTCAGGAACTTCCTTATATACCATCCTCTTGCAGGGTTATAAAAGGAAGTGCAAAAGTCCCAGGAAGTTAAACAGATTCTTCTGGCATGGAATGATGCTGAAGACCATGGAAAACAGGTTAGGGGAGTGACAGTCATTTGCAAATTTGATTACCTGACTATCTACTCCTTTCTCCGGATCATTTAAGAATATCTTAAACAGAACAGCAGAGATCCCTGGATCACTCCACTATTGATTCTGACCAATTAGTCCTATTCTGTCTTTTAGCAAGTTTCAAATCTATAAAAAGGCATTACATCCTATCCTGTGACTTTTTAATTGCCTGAGGAATCTCTCATGAAGGACTCTATCAGATACCTGCCGAAAATCCAGATATACGGTGGTGCTTATTTTAGAAGTGCTGTTCAGATTTTAGATGTTCAAAAATCAGTATTTAGACATCCATATTGCATGGTTGTTTATATCCCTATTTTACAAAGCTGGGAACAACCAAAGCTGAGAATGTCAATGTGGCCAGGAGGCATGGCAGGAGACATGGCCTGGGTGTCTTTTGGATGGGACTAATATAGGCCTAAAATCTAGATGTCTATTCCCCATTTCATAAGGGGAATGAACATCTGTGTCCAAAAAGATGGGCGTTGTCATTTAGACCTGCTACCTGGGATGTAGAGGTGTCAGAAAAGTACTCTGAATGTCCAGCACTCCACTGGCGGGATTAATGGAAGTCACCTATGTAAGTGAAACTGTCAAAGGATACTGAGCTCTGTGACATCGTCAGGAAAAATAGACATTCATGTTTCTAATATGGCTGTCATAGGGGCCTTTTTATTAAGCAGCGTTAGGCACTTGTGTACACCTAATTCAGTTAAAAATGATTATGTTCAGATATATTGTCTATTGGAGAACAGTTGAATAAAAGCTGTACGTAATCTACATTGTTGTCTGAATAACTTTAAATTGAATGCAACTAAAACTGAGATGATGTTCATAGATCCCAAATGACTTTTTCTTGCCTGGATATTACCCTAGGAAATGTCTGCTGAATATTTTAGAATCTTAGGTGTTGAATTTCATTCCTACTTGAGCATGAGGTCGCAGATAGATGCTGTGGTAAAAAACTTGCTTTTTCCATTAATGCAATCTGTGATACCGTCATCCCTATATGAATAGGTGTGATCCGACACAAAACTATTCAGAGTTGTTAAAACATATGCAGACTGTGAAAAACTGCAAGAATTCCTTAGGAAATTGGAAGACTGAGCATGCAAACGGCAGATGAAATGTGGACAAATGCAAAGTGATGTACATTGGAAAGAATAATCCAAGTCATAGTTACCTGATGTTAGAGTCCACCGTGAGAGTCAGCAACTAAGAAATAGATCTAGGTATCATTGTAGACAATACACTGAAATCTTCTGCTAAGTGTGTGGCAGTGGCCAAAAAAGCAAACAGGATGCTAGGAATTAGGAAATGGATGGGGAATATGGCAAAGACCATTATAAGCCTCTGTATCACTCCATGGTGCAACCACACCTTGAGTATTGTGTGCAATTCTGGTCACCACATCTCAAAAAAGATATAGCAGAAGTAGAAAAGATTCAAAGGGCGACCAAAATGATAAAAAGGATGCAACTCCTGTCATATAAGGAAAGGCTAAAGAGGTTAGGGCTCTTCAGCTTGGAGAAGAAACTGCTGAGGGGGTATGATAGAGCCTACAAAATCCTGAGTGGTGTAGAATAGGCAAAAGTGAATCAATAAAGTGTTCCATTATATTTTATTACATTTTTGAGTAAATAAACATGGACCAAAAAAAGTGAATCAATTTTTGGTTTTACTCGTTCAAAAAGTAGAAAGACTAGGGGACACTTGATTAAGTTACATGGTAATACTTTTAAAACGGATAGGGGTAAATAATTATTTCACTCAACAAATAGTTAAGTTCTATAACTCATTGCCAGACGATGTGGTTACAGCAATTAATGTATCTTGGTTTAAAAAAATGTTTGGACAAGTTCCTGGAGAAAAAGTCCACAGTCTGTTATTGAGATAGACATGGGAGAAACCACTTCTTTCTGTGGGATAAGTAGTATGGAATTTTGATACTATTTAATAGATCCAATCTGTGTGAAAAATGGGGACCACTTATCTGTTAACCATTATGCAGCACTGCCACTTGTATCAAACATCTGATGCTAACATCAAACAAGCATTTTGGTTAAAGAACCTACTTCCAGGGTAGTTATATGTGTCCACAACTAAACTAAAGACAAAACAAACACACATTAAAACACATACACACTCTAAAAACCTGTAGAGACTACAGACTCAAACTTATAAAGTTAAACAAAAGTAAATAAATCTACTTACAACTTTCAAAACATCATGATGCCACTCCTGAAACTCAAGACACACAGGGCAGAGAGAGCACACTGAATATAGCATTAAATGTATTTTCTGGAATAGTAGCACTAGATTCCGATGTTGAAACAAGCAAATTAAGGGGACAGCCATGGGGGCCACAGTAGCCCCTGATGTGGCTAATTTTATATGTCAGCTATTTTTAACGTAAATATTTATTTGGTTCTCTGGTCTTTTTTGGATGAAGAGAATTTGGTGGCAGTTATACAAGCCTTGGTACCTTGCTTGTGTTACTGAAACATTTTATTAAGGTTACCTTAAAGGGACATTTAGGACTAGATTCTATATATATATCGTGCTGACATTTCCGCATGGAAATCAAAGCATCCTATATAATAAAACTCACCCTCAACGTTCTGAGGACACTGTCGTCAGTGTCACTTCCTTCGGGCACTTCCTTCGGGTTCGAAGGGTTCGTGGTGGTGAAGCCACCGAAATCACTGTCTCTGGGCCCCGCTCTCGCATCAAACGTTATGACGTTGAGGGCGGAGCAATGGTGTCACAGATCGAGGGGGGAGCAATGGCGTCAGTGGCTTCACAACGAACAAGGACTCAGGAGATAAAGGTGGCGTGCGTTGACGAGGTGCGGAGCAATGGCGTCAGTGCCTTCACAACAACGAAGAGGTGGGTAGGGAGGGGAGGTTGGGGAGGAAAACCTTGCTAGCGCCCATTTCATTTGCTTCAAGAACGGGCCTTTTTTACTAGTATTTTATAAAATATGCTTTAATTTAGGCGTGCTTTATAGAATAAGTTAAGCGCCAGTCCACACGACTAAATTTAGTCACGGTCAAGTACGCCAAGTACACCTGGTATAAATCTTGATGCCAAATTGGCGCAGAACAGGTGTGCTCTATAACAACACGCATAGATTTCAGAAACGCCCATGACCTGCCCATTCCACGTGCATAACCATGCTCACTTTTCAACTATATAACTTATATTTATGTGTACCACATTACAGAATATGCTTAGCAAGTAGCGCACATAAATTCTAATTAATGCCAATTAATGCTGATAATTGGTTAACATCTGATTAGCTTGTTAACTAATTAAGTTATGCACATTGTTATGGAATATGCTTTGATTTCTGCACAGAAATCTTGGCAAGATATATAGAATCCCAGGGTTAGTGGTTACAATTAGTCCAAAACATGGCACATTTGGTGGAAGGTTTGACAATGTATAAACATATCTCCTCTATGTTGGTTGCCTGTACATTTTTCTCATTTAGTATAAGGTTTTGATCTTGATTTTTATTGCTCGAGCTTATTGTGCCCCTTAGCAGGGGCGGACTGACCATTCTGGCAACCGGGCAGTGCCCGAGGTCCCAGAGGCTCTAGGAGGCCCAGAGGCTCTGCCTGGATGCCCACCGGTCTCTCCACTCCCACCCAATACCCTCCTGCTGCGACCACCACTGCTGGTGCTGCTGTTACAGCAGTGGCAACAAAAACAGAAAAAAAGATTGTGGCATGGGGCCACACTGTTCCTGCTCACGGTTTCCATTCCCGCCTTCCTCTGACAAAATTTCGTGTTCCAGGGCAGAGGCAGCCCCACATCCCGGCCGTGATCTTTTTTTCTATTTTTGCCCCCACTGCTGAAATAGCAGCGGCAGCAGTGGTGGCTGCGGCAGGGGGATATTGGGTGGGAGAGGGGAGAGCCTGGTGCACCAGTGGCAGTGGGGGTGTCCGGTAGGGGGAGAGAGAGGGGTTGGGTGTTGGAGGGCTGAAAGAAAAGACTCTGGATGGAGGGGGAGGGGGGCAGACTCTGGATGGAGAACCGTGGAGAGGGGGAACAGAAGCCATATGGATGGAAGAGAGGAAAAATGGGACAGATGCTGGATGGAGGGGAGAGAGAGGACAGATGCTGGATGAGAAGGAGAGAGGGAACAGATGTCAGATGGAAAAAGGGAGAGGAGGGACAGACACTAGATAAGAGGGAGAGAAGGGACATATGCCAGATGGAAATGGGGAGACGAGGGACAGACACTGGATAAGAGGGAGAGAAGGGACATATGCCAGATGGAAATGGGGAGAGGAGGGACAGACACTGGCACTGGATGAGGCAGAGAGAGGGGATAGATGCCGGATGGAAGGGAGAGAGAGGATGCAGATGTTGGATGGAACTGGGGAGAGAGAGGGGCAGATGCTAGACGGAAAGGGGTGAGAGAGGGGTCAGACGCTGGATGGAAAGGGGAGAGATAGAGAGGGAGCAGATGTTGGATGGAAAGGGGGGGAGAGAGAGAGGGACAGACGCTGACAAGAATTAAGAAGAGATTGAGGAAAGAAGAAACAAGAGACTGGGACCAACACAATTAGAAAAAGTAAACGGCCAGACAACAAAGGTAGGAAAAAATGAATTTTATTTTTAGTTTAGGATAAAGTAGTGTGGTAGCTGTGTTAATAAATATAGAAAATGGAAATAAGGTGATATCTTTATTGGACTAATTTTAATACATTTTTGACTAATGTTGGAGACCCAACCCTCCTTTCTCATGTCAGAACAGAATACCTTAACAGCACTATACTGTCTGACCTGAGGAAAGAGGTTTTGGCTTCTGAAAGCTAATTGAAAAATGTATTTAGTCCAATAAAATGGTATCATCATACTTTCAATTTTTTGTTTTATTTGTATTTGTTAACTTATAGTGATTGAAATATGTCAGTTTTTGAAATTTGCATCTGTGGGCAGGGGAATAGGGGCAGCGCAGTGGGCAGGAAAGAACCGGGATGGCGGGGGGCATCAGCTGTGATGGTAGGGGGCTGCAGGCGGCGGTACGGGGAGGGGGCATCAGGCAGCATCCAGTAGGGGGGCCCAGACCACTCTCAGTCCACCCCTGCCCCTTAGTACCTTCAGGCATATGTTTCAGGTCATTCTTTACAATTCCAGTGGAAACAGCTCTTATTTTTTCCAGAGTTAAAGAGATGAAGGTAACAAAACATGGAGATAGAGCTTTTTCAGGGACCACAGCTTTGGAATGCTCTTCCAGTTGAGCTGCATATAGTTTAGGAGGGAGTTGAAGACTTATCTGTTCCAGTGTGCCTTTATAGTTAAATAAAGGATGGAAATGTGAGAGCATTAATCATTTTTTAGTGTTTTTGGGCTGTATTTTCTGAGATGTATTATTGCATATTCTTGAGTTGTTGTATGTTTGATTTGTGATGTGTTTGGACACCACAGGGAGCAGTTTCAAATATGCAATATAAGATGTGAATAAAAAAATGGCTTTAATGACTCCCCGTTCCAAACCAAGGCTCAAAGAAAGCTCCATTTTAGGTTTTAGGTACCCTAGCTGGCTCCTTGCCTGAGGTGGCTTATGATCTTAGGTTGTATCTGAGGCAATGGAGGTGACGTTGCTTGTCCAAAGTCACATGGTGCATCAGTTCTAGATGCAAGATTAGAATTTTCAGCCCACTACTCTATCCACTAGGTTACTCCTTCATTCCAAGCAACGTTGTATAGGAATTTAAACACCTCTGATGCTCCTGAGATTTCTATCTATGCAGGCAAATATAGTGGGAGGGAATAATTTTAATTTCCTTTGATTTATTTCTCAGCAATCCTGCAACTAAATGGCAAACAATAGATTACATTTTCATTGTATGCACCATAAGGTATTGCCAACATTTCAATGGTCATTCCCTTGCCAGTCTAATTTTCCTTTATTCCAAAGCCTTTGATTCACACACAGGTTCCCCATGTGCGATGCAATATTTGTAGTCATCTCTGGGGCCTGACTTCCACATTTAGCATCTGAGCTCCATGAAATAAACCAAAGGAGATCAGAGACGTTGAATACTGTTATCCAGTTCCTTGCTGAGTAAATGGAGACATGAGGAGATAAAACTGTGGAAAGTCATGTAGAGGGTCACATTTTATGAGTTCTCCTAAGTTGTAGCACATTCCCTTTGAGGTCCTTCAAAAACTGACCATTATATATTTGTTTTACAGACAGATGATAGATTTCCAAAGCACTCCTACTTTAATGAAGATAATTAGACAATAAGTTACTCCTGGATTCTTTTCCAGCCCAGATCTATTAGTAAAGTAGCTGGACATTTTGGACTAGATTCCATATATTATGCTGAAGGGGGTCTTTTACTAAAGCTTAGCTCGAGTTATCTGCAGCAGGACCCATAGGAATAAAATGGGCCCTGCTGCAGATAACTCGAGCTAAGCTTTAGTAAAAGAACCCCTGAATTTCCATGCGGAAATCAAAGCGTATTCTATAAGTATGCTTTAATTTAGGCATATTTTATAGAATCAAAATTTCCATGCAGTTTATAGAATACACTGAGCTCCGGTCCACGCAACTAAATTTAGTCACGGTCAGTCATGCCAAGTAAAACATTTTAGAGCCCCCCGCCACCGCCAGCACCACCACCAACAACTTTGACCCCCGCCCGCCATCGCCTACCTTTGCCTTGCGCCGGAAGAAGAGGACCTCGCTGGCTGATCTGCAAGGCTTCAAACTGTTTCTGTGAGTCTGATGTCCTGCACGTTGTACGTGCAGGACGTCAGACTCAGAAACAAAACGAAGGAAGAAGACTTCGGCTGGCGGGGGCTGGAGTCCCCCGCTAGCAAAGGTAGCAGACGGCGGGAGGGCAGGTTGAGAGAGTCATTGGCAGGGGGGTCCAGGGCCAAATCTACAGGGGCCCAGGCCCCCGTGGCCCCATAGTAGCTACGCCCCTGTTACAGATCTTAGGAGGAGTGAGTGAAGTAATGATCTTAACGTAGGTGCAGACCAGAATACAGCTGTGATAGGCCTGCAGAAGTAGGCATTTATTTGGGCAAAAGATGGGAAAATTAGAGGATATCTTGAAGGGTGAAATCTGAACTTTAAGATAATCAGATTTAGGAGGACAGAACATAAAGCGCTGCGTACGTCTAGTAGCGCTATAGAAATGATAAGTAGTAGTAGTAGTTTCTCCTTTCCAGTGTCCCAGTTTTTACTATAGATATTAAAAGTGGCACTCTCACTCCCTTTCTCTCCTTCTCATAATAGACCCCCTCCCTCACAGTATGGATAAGGAAGAAGCAAGTGGGCAGGATGTTTTTCCTGTTGAAAATGTTCAGTGCCTACCAGACAAGGTACAATTATTGTGGAGCCAAACACATTGTTTAACTAGGCTTTTAGAGTGCAATATTCACACTCAGAGGCAAAAGCCTGAAAATCCTGTTATAGCTCAAAGTGTGGGCTTATCAACTTCAGTCAAAACATCAGTGGGCTGCAACACATCCTGGAACAATATTATGTGACCTCACTGTGGTTTGAACATGGTGCTGAGGTGTGGTGAAACAAACAGCCCCAGCTGTTCCTCTCTGCAAAGGTTTTCAGAGCAAATAATTTGGAAGCAGGAGGAGGATTACTCTGTTGTCTGTTTTTCAACAAAAATGTGAATAGTGACAGATTTACTGTGTTGGATAATTATGTTTTCCTTTTATCTGCTTAGCAGATAAAGTTCTTAATGTTGTTGAACCTCTGGCTGTGCTATAATGTGAGAGCTCTCATTCAGATTCTATCACTTAGTGGATTTGTGCAAAATGAGTATTGCTTTAACAAAAAAAAAGAAACCCACGTCATGTATCAATTACACAGAAACTCAGAGTTTAGTTGTGTCAGCATTGTGGAGTGAGATTTGTATCGGAGCTGGTGCTAGCCGAATTATTGCATACTGTGCAGTGATGCATTTGGTGTTCGTTCCTCCTCTGCAACCACAGTACATATTTGTACAAGAACATTCTTTTGAGACTCCTGATGCAGGCCTAGTGGCTGAAACACGGCCCTGGTCGAGTCTTGTGCCCTAAATATTTTAATTTTAAGAGCGTCGTCTGCCTAATTTGTGAGTCCCCTTTGCTCTGTTCGCTCTGTCTTTGGACTGTGGAGGTCTGTTCCTTTGTGTTCTTTCTTTCGAAAGCTTTATAGCTGAGTCTAAAACCAGAGTACTAGGGTATTGCATGATTCTTCACTCACCTTCTCCAGTGGCGTTCCTAGGGGGGGGCGGTGGGTGCGGTCCGCCCCAGGTGCACGCCGCTGGGGGGGGGGGGTGCCGCGCGCACCTGTCCTCCGTTCGTTCCATGCTTCTTCTCTGCCCCGGAACAGGTTACTTCCTGTTCCGGGGCAGAGAAGAAGCATGGAACGAACGGAGGACAGATGCGCGCGGCACCCCCCCAGCGGTGTGCACCCGGGGAGGTTCTTTCACGGGGGGTATCCTTTTGCCGGGGGGGGGGCGCTGCACCCGGGGGCGGGGCGCATCGGTGATCCGCCCCGGGTGTCAGCCCCCCTAGGACCTTCTCTTCCCATATTAACCAGCTATGGAAGAAAACACTATTCAAAATGAGACAGCTACGTCTATCAGATCATTCTTCGACCAAAAAGCCTTTGCACTACTAGTTCAAATGTTAGTCCTACCTCACTTGGATTACTGTAACGTTCTATTTCTTGGTATTAAGTGTCAATATCAGAAAAAACTGCAAATCATACAGAATAAAGCTGCTAGACTGTAATATACAGATTGAATAGATATACTAATGTTTCCACTCATCTTAACAAACTGCACTGGCTTCCCATAGGAGAAAGACTCTGGTTCAAAGCTGCTTTTTTTTAGTTTTTCAGATCTTACGGGGTTTCACCTCTGAACTACTGAGACCACTTCGCTACATTTGGTCCAATCTAACAGACTGAAAGAACAACTGATTCTAGCGTCGCCATTTCAAAAGACAATTCAAAATCAGAAGATTTTCAGCTCTCTATTCCCTGTACATGGAGTTAAAATATGGAACTCCTCTACCTTTTGCCATCAGAACAGAAAACAGCTACCTTAGCTTCAGGAAGAGGCTAAAATCCTTTCTCTTCCCAAAGACGACTTCATAACAATCCATTGACTTCTACCTCCTAGTATCATCCTTTATTCTTTCCTATAATGTTTTTGGTCTCATACATTACACCAATGGTCTCTAATTGTTCTCATACCTCACACTAACATTATCGGCTTTTGTCTCACCTAGAATGTAAACCGCACTGAACCCTGGAAAGAGGATATTAGCGGTATACAAAAATTGATTTGATTTGAAAACAGAACAGCATGAACATTGCAGGAGCTTGTGTTGCGATTGTCCACTATAGTACACAATGGGATAAAAATCTACAGATCACCTAAAGTTAGGTGATAGGACGCTATGCGCTAAGCACAAATTCTACGTCAGCAATTATGCATGTAATTGCCATTATAGAATACTAGCATAAGTTGACATTAATGTGCCAACATTGAGATGCGGCTGGTTACCCCATGTCAATGGCTGGTGTAAATGCCTGTGGTTAAATGTTACAGTACCGCATGTAACTGACATTATTCCAGAACAGAGCTACTCAGTTCACCTCCTCGAGGTCCACAGACAGGCCAGATTTTCGGGATATCCACAATGAATATGCATGAGGGAGATTTGCATACCGAGGAGGCAGTGCATGCAGATTTCTCTCATGCTTATTCATTGTGGACATCCTGAAAACCTGGCCTGCCTGTGGATCTCAAGGATAGGAATTGAAAAGCCCTGTTCTAGAAGCTTAGCATGTATGGCATACCCCTTACCTGTCTATGCCCCTCCCATGTGAAGCATAGAGCCTGCCATGAGTGGGAAAAGCGCGGGGTACAAATGTAAAAAAAAAAAAAAAAAAAAAGCCCCCTTGCAGTTATAAGATATAGATTTTGAATGCTAAGATTATAGAATATCAACTATGTGAAGTTATGTGCGTAACTGCAAATTAGCGCCAATTAACTCCAAATATTGCAGATTATTGGTTAGTGCCAATTATGCATGTAACTTAATTGGCAAATTTTAGGTGCTAACTACTAGTATTCTATAACCTCCCCTGGATTCTATATATAGCACAGAAAAATGTGCTGAAATTTGTATGCAGATCAAAGATGCGCACCCAAATTAGCAAATGAACCATTAACTTGCAATAAATTGTTAACAATTAATTACAGCAGTTAATTTGCTCTAGTTGCAATTTGTATGCACATCTTCCTTTGCGTTATTCTGTAAAATGTGGCGCTCAAATAGCCTAGCATGCAACTCAAAAAGGGGTGTAGCCAGAGGTGGAGCAGGGGAATTCCAAAAAACTGTGCGAATTGTTATAGAATAGCACCATTTCCATGTTCAGCACTGGTATTCAGCTGGCAAAAATACAGGTGCCCAACTTTGGGTATGGGAATTGGCTCTAAGTGCTATTCTATAAATACCACTTAACTTGATGTGCTGTTTATACATTAGCGTTCCATGTGTGATGTTCCTTTCCAGGCGGCAGCAGCAGCGTCCGACAATTCGACTCCGTTTCCCTCTCTGTTCCGCCCTCTGACGTCATGACATCTTGACGTGAGGGCGGGACAGAGAGGGAAGTCTGTACTGTGCATTTGCAAGTGAGTACGGTCACTTGCCGTATATATGTTTGATATATATATATATATATATATATATAAAACGCACCTAGAGATTTGTGCCAAAATCTATTAACAACGTACTTAATTGGCTTAACAAGCTAATTAGTGTTGATAACAACACTTAACAAGCTATAATGAGCACTAATTGGCAATAATTAGAATTTACGCATACGACAAAATGAGAAAAATGGTGAAAAAAAGACTGAAAGGAGCAGCTCGCAGAGTAAAAAACTTGCATCAGGCGTGGATGCTGTTTAAAAACACCATCCTGGAGGTTCAGGACAAATATATTCCACGTATTAGAAAAAAGGGAAAAAAGACTAAACGTCAGCCGGCGTGGCTAAACAGTAAGATAAAGGAAATCATTAGAGCCAAAAAACAATCCTTCAGAAAGTGGAGAACCAACTGAAAGTAACAGGATAGATCATAAGGAATGCCAAGCCAAATGCAAAGCGGAGATAAGGAGGGCAAAAAAGGACTTTGAGAAGAAATTAGCGTTGGAAGCAAAAATACATAGTAAAAACTTTTTTAGATACATTAAAAGCAGGAAACCGGCCAAAGAGTCGGTTGGGCCGCTGGACGAAAATGGTGTTAAAGGGGCGATCAAGGAGGACAAAGCCGTAGCGGAGAAATTAAATGAATTCTTTGCTTCGGTCTTCACCGAGGAGGATTTGGGGGGGACACCGGTGCCGGAAAGAATATTTGAAGCGGGGGAGTCGGAGAAACTAAACAAATTCTCTGTAACCTTGGAGGATGTAATGGGTCAGTTCAGCAAGCTGAAGAGTAGTAAATCACCGGGACCTGATGGTATTCATCCCAGAGTATTAATAGAACTAAAAAATGAACTTGCGGAGCTACTGTTAGAAATATGCAATCTGTCCCTAAAATCGAGTGTAATACCGGAAGACTGGAGGGTAGCCAATGTTACTCCGATTTTTAAGAAAGGTTCCAGAGGAGATCCGGGAAATTATAGACCGGTGAGTCTGACGTCGGTGCCGGGCAAGATGGTGGAGGCTATTATTAAGAATAAAATTGCAGAGCATATACAAAAACATGGACTGATGAGACAAAGTCAGCACGGATTTAGTGAAGGGAAGTCTTGCCTCACCAATCTAATGCATTTTTTTGAGGGGGTAAGCAAACATGTGGACAATGGGGAGCCGGTTGATATTGTATATCTGGATTTTCAGAAGGCGTTTGACAAAGTGCCGCACGAAAGACTCCTGAAGAAATTGCAGAGTCATGGAATCGGAGGTAGGGTATTATTATGGATTAAGAACTGGTTGAAAGATAGGAAGCAGAGAGTAGGATTGCGTGGCCAGTATTCTCAGTGGAGGAGGGTAGTTAGTGGGGTCCCGCAGGGGTCTGTGCTGGGTCCGTTGCTTTTTAATGTATTTATAAATGACCTAGAGATGGGAATAACTAGTGAGGTAATTAAATTCGCCGATGACACAAAATTATTCAGGGTCGTCAAGTCGCAGGAGGAATGTGAACGATTACAGGAGGACCTTGCGAGACTGGGAGAATGGGCGTGCAAGTGGCAGATGAAGTTCAATGTTGACAAGTGCAAAGTGATGCATGTGGGTAAGAGGAACCCGAATTATAGCTACGTCTTGCAAGGTTCCGCGTTAGGAGTTACGGATCAAGAAAGGGATCTGGGTGTCGTCGTCGATGATACGCTGAAACCTTCTGCTCAGTGTGCTGCTGCGGCTAGGAAAGCGAATAGAATGTTGGGTGTTATTAAGAAGGGTATGGAGTCCAGGTGTGCGGATGTTATAATGCCGTTGTATCGCTCCATGGTGCGACCGCACCTGGAGTATTGTGTTCAGTACTGGTCTCCGTATCTCAAAAAAGATATAGTAGAATTGGAAAAGGTACAGCGAAGGGCGACGAAAATGATAGTGGGGATGGGACGACTTTCCTATGAAGAGAGGCTGAGAAGGCTAGGGCTTTTCAGCTTGGAGAAGAGACGGCTGAGGGGAGATATGATAGAAGTGTATAAAATAATGAGTGGAATGGATCGGGTGAATGTGAAGCGACTGTTCACGCTATCCAAAAATACTAGGACTAGAGGGCATGAGTTGAAGCTACAGTGTGGTAAATTTAAAACGAATCGGAGAAAATTTTTCTTCACCCAACGTGTAATTAGACTCTGGAATTCATTGCCGGAGAACGTGGTACGGGCGGTTAGCTTGACGGAGTTTAAAAAGGGGTTAGATAGATTCCTAAAGGACAAGTCCATAGACCGCTATTAAATGGACTGGAAAAATTCCTCATTTTTAGGTATAACTTGTCTGGAATGTTTTTACGTTTGGGGAGCGTGCCAGGTGCCCTTGACCTGGATTGGCCACTGTCGGTGACAGGATGCTGGGCTAGATGGACCTTTGGTCTTTCCCAGTATGGCACTACTTATGTACTTATGTACTTAAAACAACCTCCACCCCCCTCCCATCCCCGCCGCCGCTCCCGCCTCCCTCCGTATCGGGCCCCCTGCACTGACCTGACAGCGCCTCTCACCTCCGTGTGGAAGCGCTGCAGGCAGCAGCAGAGCGCTTTCACACGGAGGTGAGAGGCTCTGTCAGGTCACTGCAGGGGGCCCGGCACGGAGGGGGGAGGGAGCGGCGGCGATGAGGGTAGCTGGACATGGGGGGAGGGCAGGGGGAGAGGCCATGGTTGCTGGACTTGGGGTGAGAGCAGGGCACAGAGGAGGGTTGCTGGACATGGGGGGAGGGGGGAGGCCAAGGGAAAGAGGAGGGTCGTTGGATATGGGGGGGGGAGGATCGGTGGAAGGGGTGAGGCCAGGGGAGAGAGGAGGGCTGCAATACTCGCCTGTTTTTACAGGCTTAACGGCTAATATATATATATATATATATATATATATATATATATATAATGTGTAAAGGAAGCTTAAGAGGTTAACTGGGGCAAAACTGCCCGTGAACAATTTTGAGAATTGATTGGAAGGAATATGGAGGGGATTGGAAGCAGAAATTATGGAGGAAAACTTAGATTGTGAGCCCACTAGGGACAAACAAAAAGTACCTGTATATTTATTTGTTACATTTGTATCCCACATTTTCCCACCTATTTGCAGGCTCAATGTGGGTTACATAGTACCGTTAAGGCGATCGCCAATTCCGGTATGAACAAAATACAGAGTGATGTCGTAGTAGGGTAAAGTTCATGTGTGACAAACACATTGGGGGATCGTAAGGACGAGGAAGAGTTTAAAGCTGCAGCTTCTCTTCAAAGGTGGTTACAGTATCTTCTCCGAACAATAAAACATTAATCATGGATTAGCCAAAATACCTTGCCTGGCCACAAGGGCAAATAAAGAAACCTGAACCCCCCAGGTCTGCACTTGAGAGCATAGATCTAACACTGACCACCCAGTGAATGTTAAGGCCTACTTCAAAGGGCCTCCTTTGAAGGTGCTTCTAGCTTGGGTACCCCTTCCCCCAAAGTTGCAACATTAGCCAGCCTTCGACTCTAGGGTGTGAAGGTGGGCAATCAGCATGCCTCCGAGGAGCAGGAATGATCCAGCTCTGAGGTGGCCACCCTCTGTTCTGGTCCTACCGCGGGGCTTAAAGAAGAGTTCCCATTTTAAAAAATGCTTCCAATCAGAAGCATTTTTCTTCCCATTGCTCGTTCAGCTTCCCCTCATTCCCACCCCTGACACACGCAACTCTTCCAGCAGCATGGGCAAGCGAGGTCTTATGCCAGATGCCTCCGCAGCCGCCCAGGCTGTTGTCAGAGATAAGGAGCTGCTCACAGCGCCCCAATCCACCCCCATCGACTGTGGGCCCCGGACTGGCCAATCGCCCTTATTCTACGCTCTTGTGTTTGTTTGGTTACGTAAGGAAATATCCCAATTTTCTGCCACAAATTAAAGTCTCAGAATTTTGAAAGTACAGCCTCATCACTGCATTTACTATATTCTCTCGAAAGAAACGCCAAGAAGAGCATCGATGGAGTTAGACAGATTGGATCGGAGGCTCTAAATGTGTCAGCAGATTCTTGGCCCTATTCGGCTTCAGTTACGCTGGGACAAATTCCTCTTTATTGATGAACCTAAGCTTTCCAGCTGGTTCTTTATCATTAGAAACCACATATCCAACCACCCCTGAGGAGGCGCTGTGCGCTCAAACACCGCCCGTGACGGGTCTACACTGTAGGAGATTGATGTACCATTTAGATCTTTGTTGTGGAATTAAAGAATTTGTCCCGATTTTGGAGGCTCTTGGTGCTTTTTTCTTTTTTTTTTTTATATAATATTTAAATCACTTCAGTTGTACCACAGAAAGCACTCTTTCAAATCCCTTTCTCTGAATTAATGGAGCAATAAAAGTAATATTCTCCTGTTCCGCCTGATGCAGTAAACCTGAGTGCAGCATCAGCCTATCATACTCCCACGAGTTGACACTACAAGGCACTTGCTAAAGGAGCAATGATTCAAGGACCAAGGGAGAAGTAGCAGACCTGAAACCCAGTTGCTGGTTTGTTTTAGTGGGAAAGTAAAGGGAACCTTTCTACCACTGTGCAGTCCAGAGAATAAGCAGAGAGGAATTCATTCAGGATAACTTTGGTGACATCCAGGCAGCCTGTAACTTCTAAGGTAGCAGGCAGGAGGAGGAAAGAACCATTTACCATCTGCTAATTTCATCACTGCAGAGCCATAGTGCCTATCACCTAGCCACCAAAGAGCCTGTGTTTACTAACTAATTAAATCTTGATCACAGTTAACATCTGCTTAAGTATACCAGCAAGCGAACTGTGCAAGCCAAGTTAAGCCCTCACCACATGGGTGAGTGGGTTTGTATAACAAGGAGAAGCTGTTTGTAACTTTTTCATGCTTTTGGAGGAGAAGAGAAAGCTATTGTAAATAGTTGGCCATCTGTGTTGAAATGTTGGAAGCTGTACTCTCATTAGTTGAAGGACAGTAGAGGTTCTGGTTTTCAGCAAAAGAACTGGTGTGGTCTCCATCATTGTGTGACATGTGAAAGTCTGAAGCAGAGCATGCTTGGCCTCCTAGGTATATCCTAGCCCCTCCCTGGTCCCAACAAATAGTGTGTTCCCCTGTTGTCCACCTAGCCTGGGCACAATCTAGGCAGCCACCTAGACCACTTCAAAGTGGGTGTTACATATTCTTATGTTATACTGAGTCTGTGGGTGGGCATCCCTTATACACAAGAGGGTCACATGAATCAGTACTATCCCTAGCAGGCCGTGCACAGAAAATTAACACATTAGCCATATAATTCACTGTCAACAAAAATCAATGTGGTGACTGAATGAACAGTAAATTATTACCAGAATAGTCTGTTACCATTTATTTCTGTTTTTCCAAACAGTTGCTAACACTGTCAAACAAGTCTTGTCCCAATGTTTGTGTGGGATGTTTTCTATGTATACTTCTCTTGGTCTCACAGGCCACATAAAATTCAATGGCAAGCTGCAGGTTTACATTACTCTTGGTTTACATTAATGTGCTTTAAAATAACTTCCAGTGTTAAAGGTAAGGGTATAATGAACATATCAGAAAATCATCAGTAACATCAAGTGTTATGTTCCCAGTATCACAAGAATTGGGAGAATTATTTTATGTTTAAACAGTTTTTATTGGTATTTTCACATGTTAAATCATTACAAACGCACAGTTTATACATGTCACAAACAAAACAAACCATCCTGTAACAGTCAAACTCCTCACTTAACATCAGCTAGTATTTATAACACTCCCCCCATCCCTGAACTCCCTCCCCCCCTTTGTTTACATCTCAAAAGTGTTTTATTGACAGGTGAACATATTGAATTCACTCAACAAGCTCATTACACAACAAACTATCCATCCCTACGTATGTAACCAAAGTAGTAAATGTGGTCATCAGAGTGGGAACATGAGAGAATTATTTTAAAACACTGTGATGAAAATAGATGTGAAAGAGCTTTATTTTTAAATTGGTACTCTTTTTAAAGTCTCGGGGGTCAATATTCAGCTGGCAGTGGTCAGTGTTTCTTTAAACCACTGACTAAATTAAGACCTATCCAGGCACAAGCAAAGAATTTCCAGGTCTTTGTTGGTTCTGGAAGCATTCCAGGTTAAGTCGATATTTAGTACCAGCCTCACATAGCTAACTAGACATAGTTAAGACTGCTATTTATGTGGTTCCAGTTAGCTATGTGGGTACAGGCCCTGAACATTGCTGCTACCTGCTTAACTACTAGCTCTTCCCTGACTCTGCCCCTGGATCATCTCGGCACTAATTGACAAATGTTGTGGAAGTCAGAGCTGATACTCGGTAGCACTGTCTAGTTAAGTGCTGCTGTATATTTAGGGGCTCATTTTCAAACCGAACGTCCAAAAAATGTCATAGGGTGGCAGAAGGAACTTTTCTCTCAAAAATGCCCAAGTTGTGATTTTTGACACCCTTATTTTAGACTTACATTTGTACCCTGCACTTTCCCACTCATGGCAGGCTTACATGGGGCACTGGAGGGTTAAGTGAGTTGCCCAGAATCACAAAGAGCTGCCTGTGGCTGAAGTGGGAATTGAACTCAGGTCCTTAAAACCAAAGTCCACCACCCTAACCACTAGGCCACTCCTCCACTGACTTTTTGCTTTACAGTTTGTTCAGATTTCAAGGGGGCATGTTGGGGGTGTATTTTGGGTGGGACGTGGGTGGCACCAAAAGAAAGACATTTTTCTGCAATAATGAAACAAAATAAAAATATCTAGGGCCAAATTTAAGATGGTTTTGGCTAGACTTGTTTCAATCATGACTAAGTGACTAAAAGGTGCCTTAAATGACCACTAGAGGGATTAAGGCATAATCCCCCTTACTCCCCCAGTGGTTATTGATCCTCCCTCACAGCCCCTAAGATGTGACAGCAACAGTATATACTAGGCTGTATGACAGCTTCAGATATGATAGCCTTTCCTATTAGAGCAGCAAGTAGGTCCCGGGAGTAGCCTACTGGTCAGTGCAGTGGACTGTAGAGAAGGTGACCCAGGCTCATATGCAACTCTAACTGGTACACTTGTGGTGGATTGTGTTAGCCCTCCAAAAACACTTAAGAGGCCCTGAGCCCAGATATTCAATGCCGAGCCATTTCTGGTGACCAACATTGAATATTTGTTGTTGTTTTTTTTTTGCTGCTATAACTTAACTGGCTAAGTTAATATTGAGTGCTGGCCGGTTAAGTTTATAGCAGCCAAACATAGGCCTGCTATTTCAGTGGCCCAATTTGGCTGCTTAAGTTGGCTGGCGAAGCACTGAATATCCACAGATAGCCAGTTATACCGCATGACATAACTGGTGATGCTATGCACTGACCATGAATATTCAATGGGAGATAACTGGCTATCTCCCGCTGAATATTCGTGGATAGCCGGTTAAGTGCTATTTAACCGGCAAGGAGTCATTCATGGCCAGTTAAATAGCACTGAATATAGGCTGGTAAAAACCTACTGTACCTACATATAGATGATACATGCAGGCATAAGGGCTATTATAATGGTGTACAGTTGGGTACACTAGGTTTCTGGTGGGTTTTGGAAGGCTCACATACCACTTATTTCTAACTTTGCAGGTGCTGGAACTGAACCAAAACTCCTGCAAAGGAAAGGTTTAATTCTGACCTCTAAATCCCAAAACTTCTCAACTAGCTGGTTTTCAGGTGAGCTACCTGATAATCTCTTTAAATTTTAATGCTTATTGCTTAATAAATTTAATTAGCACTATGAAACCTCTCTCTTTTTCTGGCTTTCTTTCTTTTCTTTCTGTTCCTGCCAAACTCTGATAGAGAGGAACTGCTATAATTATTGGGAATATTTAGACTTATTTTAAAAGGAAAGTTAGCAATATCTAGGGCAGTTTTAAAAGTTAAATCAATTGAAAATTCTTGCTCAGACTGGACCATTTGGGTCCATTCAACTAGAGTATTCCCTTGATAACAGCACTTGGCTGTCACAGAGACATGGCTCAATGGTTCCCATGAATGGGATGCAAACATACCAGGCTATAATCTTTTTAGGAAGGATAGAGAGGGACGTATAGGTGGAGGAGTAGCTCTGTATGTGAGAAATGATATCGCAGCGACTGAAATGACAGGGAACTGGGGAAAGGAAGAAGCGATATGGATCACCTTAAAAAGAGAGGATAGAACCTTGATCCACGTGGGTGTTGTCTATAGACCCCCGACACAATTGGAAGAACTAGATAAAGATCTGATCGCTGATATTCAAAGGTTGGGGAAGAAAAGAGAGGTGCTGTTATTGGGAAATTTTAATCTGCTAGATGTAGATTGGAAGGTTCCGTCTGCAAAATCGGAAAGAAGTAGAGAGATTGTGGATGCTTTCCAAAGTGCCCTGCTCAGACAAATGGTGACCGAACCCACGAGGGAGGGAGCCACATTGGATCTGGTGCTCACAAATGGGGATAGTGTGTCAAATGTCCGAGTGGCTGTGTAATGGTATCAGTTTATTACTGAAATATGTAGCATATTTGCTGGATTATATATACACCAATATATTTGTGTATCTTTTAAAAATATATATTGGACACGGCAGCAGAGAGAATAGTTTCATTTCAAGCCCCTCTCTCTCCATTCCTTTTTCTGGGAACTTCTGAGATAGTTAATCACAAACACTTAACAAACACAAAAGAGCTTCCTCTGCCCTCCCACCTAACAAAAGATGGACTAAGGTGGACACCTGAATACTCAGGAGAAGCATAAACAGGACATTTGCTTGTCAAAGGTATACCTGCCCCTCCCATTAGCTTCCAGACATGTGCAGAAAGGAAGGACTTGTAATGTGTATCTGCCCCAGAGACTGAACAGGACATCAAAAGACATTTGCCAGCAAAGTCCAGACTGTAAGTCTCGTGATGTCATAAGACATGGGACCAACTCAGGGGTCGTGTGCAGACCAAGATACCACAATGCTTTGTAAATGCTCAGGGGTCGTGTGGAAACCAGGAAATCAGGAAAAAGATCCACATGGCATATCCTCCTGCAGCTTGAAAAATATAAAAGGACAAGCTGTTTCAGATTCTCTTCACTGCAGCAAGGCAGATTCTCTTCACTGCAAGCAAGTCAGATTCTCTTCAGCTGCAGAAGCCCTCCTGTCCTCAATATGTGCTCATCAATCAGCTGGACCACAGCATGCTTGTAACAAGGACTTGTAAGTTAACCTACCTGCTACTTTGTTCTATTTTAGGCACAGATTACCTGTAAAGATTCCTTTTAAAACCTACCTCTCGTGTGCAATTGTATATTAAATCAACCTTTTTTGAAACTAAAAATACGGTCTCTTTGTGTTCTGTGTATACTTAATTTATTGCAATTATCACCTTTGGTGATTGGTGGAGAAATCAATATAAATACAGCACCTGCTCTTAAATTATAAGCAGTGGCGAGTTGCTCTAGAGCTATTTCCCCAAAATAAATAATTTCTTGTAACAGCTGCACACCTGGGAAACAGTGACCATCAAACGGTTTGTTTTGATGTAACGGCTCATGTGGATAGCGGCCACTCTAAACTCAAAGTCCTGGATTTCAAGCGAGCTGACTTTAACAAAATGGGAGAATACCTGAGGAAGGAGCTGATGGGCTGGGAGGACATACGAGAAGTGGAAGGACAGTGGTCCAGGCTAAAAGAAGTAATAAACAGGACCACAGACCTTTATGTAAGGAGAGTAAATAAAAGCAAGAGAAAAAGGAAACCGATATGGTTCTCAAAGCAAGTGGCTGAGAAAATAAAGATTAAAGAGTTAGCGTTCCAGAAATATAGAAAATCTCAAGAGGAGGAACACGGGGAGGAATACCGGATGAAACTGAAAGAAGCCAAGAGAGAGGTACGTCTGGCGAAGGCGCAAGCGGAAGAACAAATGGCTAGAAATGTAAGGAGGGGAGACAAAAACTTCTTCAGGTATATTAGTGAAAGGAGAAAGACTATAAAGGGAATTGTGAGACTAAAAGATACAACAAAACGCTATGTAGAAAATGATGAAGAAAAAGCCAATTTGCTAAATAGATACTTTTGTTCTGTTTTCACTGAAGAAAACCCTGGGGAAGGACCAAGAGGGACTGGCAAAAGTACACCTGAGAATGAGGTGGATAAAGCGCCGTTCACGGAAGAGAGTGTGTATCAACAACTTGGAAAGCTAAAGGTGGACAAAGCCATGGGGCCGGACGGGATCCACCCCAGAATACTGAGGGAGCTCAGAGAGGTTCTGGCGGGTCCTCTTAAAGACTTGTTTAATAAATCCTTGGAGACGGGAGAGGTTCCAAGGGATTGGAGAATGGCGGAGGTGGTCCCTCTTCACAAAAGTGGTGATAGGGAAGAAGCTGGAAACTACAGGCCGGTAAGCCTCACTTCGGCTATTGGAAAAGTAATGGAAGCCATGCTGAAGGAAAGGATAGTGAATTTCCTGGAAGCCAATAAGTTGCAAGATCCGAGACAACATGGTTTCACCAAAGGGAAATCGTGCCAAACGAATCTCATTGAATTCTTTGACTGGGTGACAGGAGAATTAAATCAAGGACGTGCTATGGACATCATCTACTTAGATTTCAGCAAGGCTTTTGACACGGTTCCCCACAGGAGGCTCTTGAATAAACTAGACGGCCTGAAGATAGGACCCGAAGTGGTGAACTGGATTAGGAACTGGTTGATGGACAGACGCCAGAGGGTGGTGCTGAATGGAGTTTGCTCGGAGGAGGGAAAGGTGAGTAGTGGAGTGCCTCAGGGATTGGTGCTGGGGCCGATTCTGTTCAATATATTTGTGAGTGACATTGCCGAAGGGTTACAAGGTAAAGTTTGCCTTTTTGCGGATGACACCAAGATTTCCAACAGAGTGGACACCCCGGAGGGAGTGGAAAACATGAAAAAAGATCTGAAGAAACTAGAAGAATGGTCTAACGTTTGGCAATTAAAATTCAATGCGAAGAAATGCAAAGTGATGCACTTAGGGAGTAGAAATCCACGGGAGACGTATGTGTTAGGCGGGGAGAGTCTGATAGGCACGGACGGGGAGAGGGATCTTGGGGTGATAGTATCTGAGGACCTGAAGGCGACGAAACAGTGCGATAAGGCGGTGGCCGTAGCTAGAAGATTGCTAGGCTATATAGAGAGAGGAGTGACCAGCAGAAGAAAGGAGGTTTTAATGCCCCTGTATAAGACGTTGGTGAGGCCCCACCTGGAGTATTGTGTTCAGTTTTGGAGGCCGTACCTTGCGAAGGATGTTTAAAAAATGGAAGCGGTGCAAAGAAAAGCTAAGAGGATGGTATGGGATTTACGTTCCAAGACGTATGAAGAGAGGCTTGCTGACCTGAACATGTACACCCTGGAGGAAAGGAGGAACAGGGGTGATATGATACAGACGTTCAAATATTTGAAAGGTATTAATCCGCAAACGAATCTTTTCCGGAGATGGGAAGGCGGTAGAACGAGAGGACATAAAATGAGATTGAAGGGGGGCAGACTCAGGAAAGATGTCAGGAAGTATTTTTTCACGGAGAGGGTGGTGGACGCTTGGAATGCCCTCCCGCGGGAGGTGGTGGAGATGAAAACGGTAACGGAGTTCAAACATGCGTGGGATATGCATAGAGGAATCCTGTGCAGAAGGAATGGATCCTCAGAAGCTTAGCTGAAATTGGGTGGCGGAGCAGGTGGGGGGAAGAGGGGGTGGTGATTGGGAGGCGAGGATAGGGGAGGGCAGACTTGTACGGTCTGTACCAGAGCCGGTGATGGGAGGCGGGACTGGTGGTTGGGAGGCAGGAAATACTGCTGGGCAGACTTATATAGTTTGTGCCCTGAAAAGGACAGGTACAAATTCAAGGTAAGGTATACACATATGAGTTTGTCTTGGGCAGACTGGATGGACCATGCAGGTCTTTTTCTGCCGTCATCTACTATGTTACTATGTAATATAAGGGGGTAATGGTGTGAAGTCCGCTGCAGTGCCTCACTGCTCTGTTGGGATGTCTGTGAGGCCAGCCTACTAATAATGTTGTCCCCTCCCCCACCCAATACATCCCAGCGGCTTGTTTTATGCATTTTTTCCTTGAACAATTTTTTTTTTATATTTCAACTGTTTTATTGACACCTCAATCTATGTTACATCACAATAATTGCATTATTACAGAACGTATAAATCGTACAGTGCTTGGACCTCAGAACATTGAAGCAGTGCCAAACTTTTATTGTTTATCCCCCGCCCCCTCCCACCGCCTCCCCCACCCCCCATTCTTCTTCACAGTTGCGGGAGCATGTTGATTATTCTCGGGATGGGCGGAGACATGAGTCCAATCTCTTCTCTCCATGTATCTGTAAAACCACCCTTCTACACAGCATCCAGTCTCTGACGAAAAGAGCGTCC
Organism: Microcaecilia unicolor; assembly: GCF_901765095.1. Classification (NCBI taxonomy): domain Eukaryota; kingdom Metazoa; phylum Chordata; class Amphibia; order Gymnophiona; family Siphonopidae; genus Microcaecilia; species Microcaecilia unicolor. The sequence goes on along the minus strand of NC_044033.1, from coordinate 391,550,143 downwards.
CATTGAGCTAGGGGTACCAGAACATGTCCAAGGTTCCCTGCAACAGTGACTTTATATAAAATCCTTTTCTCCACCATAATGAACAATTTTTTTTTTCAAAAATGGTCCCAATAGAGAGATGCACTGAGCACAACAACGTCTAGCAAATGGCTATTTTCAAAACAAAAAGATGGACATTTTTCTGGTTTGAAAATGGCCATATTCGATACTAGATTTTTGGACATTTTTCACAAAACGTCCAAAATTGAATTTAGACATCATATCGAAAATGCCCCTCCACATGTGACTGGACCCTCCCTATGGAATGCTTTACCTTCACACCTTCAGCTGTAATATTCCTTGAAAACTTTTTAAGGGTTGAACATAAGACCTTCCTGTTTTGGGTTGCTTTTGGTGTCCAGCCTTTCATTTTATGGGGGCAGCTATGGGTTCCCTTCCCTCTGTACTGCAGTCACCTGGAAGTGCCTGTGGATCCCTTTGACCACATTGACTGCACAGATTGTGCTTTTGTTTTTACATTTGACTCCTATCACTTTTAATGTACTGTATATTGTACCTTTCTTTTATCCCTTTTATTATTGATTTTATTGTAAACTACCCAGAAAGTTTACTGACCATTTATTTATTGGGATTTATTAATCGTCTTTATGAACAGATTCATCCAATGTGGTGAACAGCAGGTTCAGTTTAACATAAAATGTACAATTTTGTTAGCAACGTAACAATAGTGTTTGGGTTGATGTGGCTTACAAATATAGTTAGAAGAGGTAGGTGGTTACATTTTAAGAGGAAGGGTGGGGGGGGGGGGGGGGGGGAGAAGAGACATGAGGGCAGTATATCAAGAATTTAACTGTGCAGGGCCTCTCCTGTCTGTTTAAATCACTTGAATATCAACCCTGCAGTCTCCAGCAGCAAGTGATCGCACTGTTACATAAGTACGTAAGTGTTGCCATACTGGGACAGACCAAAGGTCCATCAAACCCAGCATCCTGTTTCCAACAGTGGCCAATCCAGGTCACAAATACCTGGCAAGATCCCAAAAAAGTACAAAACATTTTATACTGCTTACCCCAGAAATAGTGGATTTTCCCCAAGTCCATTTAATAATGGTCTATGGACTTTTTCTTTAGGAAGCCGTCCAAACCTTTTTTATTTGCACTAATGTTCTTAGACTTAAACCTATGTTCCAACACTCAGACTCTCCAACCAATCTGAATGTCCTCTCTTCAAAAAATAGTTTGCCAACATCATGTATGTACCTTTCAAGGGCATATTTGGACAGGATACAGAAACAACAGATGAAGATTGGATTTTCAAATCTATGAGTTGTGTGTTATTTTATGGCAAGGATTTGCTTGCAAAAAACACACACAAAATAAGGTGTTTGTCCATAGGTGCTTTGCCCCAGTAGACAATTTTCTAAGAGAAGCTATGCTCATATTTTCACACTGAAAATTATATGCAAAGTCTGCAGGTTTACAATACCAACGGACTTTGCACTTTAGCAGACTGTTTGAAAGGTTTCTCCTAAGTTTGTTAGGGTTTTCCAAATGAATCTGTAGGACACACAGCTAGTCAGACTTTCTGGATATTCACAATGAATATACATGAGACAAATTTGCATAGACTGACTCTCCAGTGAATGCAAATTGACCTCATGCATATTCATTGTGCATATTTGGAAATTCCAACAGGCTGTAGAGTCAGGACAGGTTTGGAAAGCCCTAGTTTACATTTAACATATTAATTATGAATGTGTTAAATTACACAGGGGCCTTTTTACTACGGTGGGTAGGTGCCTACGCACGTCCAACGCACGTCAGTTTGGAACTACTGCCTGGCTACTACATGCCCCAGGCGGTAATTCCATTTTTTATGCACGTCCAATATGTGTGGCAGCAAATATTTTTTATTTTCTACCGTGTGGCGCTAACTGGGCAGTAATCGGCAGTGTATGCATGCTGACGATTACCGCCTGGTTAACACGTGAGACCTCACTGCTAAGTCAATAGGTGGCAGTCGGCACGCGTCCATTTTGGACCTGAGAACTAATTTTTATTTTGCCACACGTCCATTTTCAGGCCCCCAAAAAAGGCCTTTTTTTAAGGCACGCTGAAAAATGGACCTGCGCGCTTTCAATACACTTGCCTACAACAGCGCAGGCCATTTTTTGGTGCAGCTTAGTAAAAGGACTCATAGAGTCAGTATAAAATAAGTACCATTATTTTTATAATTGTAGTTATTTGATGTGCCACAATCACATAGGATTAAATATACTTTCAATGTGCTATGTTTCATATACTGGCCTATTGTTTAAAATATAATTTTATAAGGCAGCAATGTATTTTTAGCAACAGAAATCTTGTTTCTGGACTACAAGAACAATAGCTAAAGAAAACCCACTTCTGCTATGGTAATCTCACATTATTTATTAATTTATTTTCAAGCATAAAATATTCTTTTCTCTATATAGTCCAGGTTTCATTTTTATTTTCATTTCTGTTTAGTGTCCTTTTTTTTTTTTTGGAGGACACCCAATCCTTCCTTTGCCATGTGTCTGGTCTTGTATAAGTACATATTTTCTACTTTTCTTGTGCAAATCCTTGTTAACTTCTCCTGTTGGCATGTGGAGTTCCTCCTCGACAGTATGCTCTAACAGAAGGAATATCTCCCTCCTTTACACAGATCAGAGAGAAAGAAAGCAAACTTCTATGTACAGAGTGACTCACAGCTGAGCCAAAGAGTTATGTCTGTCTGAACAGGTAGTGCATGATACAGCTGAACTCCTAAAATGTGTTTTGTCTTCTTTCAACAAGAAGTGCCTGGTACTGGGAAATTTCTAGAATGTCTTCTACAAAAGACCAGAACTGTCCAAAGTTTATTTCCTTCTTGCTACAGAATGAAATAAACTCCTTAATAAATCGGGTTTCAAAATGTGTCCTAAGTAAATTACCAATAAAATTTAGTAAATTTATAAGCTTCAGCAGTTGTTGGTAGTTTTGTATGGTGTCAAAAGGGTTAAAAATATATTACTTTACTGTGATAGATGAGATTAGGGCAATGGTTCCCCAGCTTGTGCTGGGAGCTCCCCAGCCAGTCATGTTTTCAGGATATCCACAATGAATATTCATGAGAGAGATTTGTATGCACTGCTTCCACTGCATGCAAATCTTTGTCATGAATATTCATTGTGGATAACCTGAAAACCTGACTGGGTGGGGAACCCTTAGGACAGGTATGGAAACCACTGGATTAGGGGCGGTGCTGGGCCAAGGCAAGATGCGCCCCCCCCCCCCCCCAGGCTGAGGTGCCACCCCCCGGGCCGAGATGCCCCCCCAAGCCGAGATGCTGCCCCCCCCCCCACCTCTAGCCTGCATCTGTTTCGTCACGTTCCAAACCCGGCAGCGGCAGTGATTCCCATAGGTTGCCCTGCCACCAGCACCTGCCTCTTCCATTTACTGTGGCTACCTGAGCCTCTGACAAAACAGGAAGTTACATCAGAGAGGTGGCCACAGTAAAGGGAAGAGGCGGGCCCCGTTTCAGATCCCGCACCTAAATTTACACATGAAAAGTTCAATTAAAGTTCATAAGTGCCAATAATTGCTTGTTAAAAAGCCAATTAATGGTGCTAATTAGCTTGTTGTTTAATTAAATTGCGAGCACAAATTAGTGTGCACAATTTTTAGTGACTTTTATAGAATCAGGGGATAAGTGGGCTTCTTTGTCACATGTACATTTAGGTGCAACTTTATAGAATTGCTCCCAAACTGCTTAAATTTCAAAATGCAAATGTTATTTTTCTTCCCCAAACTAAGCATGTCTGGGAACTCCTCCCCTACATGCAGATAAAGGTTTGTGCATATTGGGTGCCTGAGGGAGGGCAATTTTCAGCCAGCCAGTTTGAGAGTGTAAATCACAATTTATATGGGTAAATGATTTTGAAAATTGTTCTGTAAAGAAAAAGAAGCAAAGGAATACTCTGAGTGGGATAATAGCATGTTCACAGGTTCCAGTGCATAAAATGGACCTTGTGGCAAACAGGGGCGTAGGTACGGGTGGGGCTGGGTGGGCCCAGGCCCACCCAATTTCAGCCCAGGCCCGCCCAGCGCCAGTGCCAGCTCCCATTGCCGGCCACTGCTGCTTTTCCTGATGAGCAGCAGGGCCGGCGCTACAAAAAGAAGAAGCGCTCAGCTGACTGAGCTGAGCGCCAACGCTAACGACGACTTGACGAGAAAAAATGTTTTTAAAAAAACGCGGCACCGCAGGCAGCCTCGAAGCATTGGCTGCTGGCTCTGCAGGCTCCGCCCGTCTCTTACGTCACTGCCCCTGGAGCGACATAGTTTGCGTTGGCGCTCAGCTCAGTCAGCTGAGCGCTTCTTCTTTTTGTAGCGCCGGCCCTGCTGCTCATCAGGAAAAGCAGCAGTGGCCGGCAATGGGAGCTGGGGCTGGTGGGCCTGAATCGAGAGAGGGAAAATGGATGGCAGGATGGGGAGAAAGAGGGAAATGGAAGGATGGGGAGAGAAAGAGGGAAAACAGGTGGGAGGATGGCAGAGAAAGAGGGAAAACGGAGGATGGGGAGAGAAAGAGGGAAAACAGATGGGAGGATGGCAGAGAAAGAGGGAAAATGGAAGGATGGGGAGAGAAAGAGGGAAAACAGATGGGAGGATGGCAGAGAAAGAGGGAAAACGGAAGGATGGGGAGAGAAAGAGGGAAAATGGAAGGATGGGGAGAGTAAGAGGGAAAACAGATGGGAGGATGGCAGAGAAAGAGGGGAGATGGATGAAAGGATGCAGAGAAAAAGGGGAGAGACTGGAAGGATGTGGAGAGAGAAGGGACACTGAACAGAAAAGGGTAGAGAGATAGACACTGGTTAAAAGGAGGGAGAGAGACATTAGATGGAAGGATCAGGAGAGAGGGTAGATGGGTGGAAGGATGGGGAGAGAAAGAGGGAAGACGCTGGATGGAAGGGTAGGGAGAAAGAGGTGACACGATGGAAGGATGCGGAAAGAAAAAGGGGAGACATACTAAACGAAAGGGGGCTACGAGGTTAGTTCCCCCACCTACCTTGACATCCTCGCCGTTTCATTCGGGCCTTGAGCGCTTCTTCGCGCCAATTTCTCACACTAGCGGAGAAGCGGATCCCATTTCGGGGCAGCCGAGAGAAGCGGAGACCCTGCCGGGAGAGGAAGTCTCTCTTTCACCTCCATCAACGCTGAACCCCCCGTGCCCGGCGTCGGCGGCATGCCTCGATGGATTACATCAGTCTACCGGAAGTGTTTTGACTGTTGCCTCCAGTGAGGGTCAGGTAGCACCGCGGAAGACGCCTGGAGTAGAGACAGAGCTCTCTAAGAAAGAACCGGGGATTAACCTCGAAATGATTTGGAATAAACTGAATGAAATGGATATTACCCTGCAGCAGACATCAGGAGAGGTTAGAGCCTTTAACACCAAATTTCAAGAATTAAATGCTAAAGTGGATGTAATTAATGAAGAAATTGCTGAAAAAATCCAAAATATTCAAACAAATATGGACTCTTTTCAAGAATTCAAAATATCTGTTGTTAAAGATAATCTTGATATCCGGAAAAGGGTTGAGCAGATAGAAAATTTGAATCGAAGATTAAATTTACGATTGCTGAATTTCCCTAACCTCCCTGGGATTAATCCTTACGATATGTTTAAACGTTATTTACATGAAGTATTGAAGATACCACTTGATGCAATTCCGCCTATAAATAAGTTATTTTACATTCCTAATCCCAAAGGTGAGGTGGGGGAAAGACAAGGCCCTCGAGATGCCAATCTGGATTTAAAAAATATCTCAGCAATCTTGGAACAAACGTTAGATGAAAACTCTGAAAGATCCACTTTGATTGTATCATTTATTTTCGAACAAGATTTAAATAATATAATGAGACTGTACTTTAAAAATTTAAAAATTTGTTTTGGTGGCGTCAAGGTTCAGATTTTCCCTGATGTAACGAAATCAACCCAACATAGAAGGAAGGCCTTCCTGGCATTGAAATCACAAACACTGGATATAGGAGGGACTTTCTAGCATTTCCATGTAAATGTATTGTTAAGTTGGGCCAGGTTAAATATACCTTTCATTTACGAGAACATTTAAAATCATTTCTTGAGCTGAAGCAGCTGAAATGATATAAGATATCTGTCGGAATAATACGCCCTATGTTATTTATTATTTGTATTATTTAAGTTTAACTTCTCTATTTCCTACCGCCTCCCTATTTAATGGGGTCTAAGGAAGCTATAATTTTATTTGTTGGATTAAAGTGCTGTAACTTTACCTTTATTGTTGGATTAGTTTAAATTTCTAATGTGTTTTTGAATCATGCTGTATTTCAGTAACAAGTGAATTCTTGTTATAATGTTAAAAATTAATAAATAAATAAATAAATAAAAAAAAAGAAAGGGGAGACTATTGGAAGGATGGGGAGAGAAAGAGGAGAGCTGCTGCATGGAAAGGGGGAGTAGTGAAAGATTGGAGAATAAGAGGAAGGGGCATGGGGAGAACAAGGGTGAGAAAAAGATTAAAAGCCATAAGTAGATGAAGGAAATTAAAGAATGGATAGTAAGAATGAATTAAATCTGGACACATAGAGAGGCAGAAAAATATTGAAGAAAGCAAAGAAAAAGGAGAGAAAAATGACAAATGGCCAGAAAACCCTGGCAGAAGAGTTATGCGAAAACGAAGGAAAGCAGAATGTAGAGACTGGGAGCAACACAATGAGAAAAAGTAAATGGCCATACAACAAAGGTAAAGAAAATAATTTTATTTTTAATTTAGGATAAAGTAATATGGTGTTAATAAAGTTTCAGAGACCAATACGTCCTTCCTTAGGTCAGGAGAGGGTACCGTAACAGCATTATACTGACCTGAGGCAGGAGGTTTTGGCCTCTGAAAGCTCACTGAAAAGGATTAGGCTATTAAATAAATTGTCTGAAATCTGATGCACTGAAAAGCAGCACTTTACCCTGTGTGACAAATGCATCTGAGTGTGACTAAATTTTGCTGGGGGGGGGGGGGGGGGGTAGAGAGAAAATTTTGTGCCCACCCACTTTGGGTTCAGGCCCACCCAAAATTGGCAGTCTGGCTACGCCACTGGTGGCAAATAATGTGGTAATAGCATTAGGGCACACTATCATCAAATAACACCAATAAAAGCACAAAATATAAAGGAAAAAGAGGAATAGTGGAGCAAAAGGGTCCTCCCTTTTAAGGACTCTGTTAAAATCCTAGGTGTTCACTTTGATACCCATCTCACCTTTAAGAACCAGATTAATACAGTTATTAAGGCCTCTTTTTTCACATCCTATATAATAATTCTCACTTCCAACAGGATGTGCCTGGGACCGTGCCTGCTGGAAGTGGTCTGCTAGGCAGGCACGCACTGACCTCAGTGACATCAGTGACAGACAATTTGGCAAAGCAAAACAATCTGAGTGCTGGCCATTAGGACACAGGGTTGATAGGAGAGTTTGAAAAGACTGAAGGAACCGAAAGTGTTAAATGGGGGGAGGGGGGAGTTCTGAACAACTGAAAGACATGAACATTTGGGAAAGGAAAACAATCTGAGTGCTGGCCATTAGGACACAGGGTAGATAGGAGAGTTTTAAAAGACTGAAGGAAACAAAAGTGTTAAACTGGAGAAGGGGGGGGGGGGGGGGGGAGTTGTGAATGACTGAAAGACATGCAAATTTGGGACAGGAAAACAATCTCAATGCTGGCCATTAGCACACAGGGTACATAGGAGAGATTTAAAAGACTGAAGGAACCAAAAGTGTTCGGTGGGGGAGGGGGGGGGGGCGGGGGGGGCAGTGGCGTAGCCAGACCTGACATTTTGGGTGGGCCCAGGGCTAATAGGGTGGGCACTGTGTATATAGGTATGATGTTTCTTGGGATACTACAAAATAATGCCTTAGAATGCACTTGATGATGAATTTCTAAGTAATCTGCCAAACAGCTGTCCTGCATCAATATAAACCATGTACATTCTTAATGGAAAAATAATATTTTTAAATATAGCTACATTGTCTACTATAATGGCAAACATCTCAACGCACATGACAGGATTCTGCAATATAATTACAGCAATGATATATATACATCAAACTTTGCAAATTTTAACACCAATTCCAATAACAATGCCTTTACAAAGGCAGCAGTGAATATACACAACAGCACTACTCATCCCATTGGACAAGTCAGACTCATAGATCCCCACACAAACCACATGCCAGCATACTCAGTCAAATGCAGAACACAGACCAACCCTCATTAATTACAGAATAAAGGACCAAAAATTAGAAATTGTCCTGTAACCTGACATCAGCCCTTCCCTAACCCCCACCCCCCCCCCATCTATCCCTATAGCCCGTCATCAGCTTTTCCCTTCCCTACCCCCCAACCATCCTTGTAGCCCAGCATCAGCTTTTCTCTTCCCTACCCCCCCCCATCCATCCCCGTAGTCTGCCATCAGCCCTTCCTTTCCTTCCCAACACCCCCATCCATCCTCATAGCCCAGTATCAGCCCTTCCCTTCTCCACCATCCATCCCATAGCTAGGCATCAGTCCTACCCCACCCTTCCTTGTAGGCTAGCGTCAGCCCTGTCCTATCCCTACCCATCCCCCTATGGTCTGGCATCTTCTCTCCCTGTCCCCCCACCCTTAAGGACACCAGCATTAAATATTACCTTTTTTTGTTTGATTTTTTACATGTTCTGGGCACTGCAGGCCCACCTCCACCCAGAAACCCACCTACATTAAATTGAAAACTTTTTTATTATTATTTTAACCTTTGTACTGCAGAAATCATCCCTACCCAAAAATCCACCAAGGCACCATGACAAATATAGTACAACCTTTTTTAAATTTTAACCTGGGTATAATAAAATTTATTGGGGGTGGATTTCTGGGTGGAGGTCGGCTCTTCACTGCTTAGGGAAAAAAAGTATACTGAATAATTAAATATACCTTTTTTTTGCCCTAGGCAGTGAAAGAGTCCACCCCCACCCAGATGCCCACCGGCACCACCAGCCAGCATTACACTGACTTCACTACAAGTTAAAACATTTTTTTTAATGTTTCAATATTTTTTATTGATGACAACAGAACAAATACACTGCAAAACAGATACAAAATATACAAAGCTTCCAAAATTGGCACCCATTTGTACAGGTTACTTCATTGGGATTAGTCATCAAGCCTTTTCCCCACAAACTTCCTCCCTTTTCCCCCATTCTTATGCTTCTTCCCAACTTGACACACATCCCCTTTGGCTATATACAGTCAGCACATATATGAGTTCCACAGCGCAACAGCAATATCTTCACCCCCATCAACTATGATTATTAACAAATCCCTCTTAAACCTCTTTTTTTTTAACCTGTGCAGCTGGGCTTCAGTGGTGGCAGGTGGTGCAGAGAGGTGAGCAATCACTGTGCTGTGTGCTCCGCTCCATGTCGTGTGGGGCCACAGGGGAGTTCTGACTAGGCCGGGGGGGGGGGGGGGGGAGGCTGCACTGCAGGGTACAAAATCCAACAGCGACATTGACGGCAGCCGGCACAGCACATTCAGTTCAACTGCGGCGCTGTGATGAGGGGGGGGGCAGGGAAGAAAAAGCAAAGCAGCACAGAACCAGGCAGGGAGCGACGGGGAGCGAGCAAGGCATGGAACAATAGAGTGGTGGCGCCGATGTGCAGCTGCAGCGCAAGTGCGCAACCGCTACAATGATGACCTGCCTACAACTTCCGGATCAGGAGTCAGGACTCGGGTGGAGGAGGACCGGAGAGCTGCCGGCTGTCTGGGTGGGCCTGAGCAGACATTGGGTGGGCCTGGGCCCATCCAGGCCCACCCGTAGCTACGCCCCTGGGGGGGGGGGCAAGTTCTGAATGAATGAAAGAAATGAAAATTTACGAGAGGAACACAATCTGAATGCCGGGCATTTGTACACAGGGTAGATAGGACACTTTTTTCAAAAAATGAAGGACGTGAAAGTATTAAATCTTGGGGGAGGGGTGAGGAGGAAAGCGGTGGGGTATCTGGATACTGGGCGTTAGGGCCACGGGGGTACATAGACTTTTGAAAGCCTTAAGGAACCCAAAGTGTGGGAAGGAGGAGGAAAAGGAGGGGAGGGAACGGGGTGAGGGGCATTAGGAACAGGAGAGGGGGCCCTGTCACACACTCTCATTCTCACACACACACTGTCACCAGACAGTCTCACTCTGTCATACACCCGCACATTCACTCTGGCTCTCTCTCTCAAACATACACACTCCCAGGAAAACCTTGCTAGCGCCCGTTTCATTCGTTCCAGAAACGGGCCTTTTTTACTAGTTTCATAGAATTCGATCCTTTCGCTCCCTTTTTTTCTCTTTCCGCCATCCGGTCACTGTTACTCAGCCTAGTTATCACTCATATTGATTATTGTAATTCTCTTTACTCAGGTCCTTCCTCCTTCAAACGACTCCAGCTCATTCAATCCACTGCAGTTTGTTTACTTTAGTATTCAAGACACACCTCTGCTTCGTGCAGAGCATTGGTTGCAGCTCTCTGCTCTAATTCAATATAAGCTTTGTATTCTTGTTTTAAAATCTTGCCTTCCGTCATCCTCAGATTATTTGTCATGCCTTTGTATGCTCTATGTCCTCTCCACCTTTGTAGTCTGTTTCCTTGAGTTTACCGTAAAAGAATGGATCATAGCGATTTCATGTGTTAAGAGTCCCATCAAATGGAAAGATTTATTTATTGAGATTTATCCAGTTCTGTCTCCAGTAACCCTCCTGAAGGGGTGGGTATTCCAGGGAGTAACCTCTTTTCTATGATCTGAAAGCATTTGCTACAGATGGAGATTCCCATCAGGTTTCAGTTTTACTTTTAAAGGCGCAACACACAAAGTATTGGATGCCGCGGAAGCATGGAGCATTCTTTAGCAGCTCCAAGTTCATACCCTCCCTGAGGAGATTCTTCTGGCTAAGATCAGTCACATATACCTACTACTTAAGGAAAACCAATTTAGCCTATATACCTTAAATATAATCCTATGTATTCAAAATAAGGTATTGTTAAAACTTTATGTTAAACCATTACATAACAAATTATTCCTTACAAAATATTTATTAGAAGAATTATAATTCACACACCACTAAAAACATGGACACCTGATCACAACCAGTTTCTAAATGAGTGAATCTCTTCATAAAGGTGGTTCATAAATCCCAATCAATCAATAAATAAATGTCCACACTCAATAATGTAAATCTGATTAACCAAATCTTGTGCAATATTATATAATGCTCAGATTGTCCCATAAACCTTTGTAGAAGCTTGATATTAACCAGTCATATACCAACGTCATTGTCCTGACTCTTGATGAATCTTAAGTATTTTACCAGTATTAAAAACATAGCACACTCTCAAATCATGTTGAAGTCCACAAAGGTTCCGCAGAATCCAAAGGTTTCGCTGATATCAACAACTTTATCTTCGATTTATTCAGTATTTATATGCATCCAGATTTGCTATCTCGATGTTGAATTCCAACGATGTTACCAGGCTTATCTGATTAAATAAGTTCTCTGTATCCAGATTCATGATATGTACCTCAATAAAACTGAACCATTTCTTTTAATTAAATACCATTCCCTCAAACATAACGTTCCCTTTACTCAGTGCTAAGTTTCGATATCCTCATCAGGAGGAAATGATTCAAAAATGGAAACTCCAAACTCATATGGTTCACTTGTCATGGAGACATTGCTACTTCTAATCAGATTTACATTATTGAGTGTGGATATTAGTAACAGGTTGTGATCAGGTGTCTGTGTTTTTTAGTGGTGTGTGAATTATAATTCTTCTAATAAACATTTTGTAAGGAATAACTGGTTATGTATTTAATGATTTAACATTAAGTTTTAACAATACCTTATTTTGAATACATGAGATCAGTCACAAACAGGCCCAGATCCCTGCTATCAAGTGGCAGTGTGTAGACAAGGATTGCTGATTGTTACAACTATCAGATGGCATGCTGAGATGTAAAGATAACAAATCTGGAGTAGCTAAGACCTGATGATATGTTTATCTTAAGCATATTTGAATTTCTTCTCATTAATAAGTCATGTGTATATTAATATTTTTCTTGCTCTAAAGTGAATGATCTGTTAAACTGTTTTGAATGAGGGAGATGGAAATTCTATACTCTCGGAGAGGTGTTTATCAATTCATAACATTTAATATCACATATATGTGGGAGTCAGTTTCCTCAGTATTTTGGCTGGGGGCTGATGGTCTTTACCTCACAACTTTAGCGCCACTTCAGTGGCAGTTAGGGGAAAAAGGAGGGGGGTGGGGGGAATGAGAGGAGGGATGAAGTTGTGGGAAATTCGCCTTAAGCTGTACGTAGTCATACTTCATAATAGATACTTTAATATACCTTATACATGGGTAGTTTAACAATTAAGGTGTGTATTTTTAATGTCAGAGGGCTCAACTCACTGTGTAAAAGAAGTTAACTTTATAAAGAAATTTCTAGGTTAAAATTAGACGTACTTTTGGTCCAGGAAACACACTTTAATAAAAAGGGAGAGTGACTTCGTAATAAAAATTTTGCTCAAAATTTTCACTGCTCACTTTAAAATGGTAAAAAGAGGTGTGTAGTCTCTATATTACTACATAACTGTGGGTTTCACTGTATTGGAAGTACAGGATGTAGATGGAAGAGTTCTCTTACTAGTAGGGGAAATTACTTGGAGATTGGTCACCTTGGTAAAGGTTTACTGTCCTTCAGATTCTCAGAATATCGTTTGGCAGAAGGTCTGTGTTTTACTGCAGTCAGAAGCACAGGGTCAGGTCCATTTGGGAGGGGATTTTAATTTTGCTGCACACCCTAAGTGGGACAGACTTGTGTAGACTGCAATCCTCACATTCTGAATGCTTAGGGCATACACTAAGCTATTGAGAGATTTTGGGCTTTTAGACCTATGGCATGGTAAATTTCCCAGAGAAAACCCGTTTTCATATTACTCAGCTGTATATGGTAGCTACACCAGATTGCATGCTATTGGGTGATGAGTGTTGGGTGAACTGTATGAAGGAGGCTGGTATTGAGACTTCAACTTGGTCTGACCACGCACCAGTTTGGTGCGTGTTCAAACTGGCTGACCAATATAGAGGTAATACCTATTGGAGGCTCATTGAAAGTCTGTTCCTGGACCAACGAGTTTGAGAAGATGTACAGTGTGAACCTACCCAATATCTGGAATTTAATGAATCTGGTGATATAAGAACGTCCTCCCTATGGGAAGGGTTGAAATCAGTTGTTGGGGGGGGGGGGGTCCTTATTAAATGGGGCTCCATGAAAAAGAGGGAGAGAGGTGAGAGGGAACAATCTTTAATCTCCCAGATAGAAGAAGTGGAGCAGAGATATTGAAAGTTCTATAAAAGATCCGACAGAAAGCTTTTGGATAAGATATGGATGGAGTTGGACATCATCCAATTAGAAGATATAGGGGCTCATTTTCAAAACAACAAAAGGTTCAAAAGACATCATAAGGTGGTAGATGGATATTTTTCTCTCAAAAACGTCAAAGTTGGGATTTTCAACACTCTGTTTTTAGATGTTTTTCTCCACAGTTTGTCCAAACTGCAAGGGGGTGTGTTGGGGTGTGTTTTGGGCGGGATTTGTTGCACCAAAAGATAGATGTTTTTCTGCAATAATGAAACAAAACAAAAACGTCTAGGACCAAAATAAATTGGCTAGATCTGTTTTAATCGTGAATAAGTGACCAAAAGGTGCCCTAAATGACTAAATGATCACTGGAGGGATTAAGGCATAACCCCTCTTACTCCCCCAATGGTCACAGACTGCTCTTCCACCTCCCTATGATGTGACAGTGACAGTACATGCTAGGCTCTATGATAGCTTCAGATATGATGGCCTTGCTTGTTTGAGCAGCAGGCAGGTCCCGGGAGTAGCCTAGTGGTTGGTGCAGCAGACTGTAAAAAAGGGGACCCAGGCCAATAATCCACTCTAACTGTTATACTTGTGATGGAAAGTGTGATCCCTCCAAAACCCACCCAAGACCTACTGTACCTACATATAGGTGACACCTGCAGGCATAAGGGCTATTGCAGTGGTTTTGGAGGGCTCACCATACAATATAAGGGGGGTAACGGTGAGATGTGTATTCTGGGACTTTTTATGTGAAAATTACTTGGATTAGACAGTTTTTCTAAAGCCTTTTATAAGACTTTTGTTAACACCCTTTCTCCAGTGATAGTTAGGTATTTTAATGCATTGAGAACTGGAGGTAGTATTTTTCCACATAGTAATACAGCCGGCATCACAATTCTCTGTAAACCTGGAAGTGATAGTACTCTATCCAGCTTATTTTCGAAAGAGAAAGACGCCCATATTTCGACCCAAATCGGGAGATGGGCGTCTTTCTCCCGTGGGCGAACAAATCGGTATAATCAAAAGCCGATTTTGGTTGTCTTCAACTGCAGTCTGTCGCAGGAACGAACAAAGTTGATGGGGGCGTGTCGGAGGTGTGGTGAAGGCGGGACTGGGCGTGGTTATCGGCCGAGGAGAGATGGGTGTCTTTAGCTGATAATTGAAACAAGAAGGGCGTTTTTAACAAGAATTTGGTCCACTTTATTTGGACCCTTTTTTTCAGGTCCAAGTCCCAAAAAAGTGCCCCAACTGATTTTGCGTTCTTGAGGGCCTTGGCATTCTGTCAGGTCCTCGAGGCAGGACTAGAGTTCGTGAGCCCTTGGGCCACTGCCGAGGAGCGGCAGCGGCAGGCAAGACCACCTCGGGACTGGAAACACAGAAGAGCAGTACTGGAACTCTGGACTGGAGTAGTATAAGGCAGGCAACTAGAACAGATGAGACAGGAACAGCTTCACCTGCACCTAGCCACCGTTCCTCTGGAGTTGAGCTCCGAAGTGCAGGCGGCCGGCAGGACTTACAGGATAAGGCAGGAACTGAAGATCCAGAGGATCCACCCTGGGTCTGGGATACACGAGGGCGACAGGGCACGGAATTAGACTCAGACAGTGTGCTGCTGCACAGCCACTAGCAAGACCCAGAAGACAGACCAAGGAACACAAGGCGTACAGAAGCTAGCAGGAGCAAGGACTAGGGCAGCAACACACTAGGCAGAACGGGGATCTGGGAATACCCACAGGGTACACCCTCTAGCTAGGTGGAGACAGGATACAGGAATAATCACCCAGGAAAACACACTAGCCAGACAGATACAGGATTCAGGATATACCCTCAGGATATACAAGCAGTGTAGGCACACAGGCTAGGCAAGGCAGGGTTCAGGGTAAAGAGCAAACCAGGAATAACAGGCCAAGGGTCTTGGGCAGGCAGCACAGCAATCAGAGTAACCAGGAAGAACAGGCCAAGGGTCTGAAGCCACAGCCGTTCCACACACTGACTGGGGAACCCACAAAGGCTGAGGCTTCGCATACAGACAGAGAACAAACCCGGACAAAGTCTTCACCCCAACCCAGGGTAAGCCAGGAACAGAGGCTTCACCCCAACACAGGGTAAGCCTGAAGCAGAGGCTTCACCCCAAACACAGGGTAAGCTAGGAACAGAGGTTTCACCCCAAACACAGGGTAAGCCAGGAAGGACCCGCAGTCCACAGACAGACAGTGGCAGGGAAGACCCCCACGGAAGGACAACAGAGACACAGACACAGAAAGAAACTGGGCCAGAACCCAGAGAGAGGCAGTAGTGCAGCAGACACTTACTAACTTGACCTGGCCTAAGAGCATAACACTTATGCAAAGGCACTGACTGCAAGCACAGCACTTCCTTATGAAGGCTCTCACTGATGAGTCACCAGCAGTAGGGCAGAAGCAGGAAGTACACAGACCCCAAAGCGAGGCTTGACACACATAGGAAGTGAGCCCACAGGAAAGACAAGCAGGAGCCATCTTGGAAGCTGGCACAGAGCCGGTGGCAGCCATCTTAGATGCTGGCTCCCTACAGAGGCATAGCCCACACAGGTGAGGTCTAGTGAAGCAATCAGCCCAGAGACTAGAGACAAGACAAACACAAACACAGACAGAAGCCAGCAGAGCTGCTGCCCCCCAGAAAGAAGGTAAGGCTGAGGGTGGTCACGGCCACAGACGTGACAGTACCTCCTCCTCAAGACCCCCCTCCCGGTCCCATGGGGGTTTCAGGTGTCCAGGGGTAACTGTGGTGAAACCTCCTGATGGGTTTCAAAACCCAGACATGGATCACTGGACTGGAAGTCCCAAGGAAGTTCAAAACTGGCAGACAGGAGCAGAGCTTGTAAACCGGAGGCTCCTTCGAATCACCGCTGGGCAGACTCAGAAACTTGGATGCAGCAAGAGGAACAAAGTTCAAAAGGAACCCTTCTCTGAGGGAACCCAGACTGAACTCAGGAAGCAAACCGGGACTGGGACCCGGACTAGAGTCAAGAAGCAAACCGGGACTGGGACCCGGGCGGGCGTCAGGAGCTTGACTGGAACTGGAACTGGAACTCAGCGCGGCCTCAGCATCTTGGCTGGAAGTGGAACTTGGAACGGACTCAGCATCTTGGCTGGAACTGGAGCTCGGAGCAGGCTCAGCATCTTGGGTGGAACTGGAACTTGGAACAGACTCAGCATCTTGGCTGGAACTGGAACTCTGAACAGGAGCTGAACCGGGACTGGGACCCGGACTGGAATCAAAGTCGTGACTGGAACTGGAACTCTGAACAGGAGTTGAACCGGGACTGGGACCCGGACTGGAATCAGAGTCTTGACTGGAACAGGAACTTGAGGCACCCTCTGCCTCCTGGCAGGGACAGAACTTTAACTGAGGCTTGGCAGCAAACACCCTTTGGACAGGAATCTGAGGCTCGATCTGAAGCGCCACTCGAACTGGCCTTAGGAGCTTGATTGGAGATGCCCTCTGGACTGGAAGCGGAGGCTCCACCTGAACCACCCTTCGGACTGGCACCAGAGGCTTGGTTAGAAGCCCCCCTCGAACTGGACTCAGTGACTTGACTGGACGGGTCACTTGGACAAGAACCGGAGGCTCAACCCGAAGAGCCACTTGCACAGGCCTCGGAGACTCCGTCAGAAGCACCCCTTGGACTGGACTCAGAGGTTTCAAGGGGCTTGCCACTTGAAGGAGGACTGGAGGCTCGGCCCGGAGCGCCACTCGAGCAGGAATCAGAGGCTCAATCGAAAGCTTCCCTCGTACTGGACTCGGAGGCTTAAGTGGAAGCGTTACTTGAACTGGAAGCGGGGACTCAGTATGAAGCACTCCCTGGACTGGAATCAGGCGCCTAGGTGGTGGCACTACTTGGACTGGAATCAGAGGCTTGGTCCGACATCTCACTCGGCCTGACCTCAGAGACCTGGTCAGGACCGTCCCTCGAAATGAACTCAGAGGCTTAACTGGCGGCTTCACTCGAACAGGATTCGAAGGCTCCGCTTGAAACTCTCCTCGGACTGGACTCAGCGCCGGTGGACCGGAATCCCGAATAGGAACTAACCCGCTATGGTACCGCAGGCTGCTCTGCTGAGGAGACCTGAGTGGAGGAATCCCCCGGCGTCTTCTTTCAGCCTCAGCTTCAGGAGTATCCCGCAGAGCTGGCTCCTCCAGAAGTCTGAGGCGGTACTCACAGAGCGAGATAGCAGGATTCATGTCAGAAACTGGGCTATGGCGGACCACACGCCACCAGAGACGCTTTCTTTCAGCTGCTGCTTCAGGAGTATCCTTCAGGGCTGGATCAGACAAAAGTTTATCTCGGTACTCCCAAAGCGTCATAAAAGGACCCAAAAAAGAAACTGGGCTGACATAAGGATCAGAGTCAAAATCAGAAACTGCACCCGGATTGTCCACAGGAAACGAACTCATGGGCAGGCAGCCCACTGGGAATGATGATCTTGCCGGGTCAAAGTCAAAATCAGAAACTACACCCGGATTGTCCATAGGGAACGAAGCTATGGGCAGGAAGCCCACCTGGACGGTTGATCTTGCCGGACTCATGACCTTTGCATTCTGTTGTGTTCTCGAGGGCCTTGGCATTCTGTCAGGTCCTCGAGGCAGGACTGGAGTTTGGGAGCCCTTGGGCCACTGCCGAGGAGCGGCAGCAGCAGGCAAGACCACCTCGGGACTGGAAACACAGAAGAGCAGTACTGGAACTCTGGACTGGAGTAGTACAAGGCAGGCAACTAGAACAGATGAGACAGGAACAGCTTCACCTGCACCTAGCCACCGTTCCTCCGGAGTTGAGCTCCGAAGTGCAGGCGGCCGGCAGGACTTGCAGGATAAGGCAGGAACTGAAGATCCAGAGGACCCACCCTGGGTCTGGGATACACGAGGGCAACAGGGCACGGAACTAGACTCAGACAGTGTGCTGCTGCACAGCCACTAGCAAGACCCAGAAGACAGACCAAGGAACACAAGGCGTACAGAAGCTAGCAGGAGCAAGGACTAGGGCAGCAACACACTAGGCAGAACGGGGATCCGGGAATACCCACAGGGTACACCTTCTAGCTAGGTGGAGACAGGATACAGGAATAATCACCCAGGAAAACACACTAGCCAGACAGATACAGGATTCAGGATATACCCTCAGGATATACAAGCAGGGTAGGCACACAGGCTAGGCAAGGCAGGGTTCAGGGTAAAGAGAGCAAACCAGGAATAACAGGCCAAGGGTCTTGGGCAGGCAGCACAGCAAACAGAGTAACCAGGAAGAACAGGCCAAGGGTCTGAAGCCACAGCCGTTCCACACACTGACTGGGGAACCCACAAAGGCTGAGGCTTCGCATACAGACAGAGAACAAACCCGGACAAAGTCTTCACCCCAACACAGGGTAAGCCTGGAGCAGAGGCTTCACCCCAAATACAGGGTAAGCCAGAAACAGAGGTTTCACCCCAAACACAGGATAAGCCAGGAAGGACCCGCAGTCCACAGACAGACAGTGGCAGGGAAGACCCCCACGGAAGGACAACAGAGACACAGACACAGAAAGAAACGGGGCCGGAACCCAGAGAGAGGCTAAGCAGTAGTGCAGCAGACACTTACTAACCTGACCTGGCCTAAGAGCATAACACTTATGCAAAGGCACTGACTGCAAGCACAGCACTTCCTTATGAAGGCTCTCACTGATGAGTCACCAGCAGTAGGGCAGAAGCAGGAAGTACACAGACCCCAAAGCGAGGCTTGACACACATAGGAAGTGAGCCCACAGGAAAGACAAGCAGGAGCCATCTTGGAAGCTGGCACAGAGCCGGTGGCAGCCATCTTAGATGCTGGCTCCCTACAGAGGCATAGCCCACACAGATGAGGTCTAGTGAAGCAATCAGCCCAGAGACTAGAGACAAGACAAACACAAACACAGACAGAAGCCAGCAGAGCTGCTGCCCCCCAGAAAGAAGGTAAGGCTGAGGGTGGTCACGGCCACAGACGTGACAACTGACCAGATGACCACCGGAGGGAATCGGGGATCACCTCCCCTGACTCCCGCAGTGGTTACTAACCCCCTCCCACCAAAAAAACCCCACTTTACAAACATTTTTTCTCAGCCTGTATGCCAGCCTCAAATGCTGTACCCACCTCCATGACAGCAGAATATGTTCTATCCTCTGACAGCCTTTCCCTGGTTCTGATGCGGGTCTCGGGTGAGTGTGACACCTTTTTTGATAAGGGCACTGCAGAGTCACATCAGCAATGCATTGTGGTTGGTGTAGGGTATTGGGCTTCGTGATTCCACTAGCTTGTTTTACATGCTCACGATGTTGGTAGTTGGTAGGCTCTACTCCCATGGTGCTTTTCCCTCTGCTTACTGGGTCAGAATGTGCCCTGTTTTGTTTCCGGTAGTCCATGAGGTAGTGGCCATTTTTGTAGGACAGTTTTAGATCCCTTTTCTGTGTTAGCCATGTTACAGAACTTAGTTCTTACCTTGAATGTTGCTGAAAGAGGGCATTGTACACCATTCTGCCAGCTCTGACCTACTGCTCATCTCAGTACCAGGGAGACTCTTTGCCAGTGGGGCACAACCTCTGATCTGCAGTTAACTGTGAGTAAACGTGCTTATTCCAATAAAGGACGTTTTTGGAGACATTAGTCTTCAGGTGTCAACTGGTGTGCCAAGATTATACAGCAGCAACAAGTCCTAGAGGCCTGCGTGTATGCAGGTCCCTGGAGCACTTTTAGTGGGTACTGCAGTGCACTTCAGGCAAGCGGACCCAGGCCCATCCCCCTACCTGTAACACTTGTGCTGGTAAATGGGAGGCCTCCAAAACTCACTGTACCCACATGTAGGTGCCCCCTTCAACCCTAAGAGCTATGGTAGTGTTGTACATTTGTGGGTAGTGGGTTTTGGGGGAGGGGGTTGGGGGCTCAGCATCCGTGGTAAGGGACCTATGCATGTGGAAGCGTTGTCTGAAATCCACCGCACTGACCTCTAGGGTGTCCAGTTGGTGTTCTGACATGTCAGGGAGGCGAGTGCACTATGAATCCTGGCCCCTCCCACAACCAAATGGCTTGGATTGGGACGTTTTTGAGCTGGGCGTTTTTAGTTTCCATTATCGCTAAAAAAAAACTAACGCCCAGCTCGGAAATGACTAAATCCATGGCATTTTGGTCCATACAAACCGTATTTTCGAAGTGGAAGATGGACGCCCATTTTTTTCAAAAATACAGTCTGTCCCACCCCTTCACGTACCCGTTCTCGGACATTGACGCCCATATGGGTGTTCGCGTTCGATTATGCCCCTCCACGTGTATTGTGTAGACCGATCTCTTTAATTAACATAGATCGAAAAATACTGGCAAAACAGCTGGATTCTTGGATGCCAGCAGTAATTAATTCATATCAGGCTGGGTTTGTGGCAGGGTGCTAAACTATGGATAATGTCAAAAGGATTTTGCATATTTGGTGGACAGTGCGCAATGAGAACATCCCGGCTATGTTATTAACCATAGATGCCGAAAAGGCTTTTGATCGTGCGCACTGGCCATTCATGTTTGCAGTATTGCATAAATTTGGGGTAGGTGAAATATTTTGCACTTGGATGAGAGCATTATACTCTAATCCCACAGTTTGTATTAAAATTAATGGGGGATATATATCAACATTCAAGTTGGGGAGGGGACACGGTAGGGGTGCCCTGTCTCTCCTTTTTTGTTTGCTCTAGTAATGGAACCCTTTGTTCAGCGCATAGGACAAGTTACTCATAAGATATCCTTATTTGCAGATGATGTTATCCCGTCTTTAAAAAACGCATTACATTGTTACCTATCCTTCTTAATGAGATGAAACGGTATGATAGTGTATCAGGGTTTAAGACTGATAAAAGAGAAGCTCTTAATTTGACCCTGATATAGAAATAAGTGGATGTTTTGAAAGCCAACTTTCTCTTCAGATGGGTTTCTCAACATCTTAGATATTTGGGCGTTAAAGTTACAGTCTATTGATCACCTGTACTCTGCTAGTTATATACCTTTATTATATCAGATTCAGGTTGACCTTAGGGAATGGAACTAAGGGTCTTATTGTTGGCTGGGCAGGGTGACCATATTAAAAATGAACATTCTCCTGAGATTTTTATATTTATTTCAATCAAAACCTCCAACCCTTCCTCCCATGGAAAAGAACCCTCTAACCCATCTCAGAACTATAAGGAGATATGCACAGGCTCTTGGCTGGAACCAACCTGTATCAGCAATGTACTGTGTCTAGGGAATAATGTGCACTGCTTAGGTTCTGACTTCACTCTCTGTATCCTGATGACAACAAAATCCTTACTAACAAAGCTTTACTTCAGACTCGGCCAACAACATTTCTAAAAATGTTCCCCTATCTGTAGTTTTTTTTTTTAATTGAATAAAAAAATGCAGCTGAAAAAACATACAGCTTAACACGAGAGAAAAAAACCCCATACGTCTTTATAATTTAATCTTCATCTTATCAGAAGTTTTTGTTTCATACATCTATAAATTCTTCTAACAACTTATAACTCCCCCAGCATCAGATGGACTGATTAGCCCTTCTCACATGAAAACATTATCAATCTAAACCCCTTTTGTGAGAGGAAGAATTAACAAGTTATACAACCTTTGGCAGAATATGATGCTGGAACCAGTTGACTTCATTCTTGGGCAATCTTTGCGTAAGGTTGATGAATAAATCCTTTCCATGCTGGCTCGAGCTGCCCTTCCCTTCACTTCAGCATAGGCAATCTATATTTATAGCCTGTGGAGTTTGGAGCTGCTTTACATTAGTTGAACCTGATACAATTAAAAAAAATGTATTTTAATATTCAGCATCACAATGCATTAGATAAATGCCCTGTGTCTCTTTTCGTAGAAATTGACTAAATTTAGGTCTCAAACAAGGTATTTTTCCTGACTTTCTAGGTCACATTATTCAAACTACTATCCCAAACAATCTGTCAGAGAAATTATCTAAATTATCCAACTATCACCCAGTAGCCTCCATTCCATTATTTGTTAAAAACAATGGAGGCTGTGGTACTTCTCAACTAACTCAATACATGGATACACATCACATCTTTATGGGACCCTGGTTGCTGAATCTGAATGAGTAAAGGTTGCCAAATTCATTTAATCCAGTTTGACTTGGCAGCTGCATTTGATGTTGTGGATCATCAGATTCTCCTTTATTTACTTGAGGTGATTGGCATTGCTTTAAAATGTTTTAGAGGTTTTTTGACTTCTAGAAGTTATACAGTAAAAATGGATAACTCTTTTTCATTACCTTGGATTAATGGTTGTGGCGCCCCTCGAGGTTCCCCATCATCACCTGTTCTATTCAATGTGGTACTTTTCTCACTTGGAAGGGTGCTAGATAAATATAGATAATTCTTTTTCATTACCTTGGATTAATGGTTGTGACATCCCTCGAGGTTCCCCATTATCACCTGTTCTGTTCAATGTGGTACTTTTCTCACTTGGAAGAGAGCTAGATAAATATGGAATTGAATATTTTATCTACGCTGATGATGTAACTCTAGTTCTTCGTATTCATGACCCCATGTTTGATATTAGAGCTAGGGCAGAATTTTGTGTTTAGGTTGAGAAGTGGATACATTTATTTAATTGTGACAATTATATCCCACATTATCCCAAACATGTTTGAGTTCAATGTGGCTTACAATAAACAGTATAGGATGCATAACAAAGTATAATGCATAAGGAAGTAATTTGTTGTAAGAATCCAATATTACAATATAGTATCATAAACATACTGGGATACCTATGGATGTTTAACATTTAGAAAATCTATTATGAATGAGAAATTGTACATGAGGCAAAGAGAAAGTTAGTGGTAAATAGAGTAATAACCAATTCAGGTAATAATTAGTTGTTTGAGATATGGTTGTTCTTTGTGAGAGTTTGTTTGAGTAGGAACGATTTGAGGATTTTGCGGAACCTAGTACATTCGTGTATATTTCTTATTTTGGGTGGTAAGGAGTTCCACTATTTGGTTCCTAGGTAAGTGAAGTCTGCAGAGTGGACAGTTTTGTAGATCACTTTTTTGCAATTTGGGAGGTGTTTTCTGAGATAGTTTCTTGCTTCATATTTAGTGTTTCTTTGAGGTAAATTTATTAATGGTACCATATAATCTGGAGCTGTGCCATTTAGGATTTGAAAGATAAAGGTACATAATTTGAAGGTGATTCTCACTTTGATGGGAAGGCTGTGTCATTTGATTAATAAAGGAGAGGCACTTTCAAGACAAAAGATTTTGTATATGAACCTGGCTACAGTGTTTTGAGCTGTTTGGAGTTTTTTCAACAGGTATTCCTTAAAGCCAGCATATATGGCATTACAATAATCGAATTGGTATAATGTTAATAATTGTACCAATAGTCTAAATGTTTCTGATGAGAAATAGGATCTGATCCTTTTTAGTTTCCAAAGAGACCTGAAAGAGTTTGTGACTAACGAGGAAACTTGAGTATCAAATGTTTGTCTATAATTATACTTAGAATTTTCAGATTATTATCAATGGGGAATGAAGTGTTGTCAATTGTGAAACTGTTGTAGTAGTTTTTGTCAAATAGGTTGGTATTGACCATGAATTTAAATACTTATCAGCTAAAGCTGAATCTTGAGATACCAAAGCCCAAATATTAACTCAATCAATTTTCCTTAGTTCAGAGATAAAAGTTCTCGGTATAATTTTGGATAGCATTTTGTCATTTGACAGATATATTGCCCAACTTTCAAAAACATTTTCTTGTGTATGAGACGATTGAAACGTGTTCCTAATTGTTTCAAATGTCTTCAATTTAAACTACTAGTTCAGTCTTTAGGTTTAAACCAGCTGGATTACTGTAATCTATTATACGCTGGTTGCAATATATCACTCTTGAGGAAACTGCAGACATTACAAAATACGGCGGTCAGGTTGGTCTATTCAGCAGGAACATTTGATAGAGCTACTCTTTTGTTGACAAAAGCTTACTGATTGCCCATTCAAGCCAGAATAATGTTTAAGATCTGTATAATGGCATTCAAAATTCTGTACGGCTCTGTTCCATAGTATATTATTTTGTTAGTGTTCTGCCCTACCATTAAGATACTCACTATGCTAAGAAATCCTATGATATTACACTTTCCATTGTCTAAAGGTGTTAAATATCTAAGAATTTTTAGATCTTCTTTGACATCTGTTAACATGTTGTGAGGAGGTCTACAGAACACTGCCCTTCTCCTTTAAGAAAAGTCCCTCCAATAGCCTGGGCCACCTTAAGAACAATAGCCAGGACCAGAGCATGAGACCCGTCCCAGGAGGAGATGAACTGGGAAAGGCGGAGTCCATACCTAAGAGTAAAGAAGACAGAGCCAGGCTGAGAATAAGGAGGCCCATGGAGAGAAGATTTGAATTCCCAGCATATAAAATGGATGGTACTGTTCAATAATTGCAACCTGGCTGATTTATTTATTTGTAGCATCTATACCCCGCTCTTTCCCGCTCGATAGCAGGTTCAGTGCGGCTTACAATGTATAGATACAATATATCCCATAGATAACACAATGTTTGGGTACAAAGTATCCCATAGATAACACAATTGTATAGAGAAGGATGAGAGGAAGAGATATGGGGGGGAGGAATGGGTTATGGTTAATGTTAGTGGTGTGGATTAGATTCGTGAATTAAGTTGGGTCATTTGGGTAGGCTTGTTTGAAGAGGTATGTTTTCAGCAGCTTTCGGAAGGGTAGCTTTGAGTGAACCTCGGTATAGAACCGAACACTTATCAGCTGTGTTTAGGGCATGGCAATCCGGGCAGTCACAGACTGTGCTTGGCCTATCACCAGAGGCTGCTAAGACTAAAGATATTGAACTGCAGAAGTTTCTCTACCCTATATCCTGAGTCCTGTGAAAGGAACAGGCCCGAGTTTTCCCTTGAAAAAAATACTTATTTTTGGATCAACCCCTTTGTCCGGCTGTATTATTTCACTGGCCAACACTCAACCCTTTGCTCGGGGTGTCACATGTGGTGGAAGTGATGGGATCCAGAGCTTGTCCTGCCTGAGAAAGCCAGATCAGTGCACTCTGGGGTCTCTGGGCCTGTTGATGACATAACGGCAGACCATTGGACAAAAGGGGTTAGCCCTGCCTTAGTTGGGGGTGGGATGTATAGCTAGCGTCGGGCAGGCAGCTATACATCTGATGTACTGTGTGGTCTGCACAGCTTGCAGTAAAAACATGGAAAGGTTACTCCAGGCCTTGGTGGAGGGCCAGCAGCAACAGCAGGAGATCCTGCAAAAACAGCAACAGCAACAATTTATGCAAGCACATTTCGAGCAGCAGCAGCAGCCATAACAGATAGTGTTGCAGAAGCTTGCAGACCCAAGCAGGCATATCGGAGGGACTTTTCTTAAGGAAGAGGGGCAGTGTTCTATAGACCCCCTCACATACCCTCCCCCTTAGCTTAACCATACATGGTTGAGTGCAAGCCATTTCAGGGATCACATCCTGGGACAAAAAGTCCACATTAGCATGCTCTCGGCCCGCCCAATGCTGCATGCAATAGCTAAACGTTTGGAGGCCGAGGAACCATCACATTACACGTGCATTGGACTCTTTATATCAATCTATCCTCTGCAGGAGCTGATGGCCAGTGACCAGCAGGAAGTTTTGGCCCAACAGATAGTACTGGAACATCTCCAGGGCACACTTGAATGTGAGAGCATCCTTCTCAATTACTGTATAGTTCCTTTCTCTTGGGAACAGTTTCTGGCTAATGTACGCCACCGGGTAGTCTTCCCCATTCACTTCCTGGACCACAAAGGCTCCCAGCTGAACCTCTGAAACATTAGTCTGTACGATAAAGGGTCGGTTAAAATCAGCACCGGTCCTGAACCATGGGGTCTAAATAGGCAATCTACAAGGCATTAGAAGGTAAGTGGGGTTCCACGAAGGCCAAACGGGAGCACTATAAATTGGAACAGACCCTGGGATGTCGAAAAGGTTGTCTTTTCCTTGGCGGCTAGGGTTAAGAGGTACCTGTCAATATCCCTTGGTCAGGTCTAGGGTCAAAATAAATTGGGCTCCTCCCAGTTGCTCAATGAGTTCATCCACCCTTGGCATTGGATATGCCTCTAGTTTAGACACCAAAAAGTATAATACCAGAGAATACTCTAACTAGGAGATAATAAAGTGAGGGGATTGACCTAGAACGGTTCTGGGTGACTAAGAACTATTAAATAATTAGTAGAGAGGTTCTCAGAGTGGTGAACTCACCCAAAGCAAGGCACCACAATAAAGTGATGCCTCTTAGGGTGGACAAGTTTCTCTATTATGGAAGTTCTCGCACATATATTTTTTGTAACAAATTTTTTAAAGGAACACCACCCGTGTTCACAACAAATTATAACTTAATGTGTAAATGCTTAACTCTCACAAATCTCAGAACCGAATGAGTCGATCCTGTCACTTGCTCCTATAAAAACCTCACGCACATCAAAAAATTCTTATAGATGTGCTCTAATCTCTCAACGCCTAGATATGTAATCTCTGCAATGATAAAGCACCTAGTATAGTGCTATCTGCTTAGTACTCAATCAAAAATGAAAAATACAAGAAAATAGGCACTTAGCATTATAGATGATCGAGAGGGTCCTCGTAACTTCGGTCCATGTCAGTAATCCGTCTTCATATAGATATCAAAGGACGCTGTTCATAACGATAACCTTCTCCCCGATATGGTGTAATTGCACCTCTGTTTGTATCCCAAGGGTAAGCAAAAAAAAGGTGAACCTATAAATGCTAGTATATAGTCACTCAAAGGCCAAGTTACAGGAGATAGTTTCCACAGGACTCCGCAAAGGCTGTCCAGCCTCTCAATTGACCTTCTCAAAAAGTACTTCAAAATGAAAGCATGACGAGTTCAAAAGTTCTTCAAAATGGAAGCATGATGAGTTCGACTCTGCAGGGTTTTGAAATCTTCTTCAGGAACTCGAAATGTATTCAGGAACTCGAAATGTGTTATTTTCCTTAAACATGGAATATCATTTCCCTTTTTCACAAAGATGGGAAAGGGGAGGAAGAAGAAAAGTGATGTCAGGTAAACTGGTAACATGGATGTTTCTTCCCTTTCAGTAATTGCTGTTGGATGTCCGGATTTCAGGCCTTCCCTAGTCCCACACACTCCCTTGCCATGTGGATGTACTGCAGTGTTGGACATCCCTATTCTGCTTTTGCAAAATTGGGATTTGGACATTTCAAGAACATAAACATCCATTTCGGCCTTTTGAGATGTCCATATGCTTCAACAATGAATGTCGTGGAGGGGCATTTTCGATATGATGTCTAAGTCCGATTTTGGACGTTTACAAAAAACGTCCAAAATCTGAATAGGAAAGAAGATCGTTTTCAAAAAAGAAAAACGTCTATCCTTTGTTTTCGAAAATACAAGGTTTTGTGATTTGGACGTTTTGTTTTTTGGTCCATTTTCAAACAAAAAAACGTCCAAGTGCAAAATGCACAAAATCAAGCCATTGGGATGTAGGAGGAGGCAGCATTTTTAGTAGACTAGTCCCCCTGACATCCCAGGAAAGCAATAGGGCACCCTAGGGGGCACTGCAGTGGACTTCATAAACTGCACCTAGGTACACATCTCACCATTGCTCCCTTATCTTGTATGCTAAGCCTCCCAAAACCCACCCACAACTCATTACCCCCAACTGTACACCACTACCATAGCTCTTACTGGTGAAGGGGGCACCTATGTGTGGGTACAGTGGGTTTCTGGTGAGTTTTGGAGGGCTCACAGTTTCCTCCACAAGTGTAACAGGTAGGGAGAGGTATGGGCCTGGGTCCACCTGTCTGTAGTGCACTGCACCCACC
This sequence comes from Microcaecilia unicolor, assembly GCF_901765095.1. Lineage (NCBI taxonomy): Eukaryota > Metazoa > Chordata > Amphibia > Gymnophiona > Siphonopidae > Microcaecilia > Microcaecilia unicolor. Next base: position 391,521,756 of record NC_044033.1, on the reverse strand, counting down.
ACTAGACTATTCCAGGGACCTGTATGCTGTTCTAATGGACCTGAGTATAACATCTGAGGTTGGCTTAGAGGCTGGCAAGTAATGTTTTTAATCACATTTTTGGGGGGTAGGAGGGAGTTAGTGACCACTGGGGGAGTAAGGGGAAGTCACCCCTGATTCCCTCCAATGGTCATCTGGTCATTTAGGGCACCTTTTTGTGCCTTATTCATTATAAAAACAGGTTTATCTCAAAATGTCTTAGTGTTAGTCTTGGACAGTTTTGTTTTCTTCCATTATGGCTGAAAAACATCTAAGTGTTAGGAACGCCCAAATCCCATCCTTAACACACCCCTGACACGCCTCCTTGTGATTTGAATGCACTTCTGATGGACTTCATAGAAAAACGTCTAAAAATTGGTTTTGAAAATAACAATTTGGATATTTTTGTGAGAACAACGTCCAAATGCAGACATGCCACTTTTTGGACGTTTTTCTGTTTTGAAAATGAGCCCAACTGTCTCTTAAAGAGACATTTGTATTTTGGTCCTTTTGCCATTTTGAATGTTTGGAATAGAGTTATAGATATTGTAGTTTTTACTACATATGGAAACTGATTTCTTTTGTGTCCTGTTCTTTAATTAGTCTTCTGGTATGATGATGTTGTTCATTTACCTTCTTTATGTGGCTCATCTTTGTCTATATGCTGTTGGTGTGTTTAAATGTTTCAGTTATTTATTAATATTATGTACATTGCTTTGATATTGCTTTTGAAGAACGGTATAATAAATGACCTGAAATAAATAAATAAACTGACTGAAATAATATAAACAATGTCTCTTCTTTGCTTGGATTTTCAATCTAGAGACTTCAGACTAGATTCAGCTGGTTCAGAGTAGAGAAATAAACACGATGTCCTTGGTACTTTACACACATAAGTGGCTTCATGCAACTGTAGTGTGAACAATCCATAGTTCTGCAAAGATTGTGTGTTGTTTGACTGAGGCCTCATATGCGTAAAAAAGGGTGAGTAGATGTGGGCTGGGGTGATTTGATACTACTAGAGAGATGGTTTGAATGCTGGGGGGAGGGAGGGGAGTTTGAGTCAAGTCTCCTTGCTCCTTTTCTCCTCTCCCCTCCCCTGTCTTCTCTTGCCTCATTCTCACTTCTCTCCTCCAATTTCTCATTTTTATTCCATTCCCCTTCCCTATCTTCCCTCCTTCCGTCTTTCACTCTATCCAAAGCTGAACCAGTATAGGTCAGAATTTATCTTCACCAGCACTTCAGAGTCCTCATGGTTCCTGGGTATCCTTTATTAGCAGAGGTGTGGAAGGCTTTGTCATGTGCTGCTGTGGGGTCCTGCTATTATTCCCTGGAGGGGAAGTGAGAGCTTCTTCCAGAATGGCAAAAGCTGCCTGTTTGTAGGCAGGGGGGAAGATGGGCTGGGGTGGAAACATTGGAGTTTCCAACATCACTTGGCCACCCTGCCATCACATTCTCTCTTCTGTGCTTAGCTTTATCTGCATATACATAAAGTTATATATACCATACGTATGTATAGACAAACAGATGGAAAGACAGGCAGACTGACCCTTGATAATGGGCAGGACAATCTGATGTGAAGCATAGCTAAAACGATTTTATCAGCTTGTTTTATTGATTGAGCAATATTCTCCTTTATTTAGCCTTTGCCCATCCAGTTTTCTTCACTGCTTATGGTTTGTGTGCAAGTCTTTTTCTCTTACTTTTTCCAGGACCACCTCAGAGAATCGTCTTGTTCCTGCCCACGTATTTTACAGAGGTTTGTTGCTGTTTTTCTCTTCTCTTTTACTCTGCCCTGCTCAGATGCTGCATTCCTGATCCTGTTTTGTTGGAGAGTAGCTGTGGTGGAAGCAGTTTTCTGGCTGGCCTCTGATTGATTTTTCACCTCTTTAGACCCAGCTGGAAATAAATAGATGCAGCTTTTCAGCTTCACGTTTTGTAAAGTGTTTGTGCTGCTCAATACATTGATTGGCAGTAATTAAACTAGCCAATAAGTGCTACTTCTTAATATGAATTATGCATACTGGTGTACAAATGAGCATTTGAATAATGTCACCCGCTTTGTTGTTTAGATTCAATTGTTTTTTGTATGAAGCAGTGGTTTTTATGGCAAATACATTGGTTTGCTAAACACAGGGTATGAGCTTTTCCTTTGCTTTTTTTTCTTCCATTAAAATTATTAACAACAGTTTTCTTAGCCAACAAATGAAATTGAATAAACACATAATAATAATACTGCCCTGCAATGGCAGAAGGAAAGTATGTCCACTTATGCTCATAAATAAGTTAACCCGCTAATTCTGTAAGTTGCCAAAAATTGTGAGAGCTAATTAAAGTTAATTGAACTTGTGTAAATTTAGGCATGGGATCTGTTCCTAAAATTACACATGGTTTGAGAAAAGGGGCGGGTCATGGGCGGAATGGGGGTATTCCTAAAATTCACGCATGTTGTTATAGAATACTGGGGATACGTTTCAGTTAGTGCAACTGGCTGCACTTAGTTAGGAACAGCCAAACAGATTAAATTTGAATTTGCAGAGAATATCAAGCAGTCCACAAAGAGCAGAAGACACGTCTTCCAATGTTGAACACACTTTATTCCAGTCAGTCAAGTACACATAGAGCCCGACGAGGCCACGTTTTGCCTCCTAGAGGCTGCATCAGGGGCTACAATTAACACAATAAATAACAAATAAAAATAATCAAAAGCAGCAGCGGTGTAAGCCAAGCAATGCAGCATGCTTTGTACTCCGCAAGTCCCTGATGCAGGTGGACAAAATGCTGGCCGTCGTCAGGCAGTTGCAGCAGCTTTGGGCAGAGGGGTTATTCTCTGAGAGAAGCTAAGTACAATTAAGCTTGCTTTTTTAGATTGAAGTGATTTTTCAAGTAAAATAAATTCACAGGAGGATTTTATGCCTATGATAGTACTGCAGCTGTTTTTACTTATTTATTTATTAGGATTTATTTACTGCCTTTTTGAAGGAATTCACTCAAGGTGGTGAACAGTAAGAATAGATCAAACATGAGCAATAGGCAATTACAGCAGTAAAAATACTCAAATAACAATAGAAAGTATGGCAACACAGTACATAATAGAACATTTTAATTGGCAGTGAAGGGTATAAGCAAAGATGGAACATACTGTATGGACAGGTAAGAGAGTAAGAAGAGTTAGAAAGTAAGGTGACTAATTTAAAGAAAGTTGCATATGAGGTGTTGTTGGATCACATTTGTTAAAGTGGATCATGGCTCAGTGAGGCTTTTTCTTCCTAGTGTTTTTTAGTTGAAGATCCATGTACATCACTTCCATTTTGCATAGGGTAATAGGTGTGAGGGTTCCACGTTTTTTATGTGATTTTATGCTCCACCTTCTTCCTTTTTGTGGTTAGTGTGAACTTTGCAGTTTATGCCAGCTATGTCGATGAAGCCACTTTATGTACTCTGATTCACACATCAATATTTATTTATTTAAAAATATTTATAGCCCGCCTATTAACTAGGCGGGTTACAAGAAAACAAACACAGTAATACGACAAAATCACATACAAAAAACATAATCAGGATATATATATATATATATACAGTATATATATATATATATATATATATATATACTACCCATCTTCAAATCAATGCTCAAAGCCCACCTCTTCAATGTCGCCTTCGGCACCTAACCACTACACCTCTTCTCAGGAAAACTTATCTACCCCAACTTGACATTTCGTCCTTTAGATTGTAAGCTCTTCCGAGCAGGGACCGTCCTTAATTGTTAATTTGTACAGCGCTGTGTAACCCTAGTAGCGATCTAGAAATGTTAAGTAGTAGTAGTAGTAGTAGTATACAGTGCACTCCATTTAAGTGCACGTCGGATAAGCGCATGCTCTGTTTAACTGCATGCCGTACTTTGGTCCCGTTTTTGGCACCATCAGTTTCTATGGGGACAAACTTCGGTTTAGCTCACCACTGATAAGTGCAAGATTCGCTTATATGCATGGTTCAAGACCGCTCCTCTGCAGGAAAGACTCCACATAAGCGCGCACATGGAGTATGGAAGTCGATTGGTGTGTGACAACCAACGAGATTTCAAATTTACTGCCTCTTTAACTGCCACAGGCAGAATAAGCGAAAGAATGTTGTTAGGGCGTACACCGGGGTCGTCGTCGCTGTGGAATTTAAGACTTTAACACTGGCTGAACGAATATACAGTAAGTTCTTAAAAAATTAGAAAACAAACAAAGTCAAGCATCTATTGCTAAAGAATATGGTTTCAATCCCAGTCAAATTTCACGTGTCTTGAAGCAGAAAGACCAGCTTCTGGAAGACTGGCAAAACAATACAAATCCACAACGGAAATGAAAATAGGCGGGAAAAGCTGAGGAGGTAGAAGATGCTCTTCTTCGGTGGTTTTCTCGAGTCAGGAGCAGACAGTTTCCTGTCAGTGGTCCACTGCTTATGGAGAACGCTAACCAGCTAGCTGAAAGTCTTGGACTAACTGAATTCAAAGCCACTGTTGGATGGTTGGAAAGATGGAAGGAGAGGAACAGCATAAAATTCAAGAAACAGCATGGTGAAAAACAAGACGCTGATGACTTTGGTGCTGAAATTTGGGTTGTTTCAGTTCTTCCTACCATCTTGAACGAGTTTGCACCGCGTGACATTTTCAATGCTGACGAAAATGGTCTCTACTGGCGAGCAATTCCTGATGGAACACTTGCATTCAAACATGCCGAAACTACTGGAGGTAAAACATCAAAGGACCGACTGACGATCCTCCTTTGCTGCAATATGGATGGGAGTGAGAAGTTGGAACCCCTCATCAATGGAAAGAGCAAACAGCCCTGTTGCTTCAAGAAAGTTAAGCAACTTTCTGTGTCATACGAGGCTAACGCAAATTCATGGGTGACTGGGGAAATTTGGAAGCAGTGGCTAAAGAAGTTAGACACTAGAATGCGGGCACAAAAGTGTCAGATTTTGCTGCTTTGTGATAATTGTGCTGCACACAGTGATGATGTCAGGCTGTCTAACGTCAAGGTGGTCTTCCTGCCACCCAAACACTACCTCTCTGATCCAACCTATGGATCAGGGCATAATAGCCAATTTCAAACAACATTATTGGGCTCTTGTGCTACGTCGTCTGATGAGCATTATGGATGACCAGACTGGCAAGGATAAACGTGCTGTTGAGCTCATAATCTATCACTGTTGGATTCCCTACATATGCAGAAAGAAGCCTGGAATCATGTTACACAGGCAACCATTGTGAACTGCTACAAGCGGGCAAGCTTTGTTAGGGATGTGGAGAGGGATGAAACAGATGCAGTTGTTGCAAACGCATCAGATGAACAGGCTCTTGACATCCCAGCCAGTGTTACTGAAGAGGAGTTTCATCACTATGTAGCTGTTGATTACGATCTACAAACAGCTGATGACAGCACTGATGTCCAGATATGCGCCTACACGCAGGCAACGGCTGATGATGAAACAGATGATGAAATGAGCAGCGAGGCACATGCTGAAGAAATTCAACAACCTCCTGTCACTTTCGCAAGAGTGCTGGAGAGTTTCAACACCGTGCGGGCCTATCTGGAGGCCACTGGATGTCAGTGCTATCACAGATTTTACCGTCTGGCAGACATAGTCTATGGAACTCACAGACACAAATTACAAGGACTATGACTGATTACATCAAAGTAAGCCTAACGCCAGTTAAAGGAGACTATATAACGTCAGTTAACGGAGACTGTATACTGTACGTATGTTTATCAGATGTCAAGCTTCTTTGGGTCACAACAGTTAAGTGCACGCTCCGGTTAACTGCATGTATTTCTTTGGTCCCAGACCCTTGCACTTAAGCGGATTGCACTGTACTACTATCACCAAATGTAAGCAGTTTACAAAAAGTTAAAAACAAAATATAAAACTACTAATGGGGGAGGGGTATATAGGAAAAACAAGGAATGCTAGTTTGCTACTAGGCTGAGTTGCACAGAAGTGTATGTGTTAAAACTGAAATAATGCACACCTTTCCATGTATGTTATTACTTCAGCCTCTTATAGAGTGAAGAGACAAGCTAACAGTAACAGTGAAATAAATTGTTTAAAAATTTGTAAAACCAATCATAAGGGGCAAAGAGGGGGTTGACCATGGATTGGGATAAAGAAACAACTGAAAATTATTTTATTCTTTTTGTATTTCTGCAGGCTGCAACTGTCAAAATGTGATGGTGTGCCTTTAAAGGGCATCTCAGTCCCTGAGGTTTGTCAGCTCTGAAAAATTCCCTTTCCTTGGCTATGAAATTTCAGTTGTTCGGTCCTATGCCTCTAAAGGTTTCCCGTACCGTGCATTCTCGCAAAAGTTGCTTCATGTCCTCCTGTCCCTCATCCACAGCTGTCTCCTGCTATGCATCATAACGCTCAGCTGTGTGTGGCCAGAAAAGGCATCCACCCACATCAGCACTGAACAGAAAATAGAAGAAGAAAATAAAAGCAAAGCCAAAGCAAATATGTAGAGGGGGAACAGTGTGTGGGGGTGAGGCGTAGCCTGGTATGTATGTATGTATTTATTTATTTGTGACATTTATATCCCACATTATCCCAAGGAATCTTGAGTTCAATATAGCTTACATCAATTAATCAATATAGCATTATGTTATTTCATTAACTTTGCAGTAGTGGCTTTCATATATTTAAAAAAAAACACTCCAAGGCCCCACTTGGTGAGGCCCTACTTGGAGTATTGCGTTCAGCTTTGGAGGCCTTATCTTGCTAAGGCCTTCAAAAGCAAGATAAGGAGTTTATCCTGTTGGGTAGACTGGATGGACCGTACAGATCTTTATCTGCTGCCATCAACTATGTTACTATATGCTATGTAAGGATGTAAAAAGACTTGAAGAGCAATGAAAATGGTGTGAAATTTATGTAGCAAGATATACATGGAGAGACTTGCTGACCTAAACATGTATACCCTGGAGGAAAGGAGAAACAGGGGTGATATGATACATACGTTCAAATATTTGAAAGGTATTAATCTGCAAATGAACATTTTCTAGAGACAGGAAGGCGGTAGAGCTAGAGGACATAAATTGAAGTTGAAAGGGGGCCGACTCAAGATTAATGTCAGGACTTACATAAAGAGGGACTTTGAAAAAAAGATTGCGTTGGAGACAAAAACACATGGTAAAAACACACAGTAAATCAAGAAGCTGGCAAAAGAATCGGTTGGACCACTAGATGGGGCACTCAGGAAGACAAAGCCATAACGGAGAGATTAAATGAATTCTTTGCTTTGGTCTTCACCGAGGAAGATTTGGGAGAGATACCAGTTCCAGAAATAGTATTCAAAGCTGCATAGGAGCTGGCTCTGTGGGTGCTCTGGGTGTTTGAGCACCCCCAATATTGAAAGAATTCCTTGTATGTGTCCAGGGATGGGTTCTTTCCATTGGGTTAGTACCCCCAATAATTCTGAAAAGTTGGCTACTCTGCAAAGCTGATGAGTCAGAGAAACTGAATGAAATCTCTATAAGCCTGGAGGATGTAATAGTGCCATTTCACAAAATGAAGAGTAGCAAATTGCCTGGAATGGATGGTGTTCATCCCAGAGTACTGATAGAATTGAAAAATGAACTTGCAGAACTATTGTTAGTAACATGTAATATATCTTTAAAATCAGAAAATTGGAGGGTGGCCAATGTACGCCGATTTTTGAAAAAGGTTCCAGAGGTGATCTGGGAAATTATAGACCGGTGAGCCTGGCGTTGGTGCCGGGCAAAATGGTAGAGACTATTATAAAGAACAAAATTACAGAGCTTATTCAAAAGCATGGATTAATGAGACAAAGCCAACATGGATTTATTGAAGGGAAATTTTGCCTCACCAATCTATTACATTTCTTTGAAAGGATGAACAAACATGTGGATAAAGGTGAGCTAGTCAATATTGTGTATCTGGATTTTCAAGAAGCATTTGACAAAGTACCTCATGAAAGACACCAAAGGAAACTGGAGAGTCATGGGATAGAAGGTAGTGTTCTATTGTGGATTAAAAACTGGTTAAAAGATAGAAAACAGAGTAGGGTTAAATGGTCAGTATTTTCAATGGAGAAGGGTAGATAGTGGGGTTCCCCAGGAGTCTGTGCTGGGACCACTGCTTTTTAACATTTTTATAAATGATCTAGAGATGAGAGTAACTTGTGAGGTAATTAAATTTGTTGAGGACACAAAGAGGGGGATAATCGAACCGGGGCACCCATCTCTAAGGACGGCCCCCCCATAAAGGGGCGGGGCAACCTGTATTATCGAAACAAGATGGACGTCCATCTTTTGTTTCGATAATATGGTCGGGGACGCCCAAATCATGAAATTTAGGTCGACCTTAGAGATGGTCGTCCCCGGTTTTCGGCGATAATGGAAAATGAGGATACCCATCTCAGAAATGACCAAATCCAAGCCATTTGGTCATAGGAGGAGCCAGCATTTGTAGTGCACTGGTCCCACTAACTGAATGGAAAAAGCCCTTCCCTTAGGAACAGGCATGCATGAAGGAAATTGCATGCAATTGAGCTGCTCGTTGTTAGCTCATTTGCAAATGATTTCCTTCCTAAGGAGGGGAAGTGACCGCAGTTGAGGATGTCCTTCCCTCCAAATTTGGATTTTGGATCACAGGTAGCAACAGTGGGATTTAAAACAGCCACCTCTAGATTGCAAGACCAGTGCTCTAACCACTAGGCCACTCTGCCACTTCTCCATGCCATGCCATGCCATGCCATGCCATTCTATTCTATTCTATTCTATTCTATTCTATTCTATTCTACTCTACTCTACTCTACTCTACTCCACTCCCTTGAAATTTGGCCATTCCTGTGGGGGGCAGTTGAGGACGTCCAAAATGTTTGAAAGAAGGACGTCCACACCTTCGTTATGCCTCCGCTGACACACATATACCTCCCCCCCAGGGACCTGCATACTGCCCCCCCCCCCCACAGGGAGTGGAGCCATGACAGAGTGGCCTAGTGGTTGGAGCACTGGTCTTGCAATCCAGTGGTGGCTGGTTCAAATCCCACTGCTGCTACCTGTGATCCAAAATCCAAATAAAGACAATGTAGGAGGCATAGCAAAGGCATGGATGTCCTTCTCACAGAAACATTCACATTTTGGACATCCTCAACTGCCGTCGCAGAGACGGAGGCATAGTGAAGGACATACTCTAAAAAAAAAAAAGACAAAAGTTTTTGAAGTTGTTTTTTTCAGGTGGGAGGTGGTTAGTGACCACTGGGGAAGTCAGGGGAGGTCATCCCCGATTCCCTCCGGTGGTCATCTGGTCAGTTCAGGCACCTTTTTGATGCTTGGTCATGAAAAAAAATGGACCAAGTAAAGTCGGCCAAATGCTCGTGAGGGACGCCCTTCTTTTTTCCATTATCGGCTGAGGACGCCCATCTGTTAACCATGCCCCCATCCCGCCTTCGGTACACTGCCGACATGCCCCCTTGAACTTTGGTCGTCCCCGCGACAGAAAACAGTTGAGGACGCCCAAAATCGGCTTTCGATTATGCCGATTTGGGCGACCTTAGGAAAATGACGCCCATCTCCCGATTTGTGTCAGAAGATGGGCGCCCTTCTCCTTCGAAAATAAGCAGGAAAGTTATTCAAAGTTGTTAAATTGCAAGAGAATTGTGGAAAATTACAAGAGGCCCTTATGAGACTGGGAGACTGGACATCCAAATGGCAGATGATTTTTAATGTGAGCAAGAGCAAAGTGATGCATGTGGGAAAGAGGAACCCAAACTATAGCTATTTGATACTAGGTTCCACATTAGGAGTCACCGACCAGGAAAGGAATCTAGGTGTCATCATTGATGTTATATTGAAACCCTCTGCTCAGTGTGTGGCAGTGGCTAAGCAAGCAAATAGAATATTAGGTATTATTAGGAAAGGAATGAAAAACAAAAGTGAGCACATTATTTTGCCTTTGTATCACTCCATGATGTGACCGCACTTTGAATATTGTGTTCAATTCTGGTCACCACATCTCAAAAAAGATATGGAGGGGCATTTTTGAAAGAAACATCTAAATCAGAATTTGGATGGTTTACAGAGACGTCCAAATTCTGAACAAGGAAAAGTCATTTTCGAAAAAAGATGGACGTCTATCTTTTGTGTTTGAAAATGCTATGTAATTTGGACGCTTTGTGATTTGGACATCCTTTTTTGGTCCATTTTCAAACAAAAGACGTCCAAATGCAAGACATCCAAAACAGAGGAGAAGTGTCTTAGTGGTTAGTGCAGCGGGCTTTGATCCTGACAACATGGGTTTAATTCCCATTACTGCTCCTTGTGACTTTGGGCAAGTCAAATGCACAAGGGGCATTTTTGGATATGACATCTAAATCTGAATTTGGACGTTTTTTGTAAAACATCCAAAATCAGAAAATGCTGTTTGGAAAAATTTTTCAAAACGAAAGATGGAGTCCATCATTTTTTGAGAATATGGTTTTCCCCGCCTCTGGATTTGGACATTTTACAAAGACATCCAAATCCAAACTTAGATGTTTCTTTCGAAAATGCCCCTCTATGGGGAACATTTTGATGAATTGTTTTCTCAAAATGTCCAAATCAGTATTTTCGAAGCCTATTTTGCAGATGTTTACGTATGCAATTCGTCTGCAGTGCATCCAGATCACAAAGGGCACATGTTGGGGGAAGGATTAGGGCGTTTCTAACACTTGGATGTTTTAGAGCCATAAAGGAACAAAACGAAAAGGTCTAGGGCTACAACTTCAACATTTTGTCTAGACCTGTTTTTAGAATGAATAAGGCATAAAAGCGTGCCCTAAGTGATCAGATGACCACTGGAGGGAATCAGGGATGACCCCCCTTACTTCCCCAGTGGTCACTGCCCCCTCCTACCCCCCCAAAGATGTTAATAAAAATGGTACTTAACAGCCTCTATGACTGCTTCTCTTAGAGCAGCAAGCAACTCCCTGGAGTAGTGTAGTGGTTGGTACAGTGCAGGTCCAGCTCAAAACGTTGTGGTGCCCTAGACCAACGTTTGTTTTTGCACCCCCACCCCACCATACCTCCCACTTGTCCCACCCTTTGCCCCTCCCCTTACCACAGCAATTTTTACAATTCATCCCTTGCCTCACCCCCAAACAACAACTTCCATGATTCTACCCCTCCCACCCCCAACTAGCAACTTAATGATTCTACCCCCTCCCACCACAAAACAGCAACTTCCATGATTCCACCACATTTCCCCATACACACGGCCACCCCAGATTCTCTCTCCCTCCTTCCCTTCCCCCCACAGCCACCCCAGGTTCTCTCTCCCTCCCTCCCTTCCCCCCACAGCCACCCTAGATTCTCTCCCTCCCTCCCTCCCTCCACACAGCCACCTGAGATTCCCTCTTCCTCACTCCTTCTCCCCTCCCATGGCCACCTGAGGTTCCCTCTTCCTCTCTCCCTCCCCCTTTCCATGGCCACTTGAGGTTCCCTCTTCCTCTCTCCCTCCCCACCCCAGGGCCACCCGAGGTTCTCTCCCTCCCCCTATAGCCACCTGCGGTTCTCTTAACCCCCATCACTGCCCGCATAGTCCGGCATCTCTCCCCCTCAACCACCACCGGCTCTCTTTTCCCTCCCCTTCCCACCCAGTTTTACCTTTTTCCGTTTTCAGTAAAATCTTCAACCCTACAGCTGCAGTAGCGATACTTAAAGGTGCCTGTGGCCTGTACCTGGCCTTCCCTCTTCCTCTGACCTGTCCCAAACAGGAAGTTGTGTCAGAAGGTCAAGGGGGCAGGACAGGTCAGAGGGAAGGTCCGGTGCAGGCCGCAGACAGCTTTTCAGTACCACTGCCTAACCTTCATCACCTTCAGGGTTGAAGATTTTACTGAAAATGAAAAAAGGTAAAACTGGGTGGAAAGGGGATGGAAGAGAGCTGCTGGTGGTCTGGTGTGGGAGGGGAGAGATGCTGGACCATGTGCGGTGAGGGAGGCAAGCAGAAGTCAAAGCCATTAATTGCAATTACATTTTTTAATCACGATTAATATTTGATGCGTTACTCGCAGCATTAACCATGATTAACATGCAGCCCTAGTAAGTACTAAAAAGCTAATTTTAACCTATGGGTCGGTGACATCACAGGCTCAGGTATTTGGCGCCCTGGACCAGAGCCTCACCTGGTCCATAGGGTAAGCCGGCCCTGGTACGGTGGACTATAGAGAAGGGGACCCAGACCCATATCTCACTCTATCTGTCACGCTTGTTTTGGAAACTGTGAGCCCTCCAAAACGCACCAAAAACCTACTATACCCACATTTTTGTGACCCCTTCACTCATAAGGGCTATTGTAGTGGTGTACAGTTGGGGGCGGTGAGTTTTGGATGGATTTTGGAGGGCTCAGCAGCCAAGATAAGGGAGCAATGGTGAGGTGTGTACCTGGGAGCTTTATATGAAATCCACATCAGTGCCCCCTAGGGGGCCTCATTGCTTTCCTTGGATCTCTGTGTGGCCAATCTACTAAGATTGCTGGCTCCTCCAACATCCGAATGGCTTTTTTGAGCGTTTTACACATGGATGGGCTTTTTTTCCGAAAATTAACCGAAAAGATAAATGTACAGAGTACAAAACCATCTGGCATGTGGTAATTTTCGGGAAAAAAAAAGATAGAGATTTTACTGTTTCCAAAAAGCCTATATTTCGTATTCAGATTTGGGACATTTAGTGCAAAACGTACAAAGTCCGACTTAGACGTCATATTGAAAATGCCCCTCCATAAGAATGCAGAGGTACTTGTAGACACTGGTAGTAAGTATATATAGATTCCGTAAATGTGTGGACACTTTAGTTTGCACATGTATTTGTACACATGTATAATCTCCCACGATTTTATAAAAGTCACTTTCCACTGGAGTAGCCTAATGGTTAGTACAGCAGGTTGTGGACCTGGGGAACTGGGTTCAATTCCCACAGCTGTGGGTTAGCCCTCCATTGCTCCAGGTACAAAAAAACCTCATTAGGGACAGTATCAGTACATAGAAAAGAAAATTGTAAACCGCTTAGGTCTTGTCAGTTTAGCAGAGTTTAAAAAGGGGTTAGATGGTTTCCTAAAGGACAAGTCCATAAACCGCTACTAAATGGACATGGGAAAAATCCACAATTCCAGGAATAACATGTATGGACTGTTTGTATGTTTGGGAAGCTCGCCAGGTGCCCTTGGCCTGGATTGGCTGCTGTTGTGGATAGGATGCTGGGCTCAATGGACCCTTGGTCTTTTCCCAGTGTGGCATTACTTATATAAGTACTGGCGATGCGATCAAAGTCCACTCCAGCCTTCATCCTATCTGTTCTTGCCTGCCTTTTTTTTTTTTCAGGGAGGCACACAGCATAACAGCACTGCACACCTACAGCTGTTAGACGTGTAGGCCTGCTGCACTGAAATACTTTTATTAAAAGAAAAAAGTATATTTTGGCTTAATTTTGCTGTAAAAACAGTCCTGCTGTTTTCACCAATGACTCTTTTGTGGCAAAGATGTGCTTAGACCAACTAATTAAAGTTAGGTTTAATTAAGGTAGCGAGTTGGGACTGGAGAAGTGAAACTAATTTACCGCCTCATCGACTGTGCATCCAGTGCAGGCGAACAGTGTTTGCACAGGCTTACTCTTCATTCTGGAGTATTTTCTCCTGTAATTATCCATTTCGTTGGAAAGATTGTTCAGATGAAACATTACTGATTAACATTTCTCTAGCCCTGTGACTTTTCTAAGCTGGCTTGTAAGAAATCAGTCTTTATTCACCACTATTACCATCACAGAGGAGAGAAAAGCCTCAGCGAAAATCTTATAGGAGACAGATGTTCATTTCCACAGTTGGAAACATGAAAGAATTTCCCTGACCTGTGACTATAAAAATAGAAACCACTTCGACATTAGTTTAAAATAATATGTTGGCAGACTGCTTCTTGGCAGAGGAAGTAGAAACAGATGGAGAAACGAACAACTCTGTGGGGAGTTTCTCTCCTGCTAGTAATATTACTATGTAATTTAAAGGATGATAACTGAAACCCAGCTAATATCTTCCATTGATGTGTTTATTTTTCTTATGTTTATTGGCAATGATGAATCCGCATTATTTTATGTCAGTGCTATAACTAGGCAGGGAAAACCCTATGGTCTGTGAGTGGACACCTACATAGAATGAGGGAGAAAGAAATAGACATATGGAGGGAAATTTTATAAAAATCCAAAATAAATGAAAATATGTGAAACTTTCAATATCAGGTTGTTTTTCATAGAAGAAGAATGTGGAAATCTATGATGAAAACACATTATTGACCTGTGACCATAGAGCTAAACCTTGGTAGGGCCCTCTTATGTCTCCTCCTTATCTTATCGACTACTTACTCAAACAAATAACATTATTCAAAGAACCAAATTCCTTTCCCATGAGGGCAAATAGTACTGAAAGTACTCTTGAGGGTAATGTTTATTTTAACAAGACACGAATGATCGCATTTGTAATGTTCCAGATAGGCAACGTATTTTTCTCCACAATAGAATCCCAATGTATTACCATTCCTCTCAGGGCTAGTGTTAAACATGTTGAGGCCCAAGGCAGAAATTTATGCAGTGACCCCAAAGTCCATCAGCAAGCTATATTTCCTTCAAATTCAGACACGTTTGTGGCCCCCTGTAGAATGGGGCCTAGGGCTATTGCTCTATTTGCAACTGCACCTTTTGTACTGTTCTAGGTAAATATACTTGTTCTAGGCAAAGTATAGTGTAGCTTAAACAGCCAGTATAAACCATCCCCAAGCAGAGCTTCAAGAGTAGACTCTCAGTTCTTAAGCAAATCTTCTTTACTGTAGTACTGAGAATACAAGAAAATCTAGTTCAGTGGCTTGTAAAAGAATTGTGGCCTTCTGCCCATAGAGTCTGTATCTAGTCACCTCAGAGGCAAGGAGATGGCCAGAACCTCAGCCCAGCTGAGAGGAAGAGCTTTAACACTCAAGGAAAATAAGGGGGAGAACTCAGAGAAACTAAATGGGAGATAACTTAGGAAGATGACTTGAGGATTGTCCTAGGGAATGCCTTGAGGAGATGCCTTGGAGAAAGGTGAAAAATCTTGATGGAATTACAGCAGATTAAGGAGGGATCAGCCCCTAGAACAACTGCTGATCACAAAAGCATGCTATTGCTAGGCAGTCTGGGCTCTCTCACACAGTCCGCAGGGAGGCAGAGAGGGAGGGCTGGCCCTAGCTCTAGCTTAGATCTAACAGCCAATAGGGAAAGCTCACAAGGAGTCAATCACAGGACCTGCAAACTGTAGGAAAGGCAGTCCTAATACACAGTGCTATCTATTAGACAAACAATGCAATTAAATACAAATAATACTCATATTAAATATACACAACAATACACCCTGTGTCCATGAATATGGGGGCAGAACACCTTCTTTATGCGAGCCTTATTGCCCCTCCTATTTCTACTCTCCCTATCCTTGGTCTGCTTGAAATTATTTTAAGATCAGTGAACCAGGGACAGAGGACAGGAACACGGCAGACTATCTCCTTAAATTTTTCTGGGAGGGAAATGTTACATCCTGTATAGAATATCCAGTGGAATGTAAGAGTACCCACAGGTCCCACAACAGGTTGACTCCACCAGGTGTTTACTGTATATGACTACTGTGTGTTGCCCGAAAACAGAGATTCAGAAATCTCTGTGGCTCTCAAGACAAGAGCCCAAGAAGGGATTTGAAGGGATTTGCTGGATTCTCTAGGAAAGAGTGCTTGAAAGAGGTCTTCAGGGGCTTCAGGAAGGAATACGGAAAGGTCTAGGAGATAGGGAGTACAAATAACCCCCTGTTCCTCTGGAATGTGCTTTTTCCATCAGGTTTGAAGTTTATGAGAAAAGTATGTAAGGGACCAGGCGGAGTCCAGTGTGTTTGGAACAGTAGCAGCTCTGCTACCAAGTAAAGGGAGCAGCAGGAGATTCTCTAGAGGAGTTTACTAAAAGAGAAAGAAGAGAGGAGATCCTCAAGATTGGCGTAACGACCTCGCCCTTCTCTTTTCATCCTACAAAACTCAGAAGATTCACACAGGGAGAACTATAGTAAAGTCAAGGATAGTTTACTAGCTTGAAGAGGTGCCAGAGGGTCAAGGGAGGCCTCTGCATGTCTTTACTTTCTGCAAATGACTAAATATGTTTTATTGACATCAATAATAGAATAAAATGCATTCTTTGTCAACAGATTTCGATAACATGAGTTATAAATCTTTTCATTTTGGAACAACGCTATCAAATGTGGAATTGTCCTTATTTTAAGATAATAGGACTAAGGGCCTTGAAGCAGGACTGATCCTACAGGGCTAGATGTCCACATAGGAAGGAAGAAATGGGGGGAAAGAGGGCAGCAGCAGCACAATGTTGACACACTCAGCAAGGCAGCAGCAGCACAATACTTAGATGCTGCTGTCAACATAGCAGCAGTATTGTGTAAAGTACTTGGTCAAAGTATTTAAGTAAAAATAAATGTATTTTTTAATACTTAAGTAAAAATACAGTGAAACACTTTTAAAAATTTGCCTAAGTGAAAGTCAAAATGTTATTCCCTAATTTAGGGCCTCTTTATCAAGCCAACGGAGTCCATTCAAAATGAATGGGTTTTGTCGGCATTACCGCACCAGGAGCTGCTACTGCTGCTTGATAAAAGAGGCCCTTAATACATTTTGAGTAAAAAGTAAAAGTACCATAACTACAGTGAATGCAACTGTTGCTAACATTTTTGTCCCAACAACTTTATTGCTCTACAATTCAATCCACTTTGCTTTTAGCAAACCTTCATTTTGAAAATGACTGTCATTCATGCGAGTGCGCTTGTGAATCATTAAGCCAGCAGAGCTGAGAAGATTCAACAACTGCACTAGCAGGAAGTGGATTGTTCAGTCTGATAAAAAGTTCCTTAAAATCAGGCCAGGCTGTATTATTACAGTACTGATATCTTCTGACTGGGTCTGCAGATATTGATAAAGGGAATCTCTGCCTGAAACACTTGAGACTAGCTGTGAGACCAGCATAAGACCAGCTGCGAGAAATGGTCTTTATCTCTACAAAAAGCATTGCAAAAAAGTGACCATTTCTCAAAGCTGGTCTTATGCTCTATTTGCTTTGTGACTAAATATTGAAATGGTGTATCAGGTCAGGTGTATCCTGAAGCAGGCAATTGTTTGCCGAAACACAGGACTGTGTTGAGTCCATTGTATCTGTTCTCTTTGGAAATAAAGACTTTGCTTGTACCACATTTAACCTCTGGGTTTAATGACTTTGATTGATCTCTGGGATCCTACTTGTCTCTGGTTGACCTATGTCCCTCCCCTACTTTGCTGGTTGGCATTTTTCTTCATAGGGAATCCTTCCTTGTGTGTTGGTGTTGGTCACCTCAAGGAAGAACATCAGGAAGCCCTGTGACTTGCATGATGGCCCAGCAGCTCCCTGTGTACCTTCTTGTCCAGAGAAGGTTTTGAAGCAGGGGTTACAGCAGAGCTTCCCAAACTATGGGTTTGGACCCTAAATGAGATCATGAAACCTGCATTTGGGATCATGACCTGGGCATTGTGCTGCAGTACCCAGGGGTCACATGCTCTCTGTGGCCACATGTTTTAGGATCACGGCTGCAGAAAGATTGGTGAGCATTGGGTTACTGGAAGAACTGGCATACTTAAGTTGAAGCAAATATGATGTTTGTTTAGGTAACTGTATGAGATAAAGTACCAGAGGGCACTTCTTTGGGTCTGATTCTTAGATCAGACCAGATTTTGTGCATGAAGTGTAAACACTGGGCCACAGTGTGCCCATTTCTAGGTGGAGGAAGCAGTGGGTTGCTTGAGCATTGCATCTCACAAAATATTTGATGTTAAAATTAGATTTGGGGTGTTTAGAGGTGCCTTTATCATTTATTTAGTCAGCTCACTTCTCTGTTCTAGATACAGCTGAGGCATGAGATTTCTCAGACTGGTCTGCATGTGAAAGCCCCTCCTCCCGCCCACCCATTCTTATGCTGGACACTGCACACATACAACATGTTCTGTCACATAACAATTATACATGGAGCACTGAGCCCCACTAAACAGGTCTGCCATCACCAATTTGAATTGGGAACTGAAAAAACATTCACTATAACTGCGCTGAAGGACTCAGTGGAAAAGGGTTTTACTTTTTATACTGTCTGTTACAATTTTCTTGTATTCAGATTATTTAAAGCTGGGCTATCTACAGTGCTTGATGAGAAGAAAAGAAAAGCTGCATTACAGTACTTGTGTCATTTAATCATGCAAATACACGTGATGAGAGGAAACAAGATACATTTGCTTTCAGGAGGCCTCGTCACACTGGCACATTTGTTGTTTGTGCTCTGTGCCCAGGCAGCATTTCCTGCTGGCATAAGCTTCCACCACAGATAAAGCCTTCATGGGTTGTGCTCCTTGTAGAGACAGTGGCATATGAGGACAGGTTTAGATTACAGGAAAGCGAAGCTAGAATGAGATGGGAGGGTGCCACATTACCATCTAAATTGATAACTATTCCTAAAAGCAAAATGGACTAGAATGTTCCTGTTATCATTTGATCCATTTCTGTCAAGTGGCACTCGCTAATTTTGCTCTGTTGGGTGAGATATGCTTGTTGGTATGATAAAATAATTTAACAAAAAGCTTGTAAGAATTTAGTGCAACACATTATTTTTTTCCAATTTATAAATTTTATTGAAAAGATCACATCAACTTCAACACGGAGCCTCTGGCTCCCCAACTATTCAATCATAGAATGTACATAGAATCAAGACATTGTCTTACAACTTTTTCCCCCTTAACCCCCCAATGTTCCCCCCTCCACTCTCCCCCTTCGTTGATCTAAAAAATGAAAAAAAAAGGACAGAAAACCCCTCTCAGGATATATCATTGTTCAAGATACAGTCTAAATGTGTCCATTCTTACATTCAGATTTAACACTAGGAGAATGTCACTATTAGAGCTTGAGGGAAGACATTGAAATCATAAAAAAGGATAATGAAATGAAGGGAAGCATAGGGAGGTTTGGGTGGAATTAAAGCTACAACCTCTGATATTTATTTTCTTACATACTGCCTGCAAGCCCAAAGGCTATGGAAGCAGTGTATGGAAGCACAATACAGCTTACTAACAGCTTACTGTACCTTATTGCCCTGTAAGGATAGGTAAGTCTCGTCTTCATATTTAATTTGATAGCATATTTATAGTGTCTATTCTAAAACATATGTCAGAACAAAGCAGATTACAACATATCAGACACATTCCTTAATTATAAAGCACAACATATAAAATTCAGATAAAGGGGCTCATTTTCAAAAGAGAAAAATGTTGCAATAATGGCATAAATGGCATTTGGATGGTTTTCTCTGAAAAACGTCCAAATTGCGATTTTCAAAACTCAGATTTTTTTCTTGCCAGTGTGTGCAAATCACAAGGGGGTGTGTTGGAGGTGGGATGTGGGCGTTCTCAAAACATGTTTTTTTGGTGGGTTTTGGAGGGCTCACCATACATTATAAGGGAGTAATGGTGAGATGTGTACCTGGGACCTTTTATGTGAAGTCCACTGCAGTACTCCCTAGGGTGTCCCACTGCCCTGCTGGGATGTCTTTGTGGCCAGTCTACTAAGAATGTTGGCTCTCCATACATCATAATTGTTTTGTGTGGTTTTCCCTTGGATGTTTTTTTTGTTGTTGTTTTTTTTAATGGTCCTAAAAGATAGAAGCTCAGAGCACAAAAACATCTAGCAAATGGCCATTTTTGAAACAAAAATTTGGGTGTTTTTCTGATGCCCTAAGTCTTCGCGTCTCTCCTTTCCTCCTGGGCCCGCCCCCGTCTGACGTAAGTAACCTACGTTACGTCAGACGGGGGCGGGCCCAGGAGGAAAGGAGAGACGTGAAGACTCAGCAAAGAGGCATCAGATGTTCTTCTTGCCCGTGCAGCGCCTTCACACAGAGGTGAGAGGCGCTGCGCGGGCCCGGTAAGGCGGAGGGGGGACCGGTGGAGGGGGGGAGCGGCGGCGATGACCTCAGGGGTGGCGGCGGGGCACGGGGGCGGGGCACGGGGCGGAGGATGGCGGAAGGCGGAGCTGTGGGGAGAAAGAGTTGATGAGAGAAAGGAAGGGAGGGAGGCCGGGGCTGCTAAAGCTTTGATTTTTGTTTTGTTTTTTTATTTAATGCAGGGGGGGAGCGGGGAGCAGCGGCGACCTCGGGTGGGGCGGGGGGCAAGGCCGTCCATAAAGGATGCTCCTGACGAGCGCCTTTGCCCCTCCTGATCCTTTTTTTTTCACTTTTACATTGATGCAGGGGGTGCGGGGAGCAGCAGCGACCTCGGGCGTCAATAAATGTTTTCGCCCCCCTCACTTTTTTTTTTGGTTTTTACATTAAAGTTTTTAGTCGGACTGCCCTAACGACAGGTACAGACCTGTCGTTAGCTTTCCAGCAGTTTTCCAGTGTTAGGGCAGGCGGAAAACTTTAGTGCATCTCATTTCAAGAGGGTTTCTACACAATTTGCTCATCTGCATTCCGTTTTCGTTTGCTGCTACCGTCGTCGGAAATTGGGCTTTAATGCATGCCAGGGTAGGAAAACTGTTTGTTAAAGGGTCGTTAAAGGGTCCTTAAAGTTTAGTGCATCTGGCCCTCAATCTGTATGATGTAGGACCTCTGGGACAGACCAGCTACAAGAGATAACAGGTAGTCTTTGTTTTCATTTAAAATATGAATTAAAGTCTGAAAGACAGGCAGAAATAAAAGCAGCAGAAGGATCAGAGGCAAGAAGCAAACAAGCTGATATTTTAAGAAGAGAATTTTTGTATACTTAAATCTTTACAATTTGTCATACTCAGCAGTAAAGCTCCAGGGCATGAGGCACCCCTTTATACTTCTCACTGGATAAAAAGAAAATTTCTGCTGAGAGAAGAATGGCATTTGAATGCTTGAACATGTTGCTGGTCACAGGGCTCCTCTCTTTTTGTAAACCACATCACAGCTGGGAGAGGATTCATGTTGTTAAGAGCCTGCTGCAGAGTCTGGCCAACTGCAGAAGGAACCAAGCCAGTTTTCATTGAGAAGAAATTGTTCCAGCAAGATTGGCTGTTGTTATCTTATCATGTGTAGTTGTTTTACATTTCATAAAGCCACACTCTCCCTGCAAGAAAGACTCATGCAGGAAGATGTGGGCATTGAATTTGGCTAAATAGGAAGCAGGAGGCTGATGTTAGAGTCTAGGCCCAGGTATGCCTTTAAAGTCTGTACATGTGATTTCAACAATAAGCTTTACCACTTTATACCTCCTGTAATAAGATAAAGGACATGCTTAGGTAGGGCCATTGGAAGGAGTGGGTATATGAGGCCGTAGGCAGAAGGGTCACATTTAAATTTTAAAGAGCCATATGGCGGGGGTTATCACCCCTGATTTGCTGCTGCCCAAATCCTCCTTTTTTCTGGCACCTTCCCTAATCTCCACCATTGTCCTGTTGCGTGTCTTCAGGCCATAGCAGTAACACCATCTCCAGTCATACAATGGAACATTGGGCCTGTAAGTCCTATGTGCTGCCAGTCCCTGTGACACAGCGAAGGTGACACCAAAAAAGGATAAGGCTGGATGATGTATAAAAATATATAAGATTTTTATTTGAAATATCCAAAGACTCGACACGAATCGTGTTTCAGCCGCAATAGCCTGCTTTAGGAGTCTTCCAAATGGATGTCCTCTAGCACTTTATCCCTCAAATCTAGCACAAGAAATCAATACACCTTCAAAAATCCAATTGTTATCACTGCTTGTTCACTCGAAAGTTTACAAAAGATTCGTGTCATACATAGTAACATAGTAAGTGACAGCAGATAAAGATCTGAACGGTCCATCCAGTCTGCCCAACAGTCACACTTATTATCAATTCATGATTAAATCAACAATGAATGTGATATTATATACTTTATCACGAGTCTTCCTTTGGTGTTTCTGGGACATAGACCAAAGAAGTCTGTCCGGCTCTATCCTTATGTTCCACCTACTGGAGTTGCCATCAAAGCCCACTCCAGCCTATCCAAATTTGTCTCATCATTTGTGGAACCCAGACCATAAACGTCTGCCCAGCACTGTCCTGGGTTCCAGCTACTGAAGTTGCCATTGAAGCCCTTTCCAGCTTATCCTAAACCGAATTGCCATATACAGACACAGACCTACAAAGTCTGCCTGGCCTCAGTTCTTTACAGACAGAGTAGCTGTCCAAGCATCACTCACATATTCACCCCCTGCAGCCATTAAGGTTTTTTGTTTAAATTTATTTTTGTTTTCTACCATTTATTTTCTAAATAGAGTTCCTATGTGTTCATCCCACACTTTTTTGAATTCCGTCACTGTTTTTGTTTCTACCACCTCCCTCGGGAGGGCATTCCAGGCATCGACCACCCTCTCTGTGAAAAAGAATTTCCTGACATTACCCCTAAGTCTCCCACCTCAGCTCATGTCCTCTAGTTTTATCATTTCCCCTTCTCTGGAAGAGATTTGCTTCTATATTAATACCTTTCAAGTACTTAAACATCTGTATCATATCTCCCCTGTCCCTTCTTTCCTCTAGGCTATACATATTTAGGTCTTCCAGTCTCTTCTCATAAGCAAGTCCCATATCATTGTTGTCACCTTACTCTGGACCGCTTCTAGTATTTTTACATCCTTAGTACATCCTCCAAAACTGAACAAATGCTTCAGGTGGTTCCTCACCAGCAACTTGTACAGGGGCATCAACACCTCCTTTCTTCTGCTGCTTACTCCTCTCTTGATGCTACCTAGCATCCTTCTGGCTACAGCCACTGCTTTGTCACACTGTTTTTTCGCTTTAAGGTCCTCAGACACCATCACCTCAAGGTCCCTCTCCCCATCTGTGCATATCAGCCTCTCACCTCCTAGGACATACAGCTCCCTTGGGTTTCTGCTCCCCAAATGCATCACTTTGCACTTTTTTGCATTAAATTTTAATTGCAAAACATTAGACATTCTTCATGGGCAAAGGATATAGCTTGGCACATTAGTATATTCATTTGCATACATACATCTCATACACATTCATTATGATTATTAACAAAAAAACAATAACACACACACTCACACTAGACTAGAATGCTGAATATGAAGCCAGCATATCAAAACAATGAAGATATATTTTTCTGGAATGAGCCAGCACCTTAGGAAATTTCTCTCATTATGCCCCCTCTCTCACAGTCACATGAATTAACAAGGGGAAAGTACACTTTCCCACTCCCCCTTCCCTAGGCCTGACACCAGCACCTTCCCTTTTTCTCCTCCAAATCATAGCTTTTTCTCCCTCCTTAAAATACCCCCTAAGACTTTTTTCCTGGGGCCATCCACAGGTATTACTTTTTCCTCTTCTCCGCCCCCCCTCCTTTACACAAAACCCTACAAAAAGACACTCAAAACCTGTACAGAAAACTTAACACACAATAGCCATAACCCACCTATGAAAATACAGCACTATAACTATTACACTGGACCCTAGAGCACCAATATACCTACTAGTGGAAAACTGGAACAAGCTGGACTGTTTATACATTCCTACACAGACAATACATTCCAGCAGAGTCCTTCACCTCAGTTACACATGCATAACATGGACAGACCCTCACGTGATACAGAATAGGGGTCCACAAAAACTAAAACAGAGATCCCCTCAAGAAAGCCAGTTTTTAAGCAGTGCAAATACTGGTAAAAGAGAAATGTTTTTTTTTCACACTTTTTCTTTCACCCTACTACATCCGCTCTTCTCCAATCCCGCGGATCCTCTCCCATCTCCAAGGATTTTTTAAACAAATCTTTAAGAGGACCCGCCAGAATCTCTTTAAGCATCCTCAATATTCTGGGATGGATCCCATCCAGACCCATGGCTTTGTTCTCCTTCAATTTTTCAAGTTGTTCATAAACACTTTCTTCTGTGAACGGTGTGATATCCACTCCATTCTTATATCACATCGTTCACAGGAGAAAGTGTTTATGAACAACTTGAAAAATTGAAGGAGAACAAAGCCATGGGACTGGATGGGATCCATCCCAGAATATTGAGGATGCTTAAAGAGATTCTGGCGGGTCCTCTTAAAGATTTGTTTAAAAAATCCTTGGAGATGGAAGAGGATCCGCGGGATTGGAGAAGAGCGGATGTAGGCCCTCGTCACAAAAGTGGCAACAGAGAAGAAGTGGGAAACTACAAGTCGGTAAGGCCTCATTTCGGTTATTGGAAAAGTAATGGAAGTGTTGCTGAAGGAAAGGATAGTGAATTTCCTGAAATCCAATGAGTTATAAGGTCTGAGGCAACATTGTTTTACCAAAGGTAAATCATGCCAAACGAGGACGTGTGCTAGATGTAATCTAGCAACTTGAAACTTGAAAAACTGAAGGTTGGACAAAGCCATGGGACCAGATGGAATCCATCCCAGGATACTGAGGGAGATTAGAGAGATTCTGGTGGTGGCAGAGAAGAAGTGGGAAACTATAGGCCAGTAAGCCTCACTTCGGTTATTGGAAGCATTGCTGAAGGAAAGAATAGTGGATTTCCTGGAATCCAATGAGTTACAAGATCTGAGGCTACATGTCTAGTCTTTATATGTTTCAAATAAAAAATCTTATATGTTTTTATACATCATCTAGCCTTACCCCTTTTTGGTGTAACTTTTGCTGTGTTTGCTATATCTGTTATTTGTGAGGGACTCTGTTTTTCTGATTTGTTTTGTGAGTTAGTCCTGGCAACACCTCTCCCATACCAGCTTACTGTTACCATGGAAACCTGTATGAGGAGGAGGAGGAGGGTGCACAGTGCCTGATAGTACATGAGGGCTTATAGGCTCCACTCTCAGTTTAATGGCTGCCATGAGCTGGGACCACTCCTCAGAACAGCAGCATTGTAGTGGCAGATCCATAGTACAGCATGGCAGCTGTGACAACATTCCAGTACCTATCAAAATTTGGTGATGGAGACAGTTGTCATTCCTTATGGTAAAATCCAGGTTTAGGCAGGCCAGGAAAGGGTGAAACTAGAACAGGTAGTGTAGAACAGCAGACAATTGCCTCACTCTCTTTCCAGGCCCTCCTCTCTTGCTTCCTATATGTCACTTGAAGGGGGAGGCACTGGAGCTTTAAACAGCAAGAGTACTGTCCAGAGCCTTACAGTGTTCCCTCAAAGATCCAATAAAGGAGTAACCTAGAGGCTGATATGGTAAGTTCACATTAGACCATTCACTGACAGTGCACAGCTACATGGTTGCTACATGACCCCATTCAACTAGGGACTGTTAAGGTCACTCTTGATTTTTCAACTTAAATCACAGTGCATTGAAATCTTGGTGGTCCCCGATTCTGCCATTTGAAACCAGCACTTCAGGTACAATAAGCTATCAGGATGGAGGTTGTTAGACATCCAGAACTGGCCTAAAATCTCCAGTTTTGAACTGGGTTACTTGGAACCCCTGAAACAGTGCAGGAAAGGGAGACTGCACTAGGGTGCTTTTCTGACCACAGCATAAAGCATGCTGAGTCAGACCAAGGCCCATCGCTGGATAACCTCAGTCTTGAACAGCTTGCAAATACTGGGTAAGAAGGCGCACAAACCGCCATTCAGGCAGAAATAATTCTCATGTGCAACACGGTTCCCCAATGCTGGACCGCATTTCGTTACACTTCCTCAGGAGGAACCACCCATTGGTTGTTTTCTGTTATATACGGCTGCCTTCTGGATTAACATTCTCCCAGGCACAGGCTAACGGCAGCTCCACTAAAGTTTATCCAGCAGTGCGGTTTGGGATAAAACACAGCATTCAGTTTGAATACCTCTAATGCTGCATCACCAGTGAAGTCTGCAACGGGTTTAACAACGGAGATAAGTGCTTGGACATTGTTCATTTCCCGTTGCAGCGTATGAGATCTGTTTAAAGAGATATTACTGGAAAATAATAAGCATGTTAGAAGTTTTTTGTTATATATTGGATGATTTACAACTATAATATTACATGCACTTTCCTATAGATGATATAGGCAAGTTTGTATATGCTGTATTATACTTGGGAGTTAGCAATAACGGGTGAGTGGTGTATGAATGGTGATGAATGAGTAGTTCAAGTGTTTATATGTGTCATATGTATAGTATAGACACAGTGTTGTAATAAAAGCAAATTGTTTTGATACAATTTGTACTCTGGAGTCTTTGTGAGGTGGTTATGTGGTATAGGCTCTGGTAGTTTAGCATTATCCCCTTGTCGGTGAATTGTTAATCATGTTTAAGACAAGCCAAAAAGTATGGGTTTAGTTTCCATTTTACAATGGGATTTTATATGAGAACATATCTGCACCGGTTTCTGCACCAGCTCCAAGGCACATGCAAGTGCCAACTACCACAGTGTATGGGACTGGGGTATTGTCCAGCGAATCAGGGGGCAATTGTGCTTATATCGGTAGTGTCTAATAACACCTTGGTAAAGCATTATACAGTTATTTTGGGTAGCTCCTTAATTGACCCCTCTTGTATATGCAAGTTTGTAAAATGCACCACAAATGTGTGTAAGTGCCAATAGACAATGGTGGCCCTACCATTAGGCCACCTGAGGCAGGGGCCTCAGGCAGCACTCTTGTGAGGCAGCATTGCCCCCCACCTTTCCCTTCCCAACCCCCTTCCCCGAAATTACCTTTTTCTTTTCTTGTTTTTCAAAAGAAGGTGATGGCAGTGCAGTGGTGTGCTGGAGCAGGCTCTCACAGGCTCGCAAGAGCCTGTTGTTAAGTTTTTAAGAATTTTGGGAGCCGGTTGTTAAAGTAGGGCCCTCCATGGCTACTTTAACATCTGGCTCACAAAATGTGGGCTTGGGCCCCCTGCTGAATTATCTTTTACTTTGCTGGTGGGGATGCTGAGCCCTGCCAGCCAAGTAAATAGACTACTGCTGCTCCCCGCTCCTTGTTTCCAGCTCTGGGCAGCAGGCTGGGACTTCTCGAGCATGTGAGAGAAGTTCCAGCATGCTGCTCAGTGTAAGACGTTGGGAGTGGTGGCAGTCCATTTATTGGCTGCCAGCAAAGGTATGCCTAGCGTGCCTGCATGAAGGGAGGGAAGAGAGAGAGAGGCAGGTGTTGCTCTCCCCCCCCCCCCCCCCCCCCGGCCACCCATGGCCCTTCCAACTGCAGAGCTGGCTACATCTGGAGAAAGAGCCTGTTGTTAAAATTTTACCAGCACACCCCTGTGGCAGTGGCTCCCATAGGCTGCCCTGCCACCAGTCCTGGCCCCTTCTCTACTGCAGGTGGCCCGCCTCCGAGGAAACAGGAAATTATGTCAGAGAGGCGGGCCGCCTGTGGTAGAGAGAAGGGGCTGGGATCAGGGGCAGGGCAGCCTATGGGAGTTGTGGCCGCCACCTTCTTTTGAAAAACAAGAAAGGAAAAGGTAATATTGGGAAAGGGAGTTGAAGAGGGAAGGGCAGTAGTGGAGGAGCTGGGGCAGCAGCTCATTTTCTGCCTCAGGTGGCAGATTGTCTTAGGCTGCCCCTGCCAATAGATGCACACGTATCTTGTGAAATTTATTTATTTATTGCATTTGTATCCCACATTTTCCCACCTATTTGCAGGCTCAATGTGGCTTACATAGTTTTGTTATGACATTGTCATTCCAGGATATCAGGTACAATTGGTGATGTGCAGAGATTAAGTAAAGGAAGAAAGAAGGGGGTGATTAGGGTTGAGTATAGAAGGTGACCTTTCAAAGCTGGGTGGGTTGGTGAAGTGGATTAGTCAGGTTATAGCTTCTCTTTGTAGGCCTTGTTGAAGAAATATGTGTTCAGAGATTTGCGAAAGCTAGTTATTTCGTCGATTGTTTTCAGGTCTGTAGGTAGTGCGTTCCATAACTGCGTGCTCGTGTATGAGAAGGTAGTGGCATGCATCAGCTTGTATTTTAGTCCTTTACAGTTGGGGAAGTGCAGATTGAGAAATTTGCGAGTTGATCTTGTGGCGTTTCTGGGAGGTAGGTCCACGAGGTTTAGCATGTAGATTGGGGCGTCTGCGTGAATGATTTTGTGTACAATAGTGCGTTCCTTAAGTGGGAGCCAGTGAAGTTTCTCTCTTAGTGGTTTTGCACTTTCATATTTAGTTTTTCCAAATATGAGTCTGGCAGCAGTATTCTGGGCTGTTTGGAGTTTTTTGATAGTCTGTTCTTTGCAGCCAGCGTACAGTAGTCCAGATGGCTTATTACCAATGACTGTACCAGGGTGTGGAAGATGTATCTCGGGAAGAAGGGTTTTACTCGTTTGAATTTCCACATGGCGTGGAACATCTTTTTCGTTGTATTCTTCACGTGGGTGTCGAGAGTGAGGTTTCGATCAATCGTAACTCCAAGAATTTTCAAGTTTTGTGAGACAGGGAGAAAGCAATATGGTGTGATTATTGTGGAGAAGTTTTTTGTGTTGTGTTGTGATGTGAGTACAAGACATTGTGTTTTTTCTGCGTTGAGTTTTAGTTGGAATTCGTCCGCCCAGTTGTGCATGATTTGGAGGCTTTGGTTGATCTCGTTGGTGATTTCATTTAGATCATGTTTGAACGGGATATAAATTGTGACATCGTCTGCATATATGTAGGGGTTGAGGTTTTGATTGGCTAGGAGTTTGGCTAAAGGTATCATCATTAGGTTGAATAAGGATGGCGAGAGGGGGGATCCTTGGGGAACTCCACATTCAGGTGTCCATGGGGGTGATCTGTCCGCGTTCGTAGTTACTTGGTAAGATCTTGTGGTCAGGAATCCTTTGAACCATTTGAGAACTGTGCCTCCTACTCCGAAGTATTCTAGTACATGTAATAGTATTCCATATGCGTGTACAGTACATGTGCTGCTTACACACATAAAGCCCCGAGTAACACCATTCTTTTTCTGCATGTGTAGATTTACAAAATGATTGCTCTGACTGTACATGCCAGCATTCCTGCACAGCCTTTTATGTGTTTTACAAAAGGCTCCATTTTCAGCAAAGCCTTTTGTAAAATACTGGGGAAATATGAACGTCCTGACCTGGACATCCTAAGTCCCATGTAGAGGCCATGGGCAAAATGGGCATTTCTGTCTCACTGATAATGTCCCAGTGTCTTGCAGAATACCATTGTGTGCAAAAGAGTGACTCCACTGTTACATTCTGCTGGATTGTGTACAAAGAGAGACTTCATTATGTGCAATATCTAAGGCGCCCGAGGTTCTATAAAATGAATTCAAGGATGGTTTGCAAACCATTCAAATTTAGAAGGAAATTAACTCTTTGATGACAAAATACAGCAAGCCCTTGGATAACAAATATAAAGGCTTATCAGATGGGGACCAGGAAGAGATCTGCTTTTTCGGATATCCACAATGAATAGTTATCCTTTATGGTGATACATACTTGGTTCAGTAACTAGAGTAATTTGTATTGTGGTTACTGTGAAACCAGAACTGCTTGCTACAGACTTAAGTAAAATGTGTTCAATAAACCAAACAGTGGCGTAGCTAGAGGGGGCGCAGGGGGAGTGGTCGCTCCCCCAAACAGGTTTTTAGAAAAAAATGGCACCTATGCGCCTCTCCTGCCCGCTCTCCCCGTTCGCATGGTCACTTTACTGCCCTGAAGTGCCGTTCTCCCTCCGGCACCGTCGATTCCCAAGTCAGCCTTCTGCAAGCGTCGGGGCCTCTCCTCAGGCGCGTCCCGCCTACTCTAATACAACTTCCTGTTTTCCGCAGAGGTGTGACGCACCTGAGGAGAGGCCCCGACGCTTGCAGAAGGCTGACTATGGGAATCGCTGGTGCTGGAGAGAGAACGGCACTTCAGGGCAGTAAATGTGACCACGCGGATGGGGAGAGCGGGCAGGAGAGACGCATAGGCGCATTTTTTCTAAAAACTCAGGGGAGGGGGGTGGCGAAGTCCACTGTAAGCAAGAAAGCCCATTTGGTTAATCTGTTTCCACTCCCCCCCCCCCCCGTCCTCCCCCGCGCAGCCATCATTTCAGATCACTCAAAACAAAGCAAGCAAACTTAAAAGGTGGAGGAGAAAAGAAATAACAATTGAATATCACTAAAACATCTTCAAAAATTATTGTAGCTGGTAGAAACTACAATTCTAAACTCTAGTTTGTGCTCATTTTTCTTCACTGTTCTTATATATAGATGTCCAGATTTCAGTGAGGCTATCCTGTTTCCTGATGGGTTCATCTTAACTGTAGTTGTAATCTGCCTTCAGATGCCTGGTGTTATAAAGATGATAGAATATACTGAAATTAAATGGAAGTAGAATTAAACTCTCCTTTCATTGGGGCTTCGCTCCAGGGGCAGTGACGTAAGAGACGGGCGGAG
The DNA here is from genome assembly GCF_901765095.1 of Microcaecilia unicolor. NCBI lineage: Eukaryota > Metazoa > Chordata > Amphibia > Gymnophiona > Siphonopidae > Microcaecilia > Microcaecilia unicolor. Next base: position 391,491,343 of record NC_044033.1, on the reverse strand, counting down.
CCTGCAGAGCCAGCAGCCAATGCTTCGAGGCTGCCTGCGGTGCCGCATTTTTTTAAAAACATTTTTTCTCGTTGAGTGAGTCGTCGTTTGCGTTGGCGCTCAGCTCAGTCAGCTGAGCGCTTCTTCTTTTTGTAGCGCCGGCCCTGCTGCTCATCAGGAAAAGCAGCAGTGGCCGGCAATGGGAGCTGGGGCTGGTGGGCCTGAATCGGGAGAGGGAAAATGGATGGCAGGATGGGGAGAAAGAGGGAAAATGGAAGGATGGGGAGAGAAAGAGGGAAAACAGATGGGAGGATGGCAGAGAAAGAGGGAAAATGGAGGATGGGGAGAGAGGATGGCAGAGAAAGAGGGAAAATGGAAGGATGGGGAGAGAAAGAGGGAAAACAGATGGGAGGATGGCAGAGAAAGAGGGAAAATGGAAGGATGGGGAGAGAAAGAGGGAAAACAGATGGGAGGATGGCAGAGAAAGAGGGAAAACGGGAGGATGGGTAGAGAAAGAGGGAAAACAGATGGGAGGATGGCAGAGAAAGAGGGAAAACGGAAGGATGGGGAGAGAAAGAGGGAAAACAGATGGGAGGATGGCAGAGAAAGAGGAAAAACGGAAGGATGGGGAGAGAAAGAGGGAAAACAGATGGGAGGATGGCAGAGAAAGAGGGAAAACGGAAGGATGGGGAGAGAAAGAGGGAAAACAGATGGAAGGATGGCAGAGAAAGAGGGAAAACAGATGGCAGATAAAGAGGGGAGATGGATGAAAGGATGCAGAGAAAAAGGGGAGAGACTGGAAGGATGTGGAGAGAGAAGGGACACTGAACAGAAAAGGGTAGAGAGATAGACATTGGTTAGAAGGAGGGAGAGAGACAATAGATGGAAGGATCAGGAGAGAAGGTAGATGGGTAGAAGGATGGGGAGAGAAAGAGGGAAGACGCTGGATGGAAGGGTAGGGAGAAAGAGGTGACACGATGGAAGGATGCAGAAAGAAAGAGGGGAGACTATTGGAAGGATGGGGAGAGAGAGAGGGCAGACACTGGAAGGATGGGGAGAGAATGAGGAGAGCTGCTGCATGGAAAGGGGGAGTAGTGAAAGATTGGAGAATAAGAGGAAGGGGCATGGGGAGAACAAGGGTGAGAAAAAGATGAAAAGCCATAAGTAGATGAAGAAAATTAAAGGATGGATAGTAAGAATGAATTAAATCTGGACACAGAGAGAGGCAGAAAAATATTGAAGAAAGCAAAGAAAAAGGAGAGAAAAATGACAAATGGCCAGGAAACCCTGGCAGAAGAGTTAAGCGAAAACGAAGGAAAGCAGAATCTAGAGACTGGGAGCAACACAATGAGAAAAAGTAAATGGCCATACAACAAAGGTAAAGAAAATAGTTTTATTTTTAATTTAGGATAAAGTAATATGGTGTTAATAAAGTTTCAGAGACCAATACTTCCTTCCTTAGGTCAGGAGAGGATACCGTAACAGCATTATACTGACCTGAGGCAGGAGGTTTTGGCCTCTGAAAGCTCACTGAAAAGGATTAGGCTATTAAATAAATTGTCTGAAATCGGATGCACTGAAAAGCAGCATTTTACCCTGTGTGACAAATGCATCTGAGTGTGACTAAATTTTGCTGGGGGGGGGGGGGGGGGGGGGGGGGTAGAGAGAAAATTTTGTGCTCACCCACTTTGGGTTCAGGCCCACCCAAAATTGGCAGTCTGGCTACGCCACTGGATTATTCTGTGTTGAACGTGTTTCAGGGGCAAGTAGTTTTATAAGTCAAAATAAAAATAAATATTTTGTTTCATGCAGATCTCTTTTGTTTAAACATAAATGGGCTATAAGCCACTAATTCAGTCCACTGGCTTTCTTATATTTTGTTCTTGTTATGACTTATATTGTGCCAAAACTGAAAACTCTTACCTCTATCTGGTCGATAATAAAAGGAACACTATCTGCCCTAAAAAGTTGTTTTGTGGCTCTACATGAGGAATTGTGATATTGAATAAATAAGTGTATGTTTGTGCCCCTAGTCAAGCATCCTACGTTTATATAATCCTTTCAAGAAATCCAGTCAATTGTTTAACATTAATGGAACATAGCCACAAAGGCATGGTATGGTTGCATTTTTAATATGGTAATACTAGGGCTCAGCTAAGAAACAGGTTATTTTGAGTTAGTCTTCACTGGACCAAACGTGCTTTCCTTGTGCAATCACTATCCAGCAGGATAGGCAGTGTCTTAAAAGGTGGAGGATAAAGGATTTTTTTTTTTAAACAATAAAGAGTGACAACGTGGATGCAGCAGCTCATAGGTTTGCTTGCTTTGTTTTGAGAGTACAGCGATGACAGCTGCATGGGGAAGGAGAAAGTGAGATTGGCCTAATTGGTTTCAACATTTTGATGTCACTTGGAGGCATATTTTCAAAGCACTTTGGGAGGCTAAGTTCCATAGGTTTCTATGGAACTTTGGGAGGCTAACCTGCTTATAATCGAACGAGAAAAACGCCCAAGAGCCGACCTAAATCGGGAGATGGACGTTAATCTCACAAAAACGAGTAAATCCATATAATCGAAAGCAATGTTTCAGTGCGTCCGTGTCGCTCGTACGTGGACGTAAAAACGCCCAAATAAGAGGCGTGTCGGGGGCGTGTTAGGGGCGGTGATACGACGTGGACGGGTACAACGTATAACGAATAGCGAAAGGGCTCTGGTTGAGCGGGAAGATGGGCGTAATATGATGGACCCGAAATAAAAGCGACCAGAGCAAGGGGGAAAGCGTCTTTAGACCCATTAGCGATTGTGTGTAGTTGGAGAGTGGCGATATTGTTGGTGGAAGAGCTGAAGTGGTGGTTGCAGAGAGAAAGCCGAGCGTGTTGAGTACCTGTGACGGTCGTCTGTGTGCCCTGCCTCTTTTTGTGTCTTACCCTTTCACCGTTCCTTACTCCTACTCCTTTGCTCCATCGCCCCCTTCCCCTCCCCCTATCCCTCCCCATTCACTCTTCCCACGTGTATACTGTATTCCCTGACCTCCGTTTGTCTCTGTGTGCCTGTACTGTTTGGCGAGTGAGTGGCCAGAAGGGTAGTGGCTGGAAGTGACAGATCTGTGTGTGTTGCTGTTTGACTACTAGTCCTAATACTTGCACTGGTGGTGGGGATATGGATGCACTTAATGCACTTGTGGCATTCATGCTACACGAAGAGGCCACCCACCGCAGGAGGTATTCACGGCCCCGAGTGTTTAGGCCCCGCACCACCTTCCTACAACTCACTGACCAGCAGTGTCTAACAAGGTTCAGGTTTGATAGGGCCACCATTCGTCAGCTGTGTGAGCAGCTGAAACCCCTCCTTCAGCCCCAGACACGTAGGAATAACCCCATCCCTGCCCACCTCAAAATCACTTCTGCTCTCTCTGTCCTGGCCACTGGCAGTTTTCAATCCGTATTAGCTGCTAACACAGGCCTCACCCAGGCTTCTATTTCACACTGTCTCACCCAGTTCCTGGATGCCTTCATAACTCACACCTCACACTACATCACTTTCCCCACCCCCCCCCAGGCTCTGCACAACAACATGGCCGCCTTCTATGCTGTTGCTAGATTCCCCTCGGTCATCGGTGTGATAGACTGCACACACGTAGCCCTCAGACCCCCCCGGGCACACGAAGCCACCTACAGAAATAGGAAGGCATTTCATTCTATGAACATGCAAGTTGTATGTGATGCCCAGGGGGAGATATTAGACGTGTGTGCCAGGTACCCCGGCTCCAGCCACGATGCCTACATCCTACAGCACTCGGGCATCTTCCGCAGGTTCGAGCAAGGGGAGTTCATTGGTGGATGGCTACTAGGTAAGTGCAACATGCATGTACCACCCATACTAGACCTCCTCCACTGGGCAACCCTCCGCCCTGGCTTCCTCCACCACAACCCACTATCCAAATCCCCCCGCCCCCCCTGTACCTGCTCCAAGCGATACACACTCATCTATCTCATTCTGCTTTTCTGCAAAGGTGACCGAGGCTACCCGCAGAGGACATGGCTCATGACCCCCCTGATCCACCCACAACCAGGGCCAGAAGAAACCTACAACAGGAAACATCGCAGCACCCGGGGGATCATTGAGCGCACCTTTGGTTTATTGAAAAACCGCTTCCGCTGTCTGGACCGGTCTGGAGGAGAGCTGCTCTACAGTCCAGAAAAGGTGGCCAAGATCTTTGTGGCGTGCTGTATGTTACACAATTTGGCCCAGCGCAGAGGACAGCCTCTCCCAGAGGAGCCACAGCCACCACCAGAAGAGGCCCCAGATGAGCTGGAAGAGGAGCCCCCTCCACCCCCAGCCCACAGAGCAGAGCTCAATGCCTACCAGCTTGGCGTAAGAGCAAGACAAAGACTCATTGAAACAAGTTTTAGGTGAATGTAAGTGAGCATTTATTTTTACATACAGTGCATATGTGTTTGGTCAACCCCACCACCACCACCACCACCCCCCCCCTCCCACACCCACCCCCCTCCCACCAACCCTCACCCTACAGCATGTCCCATCATTTTCCCCTTCCCTTCCCCCGTCCCCTCCTACCCCTCCCACGCCCTTCCTTTGCAGCTGGTGCTGCACGGGAAGTCTCTTCCCCCTCTTCGGAGCTGCTGCTCCCAGTGTCCTCCTCCCTATCCCCACGGCAGCCTGCGGCTTCGGCTGCACCGTGGAAATCGGGCCACCTTCTTGGTTGTAGTGGTCTGGCCACAGGACCCAGAATGGGAGAAGCAGGAGTGGGTGCGGAGGCTGAGGAGCGCAATGCCCACCTCTTAGCTGGTGGTTGCTGGTGGTCAGTGGAGGAGGAGGTTGATGGCAGGGGCTGCTCCAGCAGCACGGGGGCTGGAGTAGGCGCGGTGCCCTGAGGGTGCAGGTGTTGGATGCTCTGCTCCAGCCGTCTCAGTTGCTGGAGCACCTCCTGGTGGCCTTCACGTTGCGCCTGGAGGAGTTCTTGGTGTGCTCGCTGCTGTGCCTCCAGTGCTTGGCGCTGCAGCTCCAGTTTCTGCTGGCGGTACTCCTCCAAGCGCACGTTGTGGCGGAGTAGTTCCGTGGCCAGCTGCAGGAGTTGCCTCCTTTGGGCGGATGGCCTCTGGCGGGGAGCTGGGCCCTCCTCCTCCTCACCAAAGTCCTCCGGTGCTGGAGGTGCGGCCTCTGCTGGTGCAGGTGGTGGTGGTGGTGGCAGAGCCTGGACAGCTGGTGCAGGTGGTGGTGGTGGTGGTGGCAGAGGCTGGACAGCTGGTGCAGGTGGTGGTGGTGGTGCTGGCAGAGGCTGGACAGCCGGTGCAGGTGGTGGTGGTGGTGCTGGCAGAGGCTGGACAGCCGGTGCAGGTGGTGGTGGTGGTGCTGGCAGAGGCTGGACAGCTGGTGGTGGTAGAGGCTGGACAGCTGGTGCAGGTGGTGGTGGACGCGGAGGATGCACAGCTGGTGCAGGTGGTGGAGGCTGGACTGCTGGTGCTGCAGGCTGTGGAGGTTGAGGCTGGACGGATGGTGTAGGGCGTTGGCCTTGCAGGCCACTAGGGCCAGCCTCCTCTGAGTCTTCACCTGTATAGCACAAGAGTGAGGAATAGTGTTGGTGCAAATAACCCACTTTTGTCTTTCAGCATTCATATACATTGGTATGTCCCCCAACCTGATGACCCAGCAAAGAGATGGTGAGGAGAAATGGAATTGACACGGGTACAAAAGAGAGAGGCCCGCAGGCAGCTGGGTAGAGGTGGTGGATGAGCAGCCAAGAGAAGGACACCACTCACAACGTTGTGCACAAGCTGTTAGTTGTATAATTGTTAAATTGAACAACATTGCAGCATGTGTTGTGTTACTACTGACTTGCTAAACTGCATAGAACTGCTTTATGACCCCCATTACAGGCTCCTTCAGTTGAATGCATGTGGCCCACACTCAGTAGAGCACAGAGGTCACAGGAGGAACTAGGCACAGTTTGGTAAAATGGGAAAATAGGAGGGAGTAGTAGGGAAGGACGGCCCCCAGAGTTCTGCCACAGTAGTAACCTACACACACCCATAGGAGCCAACTGGAAAGTAGTATTGGGGGTGCTAAGCCCAGTGACCAACACTCCTCCCTGCACAGCTACATGATCTTTCCTCAATATTGGGGGTGCTCACACACACACACAGCACCCACCCTGTCTGCTTGCTCCTATAACACACATGACCACTACCACTACTCAAATAGAGCTTACAATTAATTCTATAAATATGGGCACACAGGACAAGTAAGAGGAAACCCAATGACAATGGTAGGGATAGGGAGTAAGGGTAGAGAGCTAGTGAGTAGGGGTTACCAGGTCACAACAGCATCATAAAGGTGGCCTGTTAATATACAGAAAGACAGCCAGAGATACTCCCCCCCCCCCACCCCCACCCCCACCTACCTCCCTCCTCCTGCCCCCCACTCCTCACCTCCCTCCCTCCTCCTGCCCCCCACTCCTCACCTCCCTCCCCCTGACCCCAACTTCTATAACACAAGTGTACTGCAGCACAACAGATACCCCAACTGCATAATGAAACACCTACCCGAGTCCTCAGCCTGGCCCGAGGTGTCCATGGAGCCAATCCCGTGGATGCCCTCCTGGGGTAGGAGGGAGTACACCATCAGCTCGATGGGTGTAAGGTTGGCAGTATCATTGCCTGGGGGATTGGCCCCTGCCTTCCTCCGAACATCCCTCCTCAGCTTCCGCCACTTCCTCTTGCAGTCCTCCACGTCTCTCCCAGCATGGAAGACAGCATTCAGGCTGTCCCGTACTGCCTCCCATTCCCGCTGCTTTACTGTTGCTGCCAGCCTCTGCCCTGTGGGAGCAAACAGACTCCGGTGCCGCTGTACAATTTCTTGTACCAGGAGCTCCACCTCTGCCTCGAGAAAATTACCCTTCCGGGTCGGCGGCATGCGTGGTGGCATTGTACCAATGGGGTTTTCGAAAATACGGAGTGGGCGTTTATATAGGCGCCAAGAATGCCCATTGAGACGGGGGAATAGGCGTTTCTGATTTGGGCGCTACTTTTTCAATTATACACATAATTCCTAAGCGTGCCCAGCTCAGATAGCGATTAGGAACACATGGTTTCGATTATGAGTAGATAAGTATGGGCGTCTCCACCTGCCTTCCCTTTCTTCATTGCCATTTTACCTGCCATTTCCTGCACTGAGACCTTGCCCGATGTTCGTAATAATCAGTTACAGGGTTTTACCCTCACTTAGCATGCTTGGGTACACCTGTGTATTTAGGGGGGGGGGGGGAAATTATTGTTGGCCCTCAGCCACCACGCCTTCCGTTTCCTGTCTTCCACATCGCCTGATGCTCCCTTCCTTTCTCCCATTCTCTCTGCCTGGTTGTAGCAGGCAGTGTGTGGGGGCCACGAATTTGCTACACTCACCCCAAATCAAGCACCCCTCGGTAAGAGTCATTTCAATCAGGGAGATGTGCAGCTAATGTTCCAGAAGATAAAAGGCGCACTACACAGTCTTGAAACAGACGTTCATGGTAAGCTCTCATTTGTCTGCCACCTCTTCTCTTTGTGCTCATAGTCAAGGAGTGTGCATTCACTGTATGTATGTAGTCTGGAGTCAGATGTTAGGTAGCTCTGTTTTCACCAGGTTCCTGTGCACTGTACTGTGGGGTTGGCAGGTCCTCAGTGGTGTGGTCCAGCGGTTGGAGGTGCTGTATTGGTTCCCGGTAGCTTCCATCTTCCTTGTTTATGTGGTGTACCCCAGTCCCCATTTATGAAGTGGCCACCCATTCTCAAGGTCCATAGGCGGGGGAGGGGAGAATGATTAATGCAATGGATGTGTATAGCACATTATGGACCCACCTTCCTAAATTGCTCCATAGGTAGTAGGGTAGGGAACATGCACATTACATTGTTTTTAATCGGTAGCCTGGACAAAATGATCGAGGTGGCTACAGGTAGTGCCACTGAGGCCTATGACGTGGTGGTGAGGGAAAGGGGTGTGTGTACAGGTACCAACCCAAAGTAACTGGTGGTGGCTAAAGCCTGATGGCTGCTGTGGCCTACTGGTTAGAGCACCAGCCTTATAATCATAAGGTTGCTGGTTCAAATCCCACCTAAGGCAAGTCAGTTCAGCGACAAAGTTTGACACAAACCCAGAATACTTGAATGTAACACACCTTGATCGACTACTGGAGAAAGTGTGATCACACCTGCAAATAATGAGCACCATTTTTATTTGTGGCCTTCCCTAACACAAGTATTACATTGCAACTGTGATGAAGTAACCATCCATCTATTGGGTTTCCCATTGTTTCCCTTTTGCTCCTCAGCATTATATACCATAGCTGATGTATTCAATGTGAAAATATGAGCCAGCTGTTTGTATTGTAGGTCCTTCTTGCCCCCCCCCCCCCACCCCACCAATGTGGCTTGTGGGTAAGGATATGTGTCCATCAGACAGCAAACACTTTGTATGTGGTACCTGGAGTTATGTGGAAGTGTGTACCTGGCAGATCACACGTGGTACACTATTAATCTCTTATTGATGGCACTCTGTATTGTGGGTCAGTATGGTGGAGGGGAGGGAGGGAGGAAGGGAGAGAGAGATGCTGGCTGGCCATTTTTATTAATGAACACAAATATCCATCCAGCCTCCCCGGCCCAACCCCCCTGCACATATGGGCCATGCAGGTTGGAATGAACAGGTGGCGTTCTGTCTGGCCAACATTCTCAGACATACATCACCTTCTCATTCACACAGCACATTTAATGCTATGCATATTGCTGCCTCCTTCCTCTCAACTCAACAGCACCATTTGGTGATATGTAATGCACAAGGGAGACAAACACACACACACACCCTGATAGTTATATTATAACAAAAATTTATTTGGCCCCCATCCCCACCCCCACCCCTACAAAATAACCCCAACAATGCCCTCCTCCCCCCCACAACTCCCCACACACCCCAACAATTCCCTCCCCCACCCCCCACAGAACCCCCAACATTTCCCTCCCCCCACACACACAACCCCAACAATTCCCTCCCTCCCTCCCCCCACACACACAACACCAACAGGCCCCCCTATTTAAATTAAGGGCGGCCACGCCCTCTTAGTAAGGCCCTCTGTAGCAGGGCAATGAGCAGCCCCAGCAGTACCCTTAGTGGGCCCTGGAGCTGCTCATTGCCCTGCCGTAGGGCTGTCACCTCCTGCAGCAGCTGGTGCTGGCCAACTATAATCTGCTGCTGGCCATCTACCAGCTGCTGCAGGAGGCGCACTACAGTCGCCGGCCCAAAGGCTGGAGGTGGGCCAGGGGACATGGATGATGGCCCAGGGGATGGAGGTGGGCCAGGGGACACAGAAGCTGGCCCAGGGGATGGAGGTGGGCCAGGGGACACAGAAGCTGGCCCAGGGGATGGAGGTGGGCCAGGCGATGGTGCTGCAGGTGGGGAGGGGTCCTCATGCAGGTCTATAATGAGGACTCCCTCCTCCGAGTCCTCCTCCTCCTCTTCTTGCTGGTGGCCCGCCTCCTGGCCTGGCTCCTGCTCCTCCTCTTCCTCCATGTGCCCCTCCTCCTGCTCTTCCTCCTCCTCCTCCTCCTGGGGGTGGTGGCCCTCCTCATCCTGGCGCTCACTTTCCTGCTGGTGGAGCCCTGTGTATGTAAAAGGAGTGTGATTGAGATCAGTGCATACACCATGGCTTGCATAGTGCAGTAGCTGGGTGGCATGGGGCAGGGTGTGGTAAGGCGTAGCCTATGCCCATGGGGAATGACCTGCATCAGATGACATGAAACAGAACCCTGGACCCTCCTCTGACACACACCACGCAGGACATGTGGCCATACCAAATTCATTGCTGACCAGCATGTTTGCATTGTGAAATGCAACGAGGGGTTGATGGGCAGTTGTTGGGGGGGGGGGGCAGTGGGAAGGGTGTTGAGCACAATTCTTTTATGTGATTTAGGCCATAACATGCAGTAAAGTAGGGCCTCAGGCAGCTGTACCAGGACACAGTAATCAGCCACCACAATAAGGGGAATAGTAAAGTGTGGCATATCATCTCATTCATCTCGGGAGGATGGTCGGACGTTGCAAGCATGCTCATGGGAGAACCCCTGCAACCTGCATCCTTGATCTGGGACAGATATGGTATTACTTACTAGGTGGCTATTAGGCACATGGGAAGTGATATTGTACAACACATTTGCTTTATTCATGAAATGTATGTAGTAATGTGTACAGGTGTCCTGTTTTTGAATACTTACGGCGAGCCCTGAGGTGCCTTCGCACCGCCCGGATGAGGTCAGGCCTCTCCCGCCTCACCCGCCGGAACCGCCTCCTTAAGGACTCGAGGTCCCGGTGGACTCCAAAGCGTCTGTAAGATATAAGTTTGTAGAGCAGGGGTCAGGGGTGTTGGTCCTTTTTGTCCTCTGCACACATTAATTTGCTATTCACATACCAGAGAGAGAGGGTCTACAGTGTTGGGGGGGGGGGGGGCACCTCCATTGGTAGTGAATCATAGGAGCCACCTTTTTAACATTTTGGGGGGTGGAACCCCCAGTGGAGATGACCCCTCCCTCCATACATATTTGATATTGGGGGTGGGGTGGTGAAGCACCCACAGCAGCCACCGAGTTGGTTCCTATGCAGATGATGGCAGAGAGGTGGGCATGAGGCCAGACAGTACCGTTTGTATACATTCTAATGTATGCTTGTTAAACTACTTTATATGTGTTATCATGACCATGTTATAAAGTATGGTATAGGTTTCATTGGTCTCATGCTTGCACTATTTGGAGGCGTTGTAACCCACTGGCTGCAAAGAGGGGTTGGAAAATGTGGCCTTCACATAACTAACGAAATTTTCACATAACACTAATAGCATAGTGACGATAGTAACCTAACGAAATACATTCTTGTAGGGATGTGGGAATGGTGGTCGTTTAAATAACATACAAATTATTAGTGATTGTGCATGTTCCTATATTACTCATGATCCTTGCATGGACACTCCAGTTACTGCTGGTAACATTGATGACGGAGCTGTTATATGTGTAGGTACAGGAGGGGAGGGGGGTTGGGCCATAACCTTACCTTTCTAGCCTTTCCCGGATACGGGACCAGGCTCGCATGGCCTGCAGCCTGGGGGGCAGGTGGTGGTGCTGGATGAAAAGGCGATGGCGGTGCCTTAGGCAGAGCCGGACAAGCAGCAGGCTCTCCTCTTCTCCAAAATTTGGCTCCCTGCGTTGTGCCATTTTTCCACGTGTTGGAAAAGAAGTGCCTTATATAGACGACCTTGCGTGAGGGACGTCGTTTCATGCACAGCTCCATATATGGATGACCATTCCATATATGGCCCCTATCAGCATGTGGACGCCCTCGTAAGCATAGACGTCTTTGACGTGCACATGCCTGCAGGAGTGTGAAACGTGCCTTATATAGATGACGCACCCCACCCGACCCTTTTCACATATACACAATATGCATTTACTGCATGTTTAGTAGGTGTACAGTGCATGCAGATCCGGACATTCAGATGGGCACATATGATGGAAGATTTGGTGGAGCAGTAGGTGTACAGTGCATGCAGATCCGGATATTCAGATGGGCACATATGATGGAAGTATGGGTGGAGCAGCATGATATGTCTGTAGTTGACACATATATGCGTTCCTCATATATTTCCGTACCCAGATGGCATGAACAACATGTATTGTACTTGCGATACACCTATGTACATTATTTTTCACACCACGTGATTTGGTCGTTTGCACCTGCAATAGTCGACCGTGTTAGGGCGCCCAATTTAGTCACGCTTATGCGCTCGTCATTTGATTGTTTTCTTACAGGGATAATCGATTGTCGAAAAACGCCCACACTATTTTTCCATTATACAGGTCTATTTTTGGACGTTATCGTAAGAACGCCCTAATTCGTACTTGGACGATCTTTCCATTTTGCCCCTCTATGTGCTTTGAAAATATGCCTCCAAGTCTCCTGTCTATTAAACCTCCTTGGAGCTGCTAGAAGATGGACCGTGGGAGCAGGCCAGGGAGATATGTGGCCCCAAGGAGGATGGGGAGTGCTGAAAGAGACAGGGAAGAAGATTAACATGGGGAGAGAGAAGGGTAAATGCTGGACAGGGAGGGAGAAGGACACACAGTCAATACTGCACAGGGAGAGGAGAGGGAATGCAATGAGGCAGTGCTGGAAAAAGAAGAAATGGGGACACAGGGGCACTAATGAAAAGGGGGGGGGGTAGATAGGGGCTCTACTGAAAAGGAGAGGGATAGGGACACAGAGGGGCACTACTAAAAAGGGGAGGAGGAGGAGATAGGGACACAGAGGAGCCCCACTGGAAGGGAGAATGGAGATATGGGGACAATGGTGAAAAAGGGGCGAGATGGGGACAAAGAGGTAATGCTGGGAAAGGGAGAAGATAGTAACACAGGGGTAGTGCTGGAAAATGGGGGAAGATGGGTACACAGGGCAATTCTAGAAAAAGGGAGAGATGGGGACATCTGGACGGCAGATGCTAGAAAAGGGGGAGATGAGGAGACCAGGTAGGCTTGTGCTGACAAAGGGGGGGGGGGGAGATGGGGACACAGAAATGGCAAATGCTGAACGTGGGGGTAGGATAGGGACAAGGGGCACAGAAGGGAGATGCTGGTCAGGACAAATAGTGGTGAATAGGGAAGAAGGATGGTGCACTTGGAGACAGAAGAAATGTCAGATGGGCAAAAGACCCAGTAAAGGCAGAAGAAACAGAGAAAAACAGAAAAGAGACAGTGGGACCAAAGCAAATGAGAAAATAAATTGTTCAAACAACAGTAGAGGGATCTGAGTGCATTTTCTTAAGTCATTTTGGATGTACTGCAGTACAGATTTTGATGGGTAGAATCAGGGACTGAAAATCCCATATGAATTTGGGATGTGAGTTCACACTAGGACTGGTTGAAAAATCTCCCTTCTGGAACTGGATCACGTGGCAGCTCTATACACAGCTATTTGATAGTGGGGACGTAAAATGCAAGATCAGTGCCAAATAGATGTAGAGAAGGAAAGGAAAAAGACAAGAGGCGAGAGAAGAAATGGAAAGGCCAACCTGGATAGGAATTTGTAAGGCTGACTCATGGAACATGGAAAAAAAGACTGGGACCAGCCAAATTCCCAGACAACAAAGGTAGAAATTTTTATTTAATACTTTGTAAAGACTGAGATGTACCTGCTTTGTAAAATGTACAGGAGAAAATGCATTTTTGTCTCTTTTTTTTACCAGTACTGCACTGTTTATAGAGTCTGGCTTCCTTGGACAGAGAGAGAGAAGAGAGAGAAGAGAGAGAGAGAGAGAGAGAGAGAGAGAGAGAGAGAGAGAGAGAGAGAGAGAGAGAGTGTGTGTGTTTGTGTGTGTGTGTGTGTATGTGTGGGGTCTCTATTTCAATTCTGTTGTTGTGTATTCGATTGGTAGAATGGAATTGTCACAATTTGGGTTTCTGCCAGGTGCTTGTGACCTGGATTGGCCACTGTTGGAAGCAGGATACTGGGCTAGAAGGACCATTGTTCTGACCCAGTATGGCTAATCTTATGTTTATCTAGATGAGGGTCTGTCCATGTTCTGCATGTGTGGCTGAGGTGAAGGATTCTGCTAGCATGTAGTGTCTGTGTTGGAATGTGTAACAGTGCAATTTGTTCCAGTTTCCCAATAGTAGGTATATTGGTGCTCCACAGTCCAGTGTAATATATATAGCACTGTTTTCTGATAGGTGGGTTAGGGCTGTTATGGTGTGGTAAGTTTTGTGTTCTAGGGCAGTCCTGGAGTGCCCCCTTGCCAGTCACCACACAAACAAAAGCCCATCTGATTTAAACAAGGTGTCTAGCAGTGGAAGGAATGTGTGTGCTATTCCTGAATATTTTTACTTTGTAGTTAAGAAGACAGGTTGCCTGCTCTGGCCAGTCCAGGGACCTCTTCTGCGTCCTGCCTCCTGATATAACTTACTGTTTCCTTGTAGGCAGGACGCAACAGAGACAGCCTGTATTAATCATTTCCCACCATAGCACCTGAGCAACAACACAGACACTGCTGTCTAGCTGACACCAACCGGCGCCTATTTTATAAAAGTCTGCTCCCCCTGAGATCAGAACCTGGCTATGCCTCTGAAACCAAACTTTATATATAATATACAAAATAGTAAATAGACAAAGAAGAATTTTTTTCATCCAACTTATATCCTTTTTACCTTTATTTTTAAAGTTAAATATTACAGAATGAATTACAGAAAATGACCTTTTGTTTCTAAGTGGTTTTGGTGTTTAGACAGCTGAGTCCTAAAAAATAGTTATCACAAACATTCTCATCCTCTCTATAACCTTTAGGAACTCTCAGCCCCCAAGACCTTGCTGCACTTCAAGGACCTGCAGTGGAGAAGACAAAGCTGAAATGCATTTCCAGCAGTGTAGCACAACCTGGACTCTGCACTATTGAATTCTCAGGGGGTCCCATGGTTATGCTGAGTGGAGCAAAACTGTGTGGATCAGAGACCGCCTGACAATTTACCATGTTCCACTGGCAGGATTTTTTTCTATAGTTTTGCAGAATTGTAGCATTGCATGTGCTTTTCTGGTTCACATGATCTGGAAATCCTAGGAATTTGCTGGGCTACTCTTCCTACACTATTCCTAGTTGAAAGAGTAACTGAATTCAACTAAACATGGCATAGATATCCAGGGTGAAGCAAAAAAAAAAAAAAAAAGTAACCACCTAGAGGTTTTTTGCCATTTTCCCAGCAACCACTTTGAATTTCAATGAAAAATTTTATATACTTATTTAGTGATCATATTTACATAGTATTATTAAACAACATCTTAAGCTATATTGATGTTACTGACATTTTAGCGTTGCTACCTAGCGATTTTTGCATGCTAAAAAATGTTCAAGCTAAAACACAGTAAAATAACTTCTTTCAAATAATACAATTAACATGTGTCAGAATGTCACAGTCACTGTGAATGCTCAAATTGTCCACCCCCAGTTTTAACACAGGCCTTCATTTGCTTTGGGATGTTCTTAATAGCCTTGTCGATCAGTCCCTGTGGCAGGCTGTCCTAGATCATCTGCAGCGCTTCCTTGAGTTTGGAGATTGTTTGCACCTTTGGGAAGAGCTTGTGATGGGTCTCCAACATTGCTCCCCAGACAAAAGTCTACATCACTGTGATGTCATTAACAGTAAACTGGTACCCTGGGTTGTTTTTTTTTTTTTAAATAATGCACACAAAAATCGCTAGGTGATGATGCTAAAAAAGTCTGTAACTTTGCTGTGTTTAAAGATAATCTCATTCTACTCTGCACATAAATGTAGATAGTCACAACAAATAAAGCTGGAAAATGTCACATTGAAATTCTAAGCGGTTGCTGAGAAAACAGCAAAAAAACTCTAAGGAGTTACTTTTTTTGCCTCACCCTGTAGAGGATCGTTCTATAGCACAAGGGTCATAGCCGCCGAGAGGGGGGGGGGGCGGGGGGAGGGGGGCAAAATTCCCCAGGCCACGAGGGCAGAACACAAGGAGGGAAGAAGGGCCAAAGGGAGGTGATCTGCTGTCCTGCTGCCTGCAGCGCTTTCACACGAAGTTGAGAGGTGCTGTGATTTCAATGCAGGCGGCCCAGCCTGGTGGCGGATGGAGGGGGGGAGCGGCGGCGACCTCGGGGGGGGGGGGGGTGGAGAGGGGGAGCGGCGGTGGCCTCAGGGGGGGGGGGGCAGCGGGGCCCCGGACATGGCAAGGGTAGAACTGAAGCAAAATGTAAATGACTCTCACATTTAAAAAAAAAAAAGGCAAAGAGGGGTAATTTGCATGGATCGATAGGTACAACTGTAGCCACCTTACTTGGCAGATTAGATGGACCATGCTGGTCTTTATCTGCCATCATACACTATTTTACTATGTAAAAAAAAAAAGCCCTTTGCCCAGTCTCATAAATTCTCTTTACAACCATAAATGAAAACAAATGAATGATTTTTTTTCCTGGTGTTTGCATGGTCCTCAGTTGCCCAGTTACTTTACTGGAGCCTGGTATTCAAACCACTGTCTCATTTGTTACAGGTGTTTTCGGAAGAAAGCACTCAATGAATTTGTTAAACAAGGACACAAAATTATTTCATATCCTAAAAGCTATCTTACTTAATTGGAAAGATAATACTTTTGTAAGTGTTCCTTTTTTTGGCAGTCTGTATTGCAAATTCAAAAATTCAAACTCTCACTTGCTGATAAACTTGGTAACAAACCTCATATTTTGAAAGCCTGGTCTAGTTTAGATACATACTTGTCCAGCAATATTGCTTAAAGTCTAGCAACCAATGGCCTTATTCTATTCTGGTAACATAACATCATACTATATGTGACTTTATACCTGTGTATTGCTATTTTATAGGTTTTATAGGTTTCCAGCTTATACAGAGGAGACGTTCCTTGACACAGCGTTTTGTGTGAAACGTGATTTCATGTCGGATCAGATGATGTCTCCGAGATGAATAATAATTCCTATAAGAAATAAAAAAGAAAAAAAGAACAGCGAAAGTGCATCTAAGTTAAGTGCATTTGAGATTATAAGATTGAATATTGACAATTCAAGCTATTGGGTGAAAGTAGAAAGTTAAAATATTGAAAAATATGGATCAATGACGAATACATGCCCACCATAACAAAATGCCTGGCTCATATATATAGCCTAAATATACATAGTAACATAGTAGATGACGGCAGAAAAAGACCTGCACGGTCCATCCAGTCTGCCCAACAAGATAACTCATATGTGCTACTTTTTGTGTATACCTTACCTTGATTTGTATCTGTCTTTTTCAGGGCACAGACCGTATAAGTCTGCACAGCACTAGCCCCGCCTCCCAACCACCAGCCCCTTGATTTGTATCTGTCATTTTCAGGGCACAGACCGTATAAGTCTGCCCAGCACTAGCCCCGCCTCCCAACCACCAGCCCCTTGATTTGTATCTGTCTTTTTCAGGGCACAGACCGTATAAGTCTGCACAGCACTAACCCACCCTCCCAACCACCAGCCCCGCCTCTGCCATCCAATCTCCGCTAAGCTCCTGAGGATCCCTTCTTTCTGAACAGGATTCCTTTATGTTTATCCCATGCATGTTTGAATTCCCTTACCGTTTTCATCTCCACTACCTCCCGCGGGAGGGCATTCCAAGCATCCACCACTCTCTCCGTGAAAAAAAAGTGCTCTTTCATGCCCTTCCTTTTCTAGGGTATGAAGACCAGGGGCGTATCTGAACTGCGGCGGTAGGGGGGGCCAGGGCCAGAGTGAGGGGGCACATTATAGCCCCCCCCCCCGCCGCCGCCGCCGCCATTGCCGATCCCCCTCCCCCCAGCCGCTACCATTGCCAACCCTCCCCCTCCGTTGCTCGCTTACCTTCGCTGGCGGGGGACCCCAAACCCCCGCCAGCCGAGGTCCGCGTCCTCCTGCCGCTGCCGCTGCCGCTGCCGGCTGCCTTTGGTGCTTTCATTTGTCCATTGAAGCTGGCGCCAACTAAAGTTTCTTTTGACTCTGACGTCGCTGCACGTTGTACGTGCAGGACGTCAGACTCAGAAAATGTTTCTGAGTCTGACGTCCTGCACGTACAACGTGCAGCGACGTCAGACTCAAAAGAAACTTTAGTTGGCGCCAGCTTCAATGGACAAATGAAAGCACCAAAGGCAGCCGGCAGCGGCAGGAGGACGCGGACCTCGGCTGGCGGGGGTTGGGGTCCCCCGCCAGCGAAGGTAAGCGAGCAACGGAGGGGGAGGGTTGGCAGCGGTAGGGGGGTCCAGGGCGAAATCTGCGGGGGCCCAGGCCCCTGAGGCCCCACGCAGATACGCCCCTGATGAAGACATGCCAAGTAACATGCATTAGGTGTCTGCCATGCATTTAGCCCCCTCTCTAGTTCACATTAGGAAGTGTGCTCCTCTCGGTTCCCTGCCCCCAAGGTCTGACATCTCTCTCTCTCTCTCTCTCCCTGCCCCCCCCCCCCCCCCCCGGCTGCCCTCCAAAGTTGCTGTAAGTTATGGGCAACAGCAAGATTGATGAAAAGCTGCCTCCAGTCAGCCCAGACCCTTTCTTCTACCATGTTTCACAGCCTCTGATATAGCTTCCTGTTTGCGCCCTGGTGAGATGTGGCAGAGGGAAGGCCCCAGTCTGGCTAAAGGTAGCCTGATTTTAGAACTGCTGTTGACTTATGGCAAGTTTGGAAGGATTTGTGTGGGGAGGGGGTTGGGTGAAAAGAGAGAGGAAGGGATACCAGGATCTGTGAGGGAAGGAGGAAGAGAAAAAGATACTGGATCATGGGATGGGGAGCTGGACTTTGGAGAAAAGGGAGAGGATGATGTCTGGCTACAAGGATAGTGGGAGGAAAAAAGGAGAGAGAGAGGGAGGAGATGCTGAGCTACAAGGGTGAAGGGAGGGAGAGGGAGGGCAGATGCTGGGAACAGTGGAACCATGTGGGAGAGGCCATGGGGGTGTTGTCAAGGAGATGAGTGAGAGAAGGATAATGAGGACAGAGGATAGAAATATGTTACTGGGGAACACTTTTAAAATAGAAGGGAATAGGAGGCTGAGGAAGGAGTGATATAGGAAATGGGAGAGCTAGTACATGAGAGAAGGAGATTGAAAGTTGATAGGTGAAAATTAAAAGGAGATGGAGGACTGGAGGCTAAGAGAGTGTGAACTTTGAGCATATGGAAGCTAAAAAGAAAGGGGAAAGAGGAAAACATTTCTTCACTCAACGTGTAATTAAACTCTGGAATTTGTTGTCAGAGAATGTGGTAAAAGTAGTTAGTTTAGCAGGGTTTAAAGAAGCTTTGGATAATTTTCTAAAAGAAAAGTCCAAATGACATTATTAAGATGGACTGGAGAAAATCCACTGCTTTTTTCTAGGATAAGCAGCATGAAATCTGTTTTACTTTTGGTATACTGTCGTGTACTTATGACCTGAATTTGCCACTGTTAGAAACAGGATTCTGGACATGATGGACTTTTTGTTTGTCCCAGTATGGCAATGCTTATGTTCTTATGTGTTATATTGGTGAAACAAACTCATACTTTAATGCATTTAGAATTGAATTTTTGAACAGCACAATCTGAAAAACGTACAAGTAATTATGGCATTTTTATATCATTTTGGTTATTTGGTGCACAATTCCTGTCTGCAGGTACCAACTAAACAGGTCAAAGATCAGGATAAGGACCAAAACAATACAGTCCTTGGAATGTAGAAGCAAAGAGGACACCTTTGATAATTTCCTAAAAGTACAGTGGTCATACCGATTCCCAATTTTACCTGTTGCTGAAGTAAGACAGAGAATTTAAGGAGCATAACTACACCAGCAGTTCCCAAACTGTGGATCATGACTCAAAGGGAGTTACAAGATTCATATCCGAGGTCACAGCCATTCTAGAAAATTGCAGGCAGATAAAGATCATAAGGCCTATCCAGTCTGCGCATCCATGTTATCTACTCTCCCTATCACTTCCTTAGAGATCCTATATACATGTTTCAAGCTCTCTTGAATTCAAATACTGTTTTCGTCTCTACTACTTCCACCGGGAGACTGTTCCACAAATTCACCACTCTTTCCATGAACAAGTATTTCCTCGGGTTACTTCTGAGTCTACCCCCATTTAAAATCCTATACCCTCTCATTCCAGAGCTTCTTTTCAATTGAAACACACTCACCTCCTGTGCATTTATCTCTGGTGGTGACATGGTTATCTGATGGATCCAATACTCCGTACCCTTTAAGTATTATGTAAAGGATATTGATAAGGAGTAACTGGAACTGGGTAATGATAAGGATTAATGTATTTCTATGGGCATCTTTAGCGTTAGCACGTGCCTATTTTTAACGCACGCTAAGAACGCCAGCGTGCCTACATAAAAGATCCCCAATATGAGGGATTATTCAAAACGGTAGCTGCAAATTTTGGGGGTGTTCCCATACATTTTTTAAAATTGCAGATCATGCGTTAACATTTGAATTAACGCATGGTACCTTCTCTGAGTTAATATTATGGAGCATTTACTGCCTCCTATTTAGGAAATGCTAAGTCCTCCCCTCTTAATGCTGCATTAACTAGTTAGTGCATGGTAAGTATAATGGGCTAGCTGGCTAATGCTTGCACATCCATTCTCTGTCCATGCCACACCCCTGAAAGAAAAATTGTAAAAAATTCATCAAGGCATGGTGTAAAGTGTGATAACAGGGAGAATTCTGCAGAATGCCTTAGCACGGTCACATGGTAGCCTGTTTTCATGCATTAACCACGCATTAAGGGCTAGACTCTATATATGGCTCCTGAAAAATCTGTGAGGAAAAAAATATACCTAGGTGTATTCTGTAAAGTACACCTTTACAGAGTAAAGGAGTAGCCTAGTGGTTAGTGCAGTGAACTTTGATACTGGAGAAATGGGTTTAATTCCCACTGCAGCTCCTTGTGACTCTGGGCAAGTCACCTAACCCTCCATTATCCCAGGTACAAAATAAGTACCTGCATATAATATGTAAACCACTTTGCTTGTACCCAAAGAAAGGAGGTATATCAAATCCCATCCCCTTTCCCTTACCTAAATTTTATAGAATAGGTTTAAATTTCCGCATAGTATATAGAATACGCCGAGCAGCTCTCCATGCAACCAAATTTGGTCGCATTCATTTAGGCCACATTTTACTTAGTGTAAATCCCAACACCTAAATTAGGCACAGATCGGATGATATTCTATAATAATGCACATATTGGAGGTTGAACTGACTAAATCTCAAAACTTATCAGCCACTCTAGTCAGGGAACGAGATATCTTTGCACGTAAAATTGTTTACTTAGAAAATCAAAGTCGCAGGAACAACCTGAGATTTATTAATTTCCCGAAATCTCCTTTAATTGCCCCTCTGGACATGTTGAGGAAATACTTTATAGAGGTATTGGGGATCCCAGCGACGGCCTTTCCACCTGTCGCCAGGGCCCAATACATAACTGGAATAAAGAATACTGTTGGACAATCTCAGGCTGCACCGGACTTAGATTTAACTCATTTCCTGGAATCTTCCTTGGACATAGTGACTGAACGGATTACACTTCTAGTTACTTTCGCATTAGAAATGGATAGAAACAACGTTTTCCGGACTTACTTTCGCCATACAAATACGGATTTTCTGGGTTCAAGAGTACAGATTTTTCCAGACCTAGCCAGAGACACTCAGAAAAAAAGAAGAGAGTTCTTGTCTTATAAGACTAGAATTCTCAAGCTTGGAGCGGTTTTCTATTTAAAATTTCCATGTAGATGTTTAGTGTCATTAAATGAAAATAATTATGTTTTTTTTGAACCCTTAAAACTGTTACAATTTATTGAGGCACAAGAAAGTGTGGGCAAATCCTTAACTGCCTCCCAGTGAGATATATGCTATAATGTAGGCTATCAGGGTTATGTCTGTTCTGAAACTTTCTTCTTTATATTTTTTTTCTTGTACTATTTTTTCCTAGTACTTGGATCTCTTTATGATTTGTGGACAAAGTATGTAGAGAATTATTTCCTTTTAATTATTAGTTTGGATTATGCTATTTCCTGTATTTCATTACATTTATGATGGAATGTAAATGTAAAAATATATAAATAAATAAATAAATAAATAATAATGCACATAGATTTTAGAAATGCTCACGCCCTGATCATGGCCACACACCCTTTTCAACTATGCAACTTAGAATTTAGGTGCACTAGAATACACTTAGCGGGTTGTGCACGTAAATCTGAATTAATGCCAATTAGTGCTGATTATTGCTTGTTAACATCCAATTAACAGTACTGATTAACTAGCTAACCAATTAAGTTATGCACATTGTTATAGAATTTGCTTTGATTTCCACGCAGAATCCTGGGGTAAGTGCTTAATGCCCTTTAGTAAAAGGTCCCCTAAGTCAATTATCACACATTAAAAATTCCTACATACTTTGATAAATTTTTATTAAAATAAATGTGTAAAACAAACTGAAAAAAAACTTTTTGCCCTGCGTACATTTCTAGTTTCCTTTCTCCAGGTGCAGTTGAAGGAAGACTAAAGCATTCTCTTCTCTAAATCTTTTTTTTGTCAAAAGCTGTACTCTTTGTATACTGAACAATATTTCAAATGTAAACACAAAAAAAGGAGTGCTAAGTAAATATTTTTCACATTCTTTAACCTGCTTTTTGTGCAGTTCTTTGGAACCCTAGAAAACTGCCAAGTTCAGCAGTGTCAGAAGTGACTTGTGGTGGAAATGAAGTACAATCTGGTTCATGCAGTGCACGATACTACTTGTGCAGTGCCACCCTCAGGTATTACCATGTAAGGGCTACTGACAAAGGGAGAAACTGCCATGGAAGAAACACTGCCTACCCCACTGGCAGATGAGACTGAGGTGAATTTGTGAGTTAATAAATACCAGGAAATGACAATGCCCTACACCCCTTCTTGGATATTTCATCACACCAAACACACGGATCATACACAAACTGCAGTGTAAAATGTTTACTCAGAGTATTATTAAGAGCATTAAACATATAATAAGAAACAAAATAGGAGTGGAGGAATAGCCTAATGGCCAGCATAGTTAGCTAAGAATCACAAGAACAGGGTTTGATTCCCACTAGGGCTGTTTGTGACTATGGGTATATCACTTAGGGGTCCTTTTACTAAGCTGCGCTAGTGTCAGCGTTTGAAGCAGTCCGTTTTGGGGGAAAAAGAAATGGCAGTATGGTAAGTGAACCACTTACTGCATGGCCATTCGGTGGGGAACCCTTACCGCCACCCAATGAGATGGCGGTAATGGTTCCCACGCTAACCCAGCGGTAACCGGGCAGTGCCAGTTACACTGGTTAAGTTCCAGCACCACAATGTCACGTTCACTAAACAGGAACTGGGTTTGTGAGCCCTTGGGCCACTGCCGAGGAGCAGCAATGGCAGGCAAAACCACCCCACACCAGAAGCAAGGCAGAACAGACGTACCGGCAAATCCAGGCAAGGTCTCTGGCGGTCAGCCAGCAAGCAAGCAGAAGACAGGTCCAGGCAAAGGTTCAAAAGGCAGGCGGCAAGCAAAACAAAGTCCAGGTCCAGGCAAAGGTTCAAAAGGCAGGTGGCAAGCAAAGCAAAGTCCAGGATCAGGCAAGGTTCAAAAGGCAGGAAACCAGCAAACACAGAAACAGGTCCAGACAAAGTCTCTCCGGCAGAAGTGCACAAGCACCCACGACCAGGGCCTAAGACGCAATGCAAAGGCAAAGCAGCCAGGTTTCAGAATGGCTAATAAGCCCAGCAGCACCCGGAGCTCAGCTGCAACCATCACCAGGAAACTACGGATGCTGTGTAGGTTCAATCCAAGCAAGCAAGTCTGGCAGCCCGGAAGATCCGGACCGGACTGGGCTGAAATCAGGAACGGGTGACGGTCCACAGCAGCCACCGGTTCTGGCCACCAGAGAGCGAGGAGAGCACAGATGTAACACATAAAAAGAGGACATATTTTTGTAGCATCAGAAATGGTGCGTGTTGGGGGTGGGAACAGTAGCCTGGCAGTAGTTCCATATTAGCGCTGCTTAGTAAAAGGGCCCCTTAACTTAGGGTTAAAGAAAATACAGTACCTGTATGCAACATGTAAACCAATTTGGTTGTAAAACAAGAAGGCACTATATCAACAAACAAAGATTATATCATAACTGGAATTCTATGCCTGCTGAATTGAGAACTTAACTCGTCCTGTAATTTTTCACGAAAGTATTGAAGGCATGTTTTTTTTGTGTGTGTGTGTGACAGGCTTATCTGATGTTGTAGCAAGTAAGTGTGCATAGCCCTGAATGGACCTGATAGTGTGTGACATTGGCCTGGATTATGTAAATAGCGCCCCCCAAAAAATGAGCACTGAGCGGTATTCTGTAAATGGATCCCTGAGTTGGGCACCATTTATAGAATAGCATGTAGCGCCAGGATCTGCGCCCAACTTTAAGCGAGAGAATTTACACTAACTGAAACCTGGTGTAAATCCTCATGCTTGAATTAGGCCCGGATCCCCTAAATTCTATTATAGTACACGCATCTTTAATGAATGCCCCTGACTCACCCATGTTTCTCCCATGGCCACACCTCCTTTTTAGTTGTACACTAAGGGCCCTGCTTACTAAGGCACATTAGCATTTTTAACGTGACTACAATTAGCGTGTGCGCTAACCATGTACTGTAGGTTCCTATAGGGAGGAGAAGTACTGGATTGTGGGTGGAGGGGGAAGATACCAATGCGTGAGATCGGGCCCCTTAAGCGTGAGCTGGAGAAGAGGCCCGATTGTGTGTGTCATACGCTAAATGCGTGTGACGGCATATCTGCAAAGGCATGCTAAGAAGACTGGGCTCTCTCACACATAGAGGCAGAGAGGGAGGGCTGGCCCTAGCTCAGAGCTAACAGCCAATAGGGACAACTCACAAGGAGTCAATCACAGGAACTGCAAAGTATAGGAAAAGCAGTCCTAATACACAGTGCTATCTATTACTCAAACAATGAAACTGAATGCAAATAATACTCATATTAAATATGCATCACAATATACCCTGTCTCCAGGGCCGTGCCTAGGGTCTCTGGTGCCCCCCTGCAGACTATCGGTTGGCGCCCCCCCCCCCCCCCCCCCCCCCGTCCAGCAGAGCAGGAACAGAAGGGAGCAGGCAAGTAAGCCGGACCTCAGGAAAAAATAGCACTGTATGTATCCCTCATTGATAAGTCTCTGACTCTAAAGTTTAGCAATTTCATTAAAGCAAAATGTATTTTCACATATCACATCCTATCCAAGGAGAATGTTTTATATATGTCACCCATTTGTGGTAAAACGTCACACAGTATCAAAATACCTCTAATATGTAGTCGTGCCAACCGAGGAAACTAACTGTGCTCAGCTCACAAGAGACAGAGTGAACATAAAATAAAACTTCATCCTTAAAAGATAATATCGGATGAATGCATGAAGGTGAATATGAATTCCTGTGAATGGAATCAATTTGATTTACAATAAATCCAGATACTACTCCCTCATATATATAACAAAAAATTATTTCAGTGGAATGGAATTATTTGACTGTACTGGTAAACAGAAAGAAATACTCTATTGCATTCTAATCTCCTTTGCACCAAAGGATATAATTCAGATCAAACATTTATCTCTGATCAACTATCTCAGATCAAATATTTATTTCAGATCAAATATTAAGGTTTCCTTGCTTACAGTCACTTAAATCTACCTAGCCTTTATTTAGCTTATAGGATTTAAACACTCTTAAACTGAAATTCACCCTTTTCTATTCTTCATAAACTTCAAGTAATCCTGAAATATTCAGATCCTTTTCTCACTAGAGAAACTTCAATCGCCACCAATCTCTTTTCACTTATATTTTCTCATTTACCACAATCAGGCACTCTTTTATAACTTCAGTCAACAAACACAGGAAGTCACAGCTGGATGTCTCTCTTGGCAAAGGACAGCTCTCACTCTGTTCACTTCCCGGGCAGATTTCTTAACAGAAGCTGATCATCCAATCAGAGAGCTCTATTTGAATGCAGATTAACATACAGACACTCATGGGAATGTTTAGTGAAAAACACCGGACTAATTTGCATATGATTTAAACAAATCTGAGCATATGACAACCAAGTACAGACTCCCAGCACCTGAATTCTGCAATTAGATTTAAGGCAAATACTTTTAAAACTTATTTTTAGCACTTTTAAAATTTCAGGTTCTCTTTAATTTGAATGCTGTTGCAAGCTCTGAAACTCACCCTGACTGAGGAGCTAGCCCCAAACCGAAGCATAAATAGCAATCTGGTTGTATTCTTACGTAACTTGAAGAGCGTGCCTGCCTCAATTAATACTGCTCCTTTGCATGAAAAGGGGAGGGCAGCGGAGATAGGAGAATCATGGCCGTGCCAGTATGGTAAGTGAGGTAAGCATGGTAGGGGGGCCCGTCATTTGGGGGGTGTCACCACACCATGCTTACCTCCTCGCCCTTCCACTCCCATTGCCCAACTGCCTGCGCTCTCTTCTCTCCTGCCGCAAATCCCTTTTTCTTTTTTAAATACTTTTAATTTTACCTCCGTCCGGCAGCGCAGCGTCAGTGCAGGAGGCGGCGCTCCCGGTCTAGCCTTCCCCTTCGCTCATGTTCCGCCTTCTTCTGACGTCATTTCCTTGACGTCAGAAGAAGGCGGAACATGAGCGAAGTGAAGCCTAGACACGTCGGGAGCGCCGCCTCCTGCACTGACGCTGCGCTGCCGGGTGGTCACGGAGGTAAAATTAAAAGAAAAAAAAAAAAGAAAGGGAATAGTTGCCAGAGAGCAGGGGAGAGAGAGGAGCATGCAAGGGCAGGGTTCATGGAAGGGAGAGAGAGGAATTGCTGGATAGGGTCAGGGATGAATGGAGGGGGCAAGGGACAGATGGGCATGGATTGATGGGAGGGTAGGGCTCAGGGAGAGAGGGGAATTGCTGGATAGGGTGAATGGAGGGGCAGGGGATAGAGGAGCATGGATGGGCATGGATTGGAAGGGCAGGGCTCAGGGAGAGAGGGAAATTGCTGGATAGGGTCAGAGATGAATGGAGGGGGCAAGGGACAGATGGGCATGAATTGATGGGAGGGTAGGGCTCAGGAAGAGAGGGGAATTGTTGGATAGGGATGAATGAAGGGGGCAGGGGACAGAGGGGCATGGATGGATATGGATTGCAGGGCAGGGCTCAGGGAGAGAGGGGAATTGCTGGATTGGGTGAATGGAGGGGGCAAGGGACAGAGGAGCATGGATGGGCATGGATTGGGAGGGCAGGGCTCAGGGAGAGAGGGAAATTGCTGGATAAGGTCAGAGATGAATGGAGGGGGCAAGGGACAGATGGGCATGGATTGATGGGAGGGTAGGGCTCAGGGAGAGAAGGGAATTGCTGGATAGGGATGAATGGAGGGGGCAGGGGACAGATGGGCATGGATGGATATGGATTGCAGGGCAGGGCTCAGGGAGAGAGGAGAAACTGCTGGACATAAAGGGGAGGGAAGAGAGATGAAGTAGCTGAAATGAGGGAAAAGGAAAAGAGAAGAAAAATTGCACATGGATGAAGAAAATAGGCAGAAGCTGAGGACCAGAAATGAAGAAGAAAGGAGGAAAGGAAAGAAATAAATGAAAAGGAAGCCCTGGAAACGGAGTTAAGAGGACAGATAGCCGCAGAATCAGATACTGGGCCAGCATGATCAGAAAAAGAAAGTTACCAGACAACAAAGGTAGAAAAAAATCATTTTATTTTCATTTTAGCGTTTGGAATATGTCCACTTTGAGAATTTACATCTGCTATCTTATTTTGCAATGTATAGCAATTTGTTTCTAAGAATATTGCTGACAATTCCTGTCAGTGTGGTAAGTGGTGAGCGATCATTTTCACCGGGGGGGGGGGGGGGGGGGGGGGGGGCGCCAACTGATAGTCTGCAGGGGGGGCGCCAGAGACCCTTGGCACGGCCCTGAGGAGAATCACAAGTTCAGGTGAAAGATTTTGCAAGTGAGCAGACGGCAGGGCAGTGGCGCTTACCTCGCTTACTGCATCAGCACGGCCCTGCCTGTCTCCATGAATATGGGGGCAGAACAGCTACTTTTAACTGAGTGTGCTTTCTAACCACACTCTCTCTCTCTTGCTGGTTGCTGAGAAATTCAAGGAACATACAGTTTCCTTGACTGGGAAAACTGATGTAGCCCAGGGAATTCCCCTCCCCCTACTCAGCTTGTACTTGGGTTTATCCTGCCTCTTTCTTACAAGGTAACTACTGTGGAATTCTTTCACCCATTTCTCCGA
Organism: Microcaecilia unicolor; assembly: GCF_901765095.1. Taxonomy (NCBI): domain Eukaryota; kingdom Metazoa; phylum Chordata; class Amphibia; order Gymnophiona; family Siphonopidae; genus Microcaecilia; species Microcaecilia unicolor. The sequence continues at coordinate 391,463,497 of NC_044033.1, read as the reverse complement.
GTGCACTGTAACCTCCTGGTGGCAGCATCTAGTATTACATCACATCACAGCAATTAATGTTAAGGAGTCGTGACCAAAGGGTAAGGGTTGCTGGACAAATTTGACACCCACTAGGGAATTAAACATTAAGGGAACAGTTTACTAAGCTACACTGTAGGTGCACTAAAGATAGAGAAACCTTTAGGAATATAATGGGTGTCTCTATCATTAGCACGTGCTAGAAAGCTAGCGTGCCTACAGCTCGGCTTAGTAAACAGGGCCCTAAAATAGGTAACATATATTTCTCTTATGAACAATCCAAGATTAAATTGCTAAACAGTTTCAAATTAGTTTAAAATTGTCAAAACGGAACAGTATTTCTATTTTTCTTAATATAGGGCTCAAGACTGTATGACCTCCACAGCTTTCAGATAAATACATACAGTTTAAGAATTACATTTACATTTATTTATTTGGCTCACTTAGCTTTCATCAAGAACTTGACTCTTTATTGTCACTTCTTGTCAGGCTTTCAAGGCAGAAACTAGGTTTGTGAGCCCTTTGGCCACTGCCTTGGAGCAGCAGTGGCAGGAAAAACCACCCCACACCAGAGACAAGGCAGAACTCTGACAGAACCAGCTAGACTTCACCTGCGCTTGACCGCCCTTTCCCAGGAGTTGAGCCCCTGGGTGCAGGTGGCCGGCAGGACTTACCAGACAGGGTAGGCACTGGATACCAACTAGGCTGAACAGGGACTGAGGGTCAGAGGGGAAAGGAATATACATGGGCAGCAAGGCAGGAAACTGGGCTAGGACTCACAGACAGACAATACTACACAAAGCAGGAAATGGACAAGCTAAAGGACGGGAACTGAAAGCTGCAGAGCAGCCACTAAAACAGGGTACAAATACTGACAGACAAGAGACAGGACTGAAAGCTGCAGAGCAGCCACTAAGCAAGAGACACAGCAAACAGAAACTAGACAAGGAATACAGACCAGAAACAAGACTAGGGAAATAAGCAAATAAACCTAAGCTAAACTACACACAGACTAACTAGAATCACACAAGGAACAATACAAGAAACCAGACTAGGCAGAAGTGCAACCAAGCATCAACAAACCAGGGACCTTAGACGATGCAAAGGCAAACTCAGAAGGTTTCCAGGTGGTAATAAACACATCAGCAGCTGAAACTCACTGCAGCAATCATGAGGCAGCTACGGGTGAGGCTAGCTGCTAAACTTCAAACCAAGTCTGGAGGGCTGGAATATCTGGACCGGTCCAGAAAGAAAGTCTGGAAAGTCTATGGTAGCCAACGGTTCTGGCCACCAGAGGGCAAGAGGAACACAAACCAAGACACAGGCAGAAAGCATACTGAAGCACAGAGAGGCTTAACACATACAGGTGCAGTATAGTGGAATAACCAGAGCCATGCTGGAAGCAGCCAGCACACAGAGACAGAACTAACTTAGGAAGAACAGACAGAAGCCAGCTCAGAAGCTGACCGCCGGAAATAAGATGAGTCTGAGAGAGGTCACGACCACAATCGTGACACTTCTTATCTTTCAGAACATACAGGCACATCAAACAGGTAAATATGTCTTTATTTCTCTCCCTCTCTTTCCCCTCTCTATTGGTCCAAATACCTCTTTATGGCAGATTATGTTGGTCGGCTTTTACAGTCTTCGGTGCACAGGACCAATCTTCCTCTGTTCTGGTACCTACAAAACAGGAAGACAGATGATCCGCAATATCCAACGTGGAAACAAACAGAGCAGATCAATCAATGATATAGTTCACAACTTTATTATAAGATAATCGCCTGACACAGACTGTGTTTTGCCCACAAGGGCTGCGTCAGGGGCTTGCAATCAAGATAAGGCTCAAGGCAGAACAAAAAAACCAGCGATATGCCTTCCTCCAAATCAGGGTCAAAACATCCGTTCAATGGACGGACATCGTATGATCGCATCAGTCAGCTGTGAACTATATCATTGATTGATCTGCTCTGTTTGGTTCCTTCTGGTACCTATTCCATAGCTCAATAAACTCAAAAATACAGATTCCAATCCCTAACAAAACTGTACAGTTGTTTTTTTTTTTGTAATTGCAGTTATTTTTTTCCTATCTAGCTTTACCCCCCAAAATCAATGTAATAATTAGTTACCCTGCCTACACTAACCAATCCCATATATCCATACATTCCCTCTGTTAAACTTATGCTATCCCACACTTGACACATTTTCAAAAATGCACAAACACATGCATACTTTGAAGCCAAAATACCACAGGCTTCAAATATTTGACCTAAATATGCAATTCTCTGCTTCTACTGACCAAATTATACTTAAAACATGCTTTTCTTACACAGCACACAGGCACGTATTTTTCTTTCACAGGCTCTGCCCACTCAAACACAAGGTACAGTAATAGCAGCTTTTAGAATATTTTGCCCTGGTTTCCAGGGCAACCGGCAGACATGTGCATGCCTGCACTGAAACAGCTCTCTCTAGCTTGCAATTCCTATCCCACAACTGCCAAAAAAACCTTTTTTAAAAATATGGCTATTCTAACCCTACAGGGTTACAGTACAATCACTAACATTGTCTGCTTTTCAGTGGGGGAGGCATGTAGGCTTCCTGCCTCTGGGTTTTCCCCTGTTCCCAGTCCTACTTTCTCCTCTAAGACCAGGTTTAAAACAGAACCTTTTGGCATTCTTGCTTTTTCTCCCTGTCCAGGGGAGCTGACTGCTTCAGCTGGTCACACCACTTATCCCGCTTTTCAGCTCCTACTCTAACCTCATCACCAGTCTTCCCATACTCTCTTCTGTGTCACTCCTTCACCAGCCTCTTCATTTTTTATCCCAACCTTATATTTCACTTGTCACTTGCACCCTTACCATTCCTTTTCTACCAGTTTCTCAGGCCTGTTCACACAAATCCCCACTGCCCATATCCCAGTCCTCATCTAAGTTTTCACCCAATTCCCCAGTCCATGTTCCTCTCCCCCCCCCCCCCCCACTCACTTTCTTTCTCTTCCAGTTCTTGAGTCTCCCCGCTTCTACCTACTTTCCCCTTAATGCTTGAAAACTTCTAATCATTAGTATACTCAACTCTGCATGGAAGTCTATTAAGAAGTTAATTAAAAATTATTTTAATACCGTTCCTGAAGCTGTTATAGAGCCTGGTATCCATGTTTAGAGGAGGAAGGAGTACAGCAGTCACTAGGAGATCAAGGAGGTGACTTGCTTTAATCTCTCCAGTGGACAGCTACTCAATCAGAGCACCTTTCTGTAACCAGGACATACCAAATACCAGGTCTAAATAACAATGTCCATCTTTTTGGACACAGAAATCCCTTCCCCTTCTGAAGTTGGAATTGGACCTCTACATCTTGGCCCCTCCCTAGTCTTGCTCAAAACACACCCAGACCAAACCCCCTTTGCCATAAGTACATTCTGCAGTTTTAGACATCCATATCCTGGCTTTATAACATCAGGATTTGTAAGTCCATGCAACCTGGATGTCTAAATGCCAGTTTTCAGATGTTCAATAGAGCTTCTAAAATAAGGATCATAATGATTTTGGCTGTAAGTGATAAGGATCCTTTGTGTGAGGCTGGTACCATATAGGCCTTTGCACTTCTTAGATAAGTACATACGTATTGCCATACTGGGACAGACCAAAAGTCCATCAAGCCCAGCATCCTGTTTCCAACAGTGGCCAATCCAGGTCACAAATACCTGGCAAGATCCCAAAAAAGTACAAAACATTTTATACTGCTTATCCCAGAAATAGTGGATTTTCCCCAAGTCAATTTAATAATGGTCTATGGACTTTTCCTTTAGGAAGCCGTCTAAACCTTTTTAAAATTCCACTAAGCTAACCGCATTTACCACATTCTCTGGCAACAAATTCCAGAGTTTAATTATACGTTGAGTGAAGAAACATTTTCTCCGATTAGTTTTAAATTTGCTACATTGTAGCTTCATCACATGCCCCCTAGTCCTAGTATTTTTGGAAAGCGTAAACAGATGCTTCACAGATCCTATTCTGGGAGTCAACTATGGTGCCTTGGTTTGCTTTGATTGTGTGTGATTGATATCCTTTTCAGAGCTAGGTCCCCTACATTTTTCTCTTTTTTTTCTTTTCTTCCTTGTTCCCCATCCCTCCAACTAATTTGTATTATATGTCCCCAGGTTCTAGTGACTATCCCCTACCTGTTATCCATCTGATGGAGGCAGTTATTTTGAAACATGTTGGGCATTTGTTGAAGTTCTGATGGTTGCTGGACTTTGTGGTCTTTTATTTCACACTGGATTATTTATGTGGCAGAGGTAAATGGTTGCCTTGGATCTAGGGTGGAATGCTGTAATTAATGGATTATGGGAAATAAAGTTATAGGAGATTTTTCATGTATTTCAATGCCCTTATTTTTGTTTCCTTTCTTGACTTTGTTTCAGAATATGACATGGGGGCCTCACTGATTTATAAACTTTAGAAGAAAGACAAGTGAGATTATTTTCTTTTCTTATTTCCTATATTTAAGTCAGAAGCGGAGCTAGGTGGGGTGCCAGGGGAGCGAACTTCCGATGGCGCCTGCCCCTATTTTTCAGCAGTCTGTCATGCCTATGCAGTACATGTGCACACCTACGCAGTTCACTCTCCACTCCCCTTAGTGTCACAACCTGGCTACGCTTCTTATTTAAGTTGCTTATAATTGTGTGATCTATCTTCTTTTCTTTCAATGGACAGATATCTAGAGGCAGCTCCATCCCAGAAGGTGTACCAGGGAACTCATTATCAGATGGGGTATCCCTGAGTCCTCCAGCGAGAACTCTACCATCTCAGCCTTTAGTTTTGTCTCCCTCTGGGACTAATGGGGAACAGAACCCTCAGCTTGGGTCTGTTTCTCCAGGGTCCATGGATGTTCCTAAAGAAATTATACTCCCATCTGATTCGGCAAAAGTACCTCCAGTAGTGGATAAGGAGATAACCCTTAAGGACACATGGATGGTAGTATCTTGGACTGAGACTTTACTGAGAGAAGTTGTTCCTCAGTTATGTGATTTTTCCTCTCAATCTGTCCTGAAATTTAAGGAGATGGACAATAGGGTTGGACAATTGTCTTCTCAGGTTCAGTCTGTTGAAAATAAGGTGTCCTCTCTTCAAGCTGCCAATCTCTCTGCTATTAAAGATAGCCTTTACCTTCATTGTAAGGTGGAGGCTTTTGAAAATGCTTTGCGATTTAAGAATTTGCGGTTCCTAAATTTCCCTATTACACGATTGCTTTCAGCAGAGATTTTGATTAGGAAATATTTTAAGGAAGTACTGGATTTGTTGAACTCTGAAGAGATAGTTTTGGTTAAGTGTTATTATATTTCTAAGAAGTTTTTGCAGCAAGGAGACCAGCAGGATGAGCTGGTAGAATGGATTTAACTGCCTTTTTGGAGGACTCCATGGATACCATCTCTGTCACCTTCTTAGTCACCTTCTTAAATGAGGCAAATAAGACGTTAGTTTTGAGATCATACTTCAAGAAAAAATCTATGTTATTCTGTGGGAAGACTGTTCAGGTTTTTCCTGATGTTTCCCAATCAACACAATTACAGAGGAAAGCATTTTTGGCTCTTAAGGAATGTGTTCTTTCTTAGAGGGCTACTTTTTTTCTGCGCTTCCCTTGTAAGTGTTTAATCACCTTTCAAAGGAAGCAATCTTTGATTTTTTGCAATTAGAAAATTTTCTTGTAGAGCTTTCTTGAAGTGGGCTGGCATTTAATATAGGAGTTCATTCAATTTTTCGAAACCCTTGATGCACAAGATTTGTTCTTGCTTGATTGCTAGCTATTTGTTTCATTTCTTTTTATTTTTTACTTTCTATATCCTTGACGTGGGCTATACAGTTAGGTAGTTTTTTCTTTTTGAATATTTCCTTTGCTACTAGTTAGTATATGATTTATTTCTGTATTTTGCTCCAGTTGTTATGGGAAATTATAATTTTCACAAAAGCAGTCCTGAAGAAAGTGTGACATAACTACACAAGCTGTCTTCTCTGTCTTTGAAGGGATAATACACATTCCATATTTGCCTGTGAGAAGTGCATTTCTTCTTTTTCCTGTGATCATTGGAAATTTGGATATTAATGTTTGCCCCTGATGCAGGCATTGGCTGAAACGTGGCTGTGTTGGGCTCCTTTTACATCAAGTGAATACACTTCACTCAGATAAAGAGATCATTATCATACTGCTGTTTCTTGTGATTGATATCCAGCTCTATGTTCTGTCTGTAGTTTGTGTACTAGATGTTACCTCTGCCTTTGACTCTTGTCTTAGTACTCCTTCAGGAATGGGGGTAACTGAGCTCTGTACTTCTAAGGCAATTTCATCTAATAAAATTCACAAGGCAATTACAGAGTGACCCTTTCAACATTACCTTTTGTATCTGTCACTGTACTTTATTTAACACCTATTCAAACTAGATCACGCTTCTTTCTTACCTTTTAATAGCAAAGACCATTTAAAGACTCAGCAGGAAAAATGATCAAGATCCATATTTTTCAATTTTTTTGGACAGTCTGCACAAGAAAATTTTGATGCGCTGCCTACTAATGGCAAAAGTTTTGAGGATGAACATTAGAAATGCCCTTTAAAAATGCCATCTTAATATACATAATAGAGTCTTTAAAACTTTGGAGTCATTTTTCTCTGAATTTCAATTTTTGGACATTCATCATTCTTCCCTCTTAGTCTTCATTTGCAAAAATCTTCTCTTTATATGGTAAGAATAAGAACATAAGAGTAGCCATACTGGGTTAGACCAATGGTCCATCTAGCCCAGTATCCTGTTTCCAGCAATGTCCAATCCAGGTCACAAGTACCTGGCAGAAACCCAAATAGTAGCAAGATTCCATGCTACCAGTCCCAGGACAAGCAGTGGCTTCTCCATGTCTGTCTTAATAGCAGACTAAGGATTTTTCCTCCAGGAACTTGTCCAAACCTTTTTTAAACCCAGATACGCTAACCGCTGTTACCACATTCTCTGGAAAAGAGTTCCAGAGCTTAACTATTTGTTGAGTGAAAAAATATTTCCTCCTATTTGTTTTCATTTCTGCAGTGAAAAATTTATCTCTGTGTACATAAACCCCCCCCCCCCCCACCCTCACCACCACTGATATTCAAAGCTATTTAACTGACCAGAAATGGCCACTGATCGGTTAAATAGCATTTTGGTGCCTAACCATGAATATTCAGCGTGGAGGCGTGACATGCGGAAAAATGGCATTCGCCTCTATCGCACCGACGGAGGAGCGTGACTGAGGAGCAGGTCCTGCTCCTTATATTACTCCTTTGAGTGGGCCTTTGCAGTGAGTACTTTATGTGGGATTAGTTTGCTTGATTGGTGCAGTAATGGCTACGATCATGGTTGTGTTGGGGAGGGGAAAGTATGGTGATTTGTATAGCTATAAAAATTGTCAAAGGCAACATCCTGGAGTAACTAATGCACTATGCACTGTACCTGATGTGAATATGAGAGTTATTTCAAGATCACTGTTGAAAATTGCATATATAAATGCTAGATCTATTGGTAAGAAGACAGATTTGATTTATGATCTGTTGATTGATGAGAAACGTCATGCGTTATGTGTGTCTGAGTCTTGGCTGGTGAAAACAGATGTTGCAGTAATAAGGCAATGTTGTCCTAAAGGAAATAAATGGGAGTGAGCATGTCGATATAGAAAAAGGGGAGAATGGGGAATGTGTGGTGCTTAAGAATGTTGATATTGTTTTGTATGTGGTTTATTTTCCTCCAGGACTGAAGTTGCTGACTGTTCATTTTTACTGCAGTTTTTATTAGGTCTCCCAATAGATTTTTCAAAGCTATGTTTACTTGGAGATTTTAATGCTTCTTTTGTGCCAGAGTCGATAGTGTTTGTGGAATGAGATCATTTACTGTTTCAGCTAATGGATGCAGTTTTGTTACAACAGATAGTAGATGTGGCAATGCATGGAGCAGGACATATTCTGCATTTGATTTTTGGGGGATCTAGTTTATTGAGTGGTTACTTGGAAAACCAGTAGTTATGTCTGTGGTGTGGTCTGATCATTCTCTGAGAACATTTGAGTTCTGTTTGGGTGGGCCAAAATTAAAGGAATATGAATGAGAGGAAGATTGAGGTTCATCCAAATTTTGGATCTATGGAGAGTATGGTCACCAGGGTTACAGTTTGATGATACAGGTTCCTTAGATAGTGCAGTGAATTGTTAGGCGATTTTATTGGAACATGCCCTAGAGACGGTAGCCCAAAAAAAGGAGGTTGTTGCTAGAGATAATTATTGCCCATGTTCATAGAAGCACAAAGAGAGTGGGAAGTGGACCAATGACTCCAGGAGAACGGGAGATAAGATTTCAAAGAACCACTTTATTCAATGACTCGACACAGAAACTGTGTTTTGGCCAAAGGCCTGCCTCAGGAGTCTTAGATGATCCTGTAGTTAAAAAGGAGATGGATCTCTGGATTGAGTGGTCTGAAAAAAGTATCCCTTTGGTGATCCTTGTACTTCCAAAAAAAACCTTGAGGTCGAATGGTCTTGATAAAGACCTTTGTGATATCTTGCGCCATTCGACCTTAAGGTTTTTTTTGTGAGGTGAGTATAAGGCATTGTGTTTTTTTCTGCGTTAAGTTTTAATTGAAATGCATCCGCCCAGGAGTGCATTTTTTGGAAGCTTTGGTTGATCTCATTGGAGATTTCCTTTGGATCATGTTTAAACAGGATGTATATCGTGACATCATCTGCATATATGTATGGGTTGAGGTTTTGGTTGGCTAGTAGTTTGGCTAAGGGTGTCATCATTAGGTTAAAGAGGGTTGGCAAGAGGGGGGATCCTTGGAGGACTCCGCATTCATGGGCTGACGTAGCCTCGTTAGTTGTTACTTGGTATGACCTTGAGGTCAGGAATCCTCTAAACCAGTTAAGAACGTTACCTCCAATTCCAAAGTATTCTAGGATATGTACTAGTATTCCATGGTTGACCATATCGAAGGCGCTTGACATGTCGAATTGTAGAAGAAGTATCTACTTAGCGCCATTAGGTAAATTGTTCAAGTCACTGGGAGTATTATCATTTCTATGTGGATGACGTTCAGTTTTTCCTTATATGATCATGGGGTACTGATTTGGATTCTCAATTAGGTGTGCGGGAATGGATGAAACAGAATGGCTTGTGTTGAATATGGCAAAAACTGAGGTCATGATTATTGGTAGAGGGGAGTCATTACAATGGCCAGAGAACGTGTGGCTATGGAATATGTTTGTTCCTGTAAAGGTTGTTCTAGATAATAGACTTAATATGCAAGCGCAAGTGATTAATGTGGTCCAAACAGCCTTTAAACATCTGTGGAGGAGTAGCCTAGTAGTTAGTGCAGTGGACTCTGATTCTGGGGAACTGGGTTCAATTCCCACTGCAGCTCTTTGTGACGCTGGGCAAGTCACTTAACCCTTCATTGTTCCAGGTACAAATAAGTACCTGTATGTAATAAGTAAACTGCTTTGAATGTAGTTGGAAAAACCACAGAAAGGTGGTACATAAGTCCCTTTCCCCTTACATGATAGTCAAATTGACACTGGTGATCCTATTTATGACTTCAAAGTATGATATTGGTATGGCTGGATTACTACAGTGCTCCATACCAGTGGTTCCCAAACTATTTTGGTTCACGGCACCCTTTGTGTCCAAGCAATTTTTTGTGGCATCCTCCCCCCCCCTTCTGGCCACATAGGTCTCCACCCCCCAGCCACATAAGTCTCCCCCACTGACCATACAGGTCTCCACCCCGCCTGGCCATACAGGTCTCCACACACACACACACCCAGCCACACAGGTGTCCACTTCCCCTGGCCACACAGTTCTCTACAGCCCCCCCCCCCCCCGCCACACATTTTTTTCCACTGCTTACCTTCACCAGGAGTAGCCCGGAGGGGGGGTGTCCTCTGCAGCCTCCAGCTCCACTTCAGGCTCCCTGCCATGCTGCTGCTTCTTCCAACCATGTTTCTCTCCTTTCTCTCCATCCTCAAGTTGAGATTCCTCCTCTCTCAACACCCCCTTCCCCATGTCTACTTGCAAACGCGTCTCCCTCCAGAGGTCCCTGGCAGAGGCAGAATTTTACACAACTCTGCCGGCGGCAGTCCTGAAACCTTCCATCTACCGTGTTCAGTTCCCTGTGATATAACTTCCTGTTGCCGAAGGGTATGACTGCAGCAGAAGGAAGACTTCGGGACTGGTGGCAGCAGCGGTGTGAGAAATGCTACTGCTGCCCGGAGACCTCTGGAGGGAGACACGTTTGCAAGCAGACATGGGGGGGGGGGGGGGGTAGTGTTCAGAGTTGGGGGTTTGCCGATCCTGAAGCAGAGAGAGGGAGACACTTAGGGGATGGGAGACACTAGCCGGAGGAGCTGGTAAGGCATGTTTTCAGCAGAGAAGAGGTGGTTCAGGTAGTGGCAAGAGGGAGATTAGGATTTGCTGCGGCACCCTTGACAGTTTGCTGCAGTGCACCAGGGTGCTGTGGCGCACAGTTTGGGAACTGCTGCCCTATATGCTGGAATGTCATCCTTGGGTGTGAGGGCATTGCAGATGGTTCAGAATGCTGCAGCTCTTGTTCTTACAGGAATTTCAAAATTTTTTCATGTATCCTTAGTATTGAAACAACTACATTGGTTACGTGTGTTACACAGGATTCAATTTAAGATGTTAACACTTGTTTATCAGACTCTTGGGCTCATTTTTAAAACAGAAAAATGTCTAAAAAGTGACATAAAGCAGCATTTGGACGTTTTTCTCACAAACACATCCAAATCAGTATTTTCAAAACCTATTTCCATCAGAAGTGCCTCCAAATCTCAAGGGGGGCATGTCAGGGGTGTGCTCAGGCAGGGACTTGGGTGTTCCTAAGACTTAGACGTTTTTCAGCCATAATGGAACAAAACAAAACCGTCCAGGACTAAACTAAGACATTTGAGATAGACCTGTTTTTATAACAAATAATACACACAAATGGTGCCCTAAATAACCAGATGACCACCGGAGGGAATCAGGAATGACCTCCCCTTATTCCCCCAGTGGTCACTAACCCCTTCCCACCCCCAAGAAATGTGATGAAAAACATTACTTGCCAGCCTCAGATTTTATACTCAGGTCCATTAGAACAGCATTGAGGTCTCTGGAGTAGTCTAGCGTTGGGTAATGTGCACTGCAGACAGGTGGACCCAGGCCCATACCTCTCCCTACCTGTTACACTTGTGGAGGAAACTGTGAGCCCTCCAAAATTCACCAGAAACCCACTGTACCCACATATAGGTGCCCCCTTCACCTGTAAGGGCTACGGTAGTGGTGTACAGTTGGGGGTAGTGGGTTTTGAGTGGGTTTGGGGGGGGGGGGCTCAGCAGACAAGGTAAGGGAGCAATGGGGAGATGTGTACCTGGGAGCATTTTATGAAGTCCACTACAGTGGGTGCCCTATTGCTGTCCTGGGATGTCAGGGGGACCAGTCTACTAAAAATGCTGGCTCTGCCTACATCCCAATGGCTTGATTTTGTGCGTTTTGCACTTGGATGTTTTTTTTTTTTTAATGGACTAAGAAACAAAACATCCAAATCACAAAACCTTGTTCACAACAGTATTTCTGAAAACGAAAGATAGACGTTTTTGTTTTTTGAAAATGACTGTCGTTCCTATTCGGATTTGGGATGTTTTTTTGCCAAATGTCCAAAGTCAGACTTCTCTTTATATCTTGCTGCCCCACATTATTTGAAGGAATCTTTGTCTGTCTATGAGCCGCGGCGGGTATTAAGATCAGAAGCTGCCACGATACTTTCAATGGATGTTGTGAATCAATTACATTATGCTGATACATGGGCCTCGGCCTTTGTGTCGGCTTCAATTTTATTATGGAATGCACTTCCTGACCATCTCCGTCATTGTGTCAGCCTGACACAGTTTTTAAGAAAACCTTAAAGATTTGCCTATTGTGATAGCATTCTTTTGAAGCAGCTGTAGTAGTCATGTGATGTTATGAAGATATTTGTTATTTGACAGTTTTGTATGCCAGTTTAGTATTTTTGATTGTGTATGTTCTTAATTGGAAATCACTTAGTTTATAGGTTGTCTAGAAATCTTTTAAATAAATAAATGTATTGCTAGTCCAATTAAAAAACATCTTCTTATTTTCTTTTCTCTCTTTTGTTTTAATTCTATTTAATTTATTTTGTAAACCGTTCTGATATGATGAATGAAGGGAAGTATAGCAAATACCCCTAAATAAATAAATAAATAATAAATAGGCAGAGGACCATAGCTCATGCCTCCCTGTGAGTGACACTAACAGGGAGGCATGAGATATGGTCTTTGCCTATTTATTTGAGTTTCTCCCTTGTCAGTACAGAGCAAGAACCAAGAGGTTATTGTGCAGCTAATAAACTGCTTTATGTGCTTCCTTTCTCCCACACACAAAGGAATACTGTTATAATCTTTTTCTCATGCATGCAAATTAGCAGCTGTGGCAATGCCTCACCAATAAGGATAGTATAGAAACACAGTGACTTTTACTCTATTATTAAGACTGCCATTAGTGTTTAAAAAGAAACTGTGCTACTCAAATAAGCAGAATCCATTAGGGCATGAAAGGGGAGGTAGGTGGAGTGGAGTCGAGGGGTGGGGGGTTACAAGTTGTAACCATTACTCCACTGAAAATATCCCACCAACACATACCTTTCTTTGCTTTACAGTCTTACTGTAAATTTTGTTCAGTTTTGTTATTTTTATACGAGGACCCTCACATATGTACAGTTCCTCCTGCATTCAAGCTTTCCTGAGTTTATTATTGTTGTGTCCAACAAAATTTCCAAGTAGCCAAGAACAATCACTAGGAGCCTTCAAAATTGGGACACAGATCCTTTTTTTCATATAACTTGAACACCAATCTTTCTTTAATGACTCGACAAGGGCCGTGCTTCAGCACACAGTGCCTGCGTCAGGAGTCAATACAGTTGGTCCTATACGATTGTGGAAAAAACAACTAAAAAGCTTAGTGCCTGAAAACAGAAATCTATCCCCACACAGTGTAGACTAAACGTGCTCAACACAAACAGAGCAACACAGAATGCGAAGGACTCCATCAAGCCCAGCATCCTGTTTCCAGCAGTGGCCAATCCAGGTTATAAGTACCTGGCAAGATTCCAAAACAGTACAATATATTTTATGCTGCTTGCTTATCCTAGAAATAAGTAGTGAATTTTCCCCAATTCCATTTTAATAATGGCTTATGGACTTTTCTTTTAGGAAGCCATCCAAACCTTTTTTTAAACCCCGCTAAGCTATCTGCTTTTCCTACATTCTCTGGCAACGAATTCCAGAGTTTAATTACACGTTGAGTGAAGAAATATTTTCTCTGATTCATTTTAAATTTACTACTTTGTAGCTTCATTGCGTGCCCCCTAGTCCTAGAAGAAAATCAATGCCTTTGAATTATAGTGCTGTCAAAGAATACTGTTTAAACCATGGACTACCCGAAGAACAAACAAGATCAAATCTAAGTTATCCTTGGAAGCTCAAATGACAAGACTCCGACTTTCATATTTTGGATACATTATGCAATTAGAGAAAGACATGTTTTGCAAAGTTGAAGATCAACGCTAAGCAACAGATAGATACACCATCACCACCTCTGGATGTCAGTCTATCAATGATCAGCAGCCTGACTGAAGATCAAACAAAGTTTAGGGCAATATCTAGAGCAAGAGTTCTCAATTCATTCCTCAGAACACACCCAGCCAGTCAGGCACTCAAGATATCCACAACAAACATGCATGAGACAAACCCACATACACTCCCTCCATTGTATGTGAATCTAATTTATGCATATTGATTGTGGATATCCCGAAAACCCGACTAGCTGGGTATGCCCCGAGGACCGGGTCCAGAACCCCTGAACTACTGAGTCACCATGACTTGACAGCAACGCAATGGCACATAACAACATGCATCCATTTTTTTTAATCTTCATATGTTGGTTTGAATTCTTGCTGTGCTCTATTTTAAATTGTTATAATTTGAAATGTAAATAAATATACTTGTTACATATTATTCATGCTGGATACCATCTGGAAAAATGCATTGTCCTTTTGCTTGCAGGGCAAAGCTAACTGTTCTTTGGAAAGCTAGCAAACTATTGCAAGGTCCATGCAGACCCTGGAGCCTCTTTGCCCATGTGAGGATGCACATTTCCCCAAAACTGACATATTACAATTAATATATTCAGAAAAAATACTTTTTTTATACCTTTGTCTGAACATTGCTTTGGTCCTGGTGTCTATCTGTTTTTTTTATTTAACTCCCTCCAATATCTTCTGACCTTTTGACCTTTCTTCTCTATGTCCACCTTCCATCTTACTTTTGTGTCTATATCCATCCAGTCCCGCATCTCCCCTCTGTGTCCTTGTTCCTATGGCAGCATCTTTTTTGAGTCTCTGTCTCTCCCCATGTCCAGCTTCTCTCTCTTTCCTTCCTCTTGCACCCTATCCCCCCCGTAGTCTGGTATTCTTCCACTTCTCTCCCCTCCCCTCCAGTCCAGTCTCTCTGTCTCTCTTTCTGTTTGTCTCTCTCTTCCCTCCACTCCCCCCTTTGGTCCAGCATCTACTCCCTCTCTTCCCCTCCCCTTTGGTCCAGACAGGCAGACCTGGATGTGGGGGTGGGTGGAGGGGGAGGGGTGCAGTTTCAGGTGGCTCCTACTATTGGGCAGCCCTGGGAATTTTGCTAGGCTCACTCAGTGGTAGCTATGCCTCTGGTCACTCCCCTCTATCAAAAACACTGGCTTCCAGTTATACACTGGATCACATACAAACTTCTCCTTTTAGTCCACAAAATTCACATTTCTGGTTCACCTCTCTATCTCAACTAATGATACCATACTCTCCTCCAGAGCTTTATACTCAGCAAAATTGTCTTGCTCCTTTCTTCTGTAATATCTGCTTTAAATTTGTTCACTCTAGGGTCTTCTATGACCGGCCCTTCTCTCTGGAATGCCTTCCTCTCTCCTATATGCCTTGAAGCTTCTCTGTAAAAATTCAAAAGTGCTCTTAAGACATTCTTATTTCATGATTCATTTGATTTTTGAATACCTCTTGCCATCTTCCGATGCCCCACGGGGGTCGTGCGAAAATGCTCCAACAAACAGCACTTAGCTAGAATTTCTTCTTCCTGTCCTTTCATAATATTTCCTTTTCTGCATGATTCTATAATATTTACCTCCCCCCCTTTTACAAAGCCGTGCTAGCAGTTGCCGGTGCGGTAATGCCAACACAGTCACATGGCAGCTTCTAGAGTGGCTTTGTAAAAGGGGGGGGGAGGGTTTAGTTTGTAAACTGCGCTGAAAGGTCTGTCAAGGGCAGTCAATCAATAAACTTGGAAAATAAACTTACCTGCTTCCCTCCCCACCATCTATCATAAGACTCCTGTAGAAACCTATCTTTGCCACTAATAAGCAGACTGTTTAAAAAAAACAATCAACCCCACAATGAAAAATATATATATGCCATGCAGCTTATATATACTCACTAATGTAAAAATTAGCGCAGGACCTGTATAAAAATGACCTAAATAGGCTGCATTGAATCTGGGCTTAGCATGCAGGAAAGTCTTGCATTAAGACATGCTAAGCCCAGATTCTAATGCCCTTTAGTGGTGAAAAGTAGTATTTGATGATTGAGACCAAAGTGACATGGGCAAACTATTCCAAATTAAAGCTGCTTGGTATGGAAAGGAACTAATGGCTTTCTACAATGTAGGCCTTGAACTGATGAAAAATGCAATTAGTTCCTTTCCATACCAAGCAGCTTTTTTTTTGTGCTCATACATTAGGAGGGGGTCCCCATATCATAAGATGTAAAATGCACCCGCTTCTCCATAAGGCTTATAATCATTGCACATAGATGTTTTGAAATTTCTCATAAAAAATTATATCAGTATCTATACAGAACAGTTTTTCTTTCAAAATACTTATTTATTTTAGTACAAATAATTAATTTTCACATAGATTAGGCTGCATATAATTATTAAGAATCTTGAACCGTGAAAGCTGAAGTATTTAAGGGTGTTAAATAATAAATCCATTCTCAGTAACCTTCAACATGAGAAGCACCTTCAACCCTATGCATTGACTTCTAAATAATAATTAAAAAATTTCAAACCACTTGTTTCTTCTTTTGTTAAAATGTTGCAATCTTTTTAGTGCTAGTGCTGGGCAGACTTATACGGTCTGTGCCAGGGCTGGTGGTTGGGAGGCGGGACTAGTGCTGGGCAGACTTATACGGTCTGTGCCGGGGCTGGTGGTTGGGTGGTGGGGATAGTGCTGGGCAGACTTATAGGGTCTGTGCCAGAGCTGGTGGTGGGAGGCGGGACTGGTAGTTGGGAGGCGGGGATAGTGCTGGGCAGACTTATAGGGTCTGTGCCAGAGCTGGTGGTGGGAGGCGGGACTGGTAGTTGGGAGGCGAGGATAGTGCTGGGCAGACTTATAGGGTCTGTGCCAGAGCTGGTGGTTGGGAGGCGGGGTTGGTGGTTGGGAGGCGGGGATAGGGCTGGCCAGACTTATACGGTCTGTGCACTGAAGAGGACAGTACAAATAAAAAAGTAGCACATATGAATTTATCTTCTTGGGCAGACTGGATGGACCGTGCAGGTCTTTTTCTGCCGTCATCTACTATATTTACTATGTAGATCTTTTTTAAGCAATGTTATACATTTGCTTGTCCTCCTTTTATGTTTTTGAAATCGTATTTTATCTGATTGATTTGTAGCTCATTTTTATTTGTATTTTAGAAGTTTTTAACCCTTTATTGAATTTTTAATGTTTACATTTTTATGTTAATCTGTTTTGGTATATATTCTAGACATTTATATTTTTTGTATTTGTGCAGACTCCTGAAGAAGGCACTTGTAGTGTCGAAACATGGTATTGTATTAAGTCACCTTTATTAATATTGCAATCTTTATTGAGTGTCTTTGGTCTGTTTTGAAGAGCCTGATTCTGTTCCCACTCCTCATCTTTTCATGTGACTCCTCATGGGACATTGTTGTTCTTTCCACTCCTGTGGTTTTTCTATTTACACTGCAGAAAGCCATTAATTAGTTCCTTTCCATACCAAAGAGCTTTAATTTGGAATAGTTTGTTCATACTACTTTGGCCTCAGTCATCATATGTTACTTTTCATCATCAATTGAAAGCTTTTCCATTGTATAAATGTTATTATTAACTTACGGGTCCTTTTACTAAAGGGTGTTAGAATATGGGCTTAGCATGTCTTAGGGGTCTTTTTACTAAGGTACGCTGAAAAATGGCCTGCGGTAGTGTAGGATTGTGTTTTGGGCATGCGCAGAACCATTTTTCAATGCACCTGCAAATGATGCCTTTTTAAAATTTTTGCCGAAAATGGACATGCAGCAAAATGAAAATAGCCTCGCATCCATTTTGGGTCTGAGACCTTACCGCCAGTCATTGACCTAGCGGTAAAATCTTAAGGAGTAACCGGGTGATAATGGCCTATGTGCATCACATGCCACTTGGTGCGCTTCTGATACGCATGTCCAAAAATAAAAATTATTTTTTGGCCGCGCGCATTGGATGCATGCCTAAAATGAAATTACCGCAAGAGCCACATGGTAGCTGGGTGGCAACTCCATTTTGGCGTGCGTTAGGCACGCGTAGGCGCTTACACGGTTTAGTAAAAGGGCCCCTTAATGTGGGACTTTCCTGCTAAACCCAGTTCAACGTGGCAGTATTTAGGGCATTTTAATTTTTTTTGCAGGTCCTGTGCCAATTTTTCCATTAGTACATGGAATAATAATATGGTAGCACTTGCCATCTCCTATTTAGGAGGTGTTAAGTGCTCCTGCATTAACTCAGGGGTCCTTTTACTAAGCCGCATAAGCATCTATATGAGTCCAACACACGCCAAAATGGAGTTACCACCCGACTACTGCGTGGCCTTAGCGGTAGTTTCATTTTTGGTGTGCATCCGATACGCACATCTGAAAAATATTTTTTATTTTCAGGAAAGAGTAATGGACGCACGCCAAGTGCCACTTGGCGCGTGTAGGTTATTACCACTCGGATTCTTTACCGCTAGGCTGGCGGTGAGGTCTCAGACCCAAAATGGACGCGTGGCAATTTTGATTTTGCCACACGTCCATTTTCGGCAGAAAAGGTCCTTTTTTACAACGTGTAAAAAATGGATCGGCGCGCGCCCAAAACCCACTCCTTCACTACCACAAACCTTCAGCGCGCCTTTGTAAAAGGACCCCTAACTTTGTATTTACTGGTTATCTTATTGTAATCTGCCTTGGGCCTGTATGAGGAGTGGATGGAATATAAATGTATAAATTAGATTAAATTTTTTGAGTATATATATATATATATATATATTTGATGCATGGCATATAGATGTATATATATTTAATTTTGGGGTTTCTTTGGTTTAAAATTTTCTCTAATTCCCTTCACTTAAAAGTAGTTTCCCCAGTAACAAAGGGGCCCTTTTACTAATCCGCGTAGGTGCCTAAGCATGCCCAACGCGCACCAATTTGGAACAACCGCTTGGCTACTGCGTGACTTGGGTGGTAATTTCATTTTTTACATGCGCCCACTACGCATGCCAGAAAATGTCCAGCACGTGGCACTAACACCCAGTTAGCATGTGAAACCTTACCTCTAAGTCAATGTGTGGCAGTAAGGTCTCAGGCCCAAAATGGACGCGCAACAATTTTCATTTTGCCACGTGTTCATTTTCGGCCAAAAAAAGGGCCTTTTTGCAGGTGTGCTGAAAAATGAACCTGCGCGCGTCCAATATACACGTCCACACCAGTGCAGGCCACTTTTCGGCACACCTTAGTAAAAGGACCCCAAAGTATATAATGATTAATGAAAGGACAGCAAAGAGAAGACTAGCATAAGATACACATTTTCTTGTTGTCACACATTTTACACTTGATCACTTTATCAAACACAATGGTTGGTAATTTAATCTACTATTTATCCCATTTAGATTATTGTAATATTGCATTGCTGGGCCTGCCTGATGGACAATTGTACAGATTGCAGGTACTATAAAATGTCACAGGCAGATTGGGCTTCCCTGTACTTGATTATCCTACACTGGCTTCCTGTGAAGCCACATATTTTATTTTAACTTATACTGATTGTTCTTAAAACTTTTGTGTGGACTGGCCACCTGCCTTTGTGAGTCACCAGGTAACTTTTTATGCTTCAAAGAAAGAATTGCGCTCATCAGATGACATTCCACCAAATTTACCAGCTAGGAACTGCTATCAGCTGTGTGAAACAAGACATAATTTCTGGTCAAGGCCTGATAGTTAGAACTCATTGCCATCTGAGATACATCACTTGTCCTCTCGTAAAGATTTCAGGAGAGCTTTCGAAACTTGGTTGTTCTATAAGATTCCACTTGACTGATATTTAGGTTCATGATCTATGCTTTAAACTGCATTTTATTGGCAACTGTGATTAGTTCTTATTGCTTGCTGTCGACGGGAGGTTACAAATTGTTGTGTTGGCTATTTATTGTACAGTTTTTGCCATCTGTTTATAACTGTGATATTATAAATTGTCCACTTATGCTATTATTTGTGATCTGTCTTTAACTGTAAGGTAAAGTGGAATATAAACATCCAAACTAAATTAAATTAAATTGCCTCGTTAAAGTTCAAAATAAAACCCATTCAAGATGATATCTGTGCATGGTCCTATCTAAGCTGTTCAAGTTTTTAAAACATTAAGGAGAGGTAGTGTCATAGATCTGTGACTACTTATAAGCACAGTGCTCTCTCCTGAATTCCCTGCTGAAACTTTTGCAATCATTTGTTAATGGGATAAGCTGCAACTTACCAGGGTCCTGTCTCATTGGCACATCTCACTGCTTCCTGGAATATTGAAGGCCAAACTGCTGTACAGCTGCCTAAATCCAGCAGAGTAAAAGCTGAGACTTTGATATGGTACAGTAGGGTAGAATAAACATTCAAAAGAAAGGATCAAGGTATCTGAAATATACTTTTTTGGCATACCATTTTATTGATGCTGTGTCATTTCACATGTTTTGGTATAACTTTGAAGGCATCACACACTGCATTTGTTCACAGTTGTGAAGGATTGATGGAGCTGATCAGGATCAGTTG
This sequence comes from Microcaecilia unicolor, assembly GCF_901765095.1. Classification (NCBI taxonomy): domain Eukaryota; kingdom Metazoa; phylum Chordata; class Amphibia; order Gymnophiona; family Siphonopidae; genus Microcaecilia; species Microcaecilia unicolor. The sequence goes on along the minus strand of NC_044033.1, from coordinate 391,443,285 downwards.
AAGCTGTTACTTCAATTTACAGCCACTTCCATCACACAGGAAGATAAATGTGAAAAAAAGAGAGCTTTGAATGACAAATTACATTTAAATGTAATGCCTGTGCAAATTAAATTACTTTTCTGTGCCAGCACAGAGAAGGGGAAAAAGGAATTTTCTATTTCAAGTCTTAGCTGGAAACTCCTTTTTGTGTTGAATTTTTTGGGGGTGGGAGAGAAGGTGCAGCAGCAAAGAGATGCAAATAGCAGCTACAGGATTGGTCAATACGGCTGAACCCGATTCTGCTAAAATGCTATTGGTCTCTTCTGCTTTTCTTGAACAAGTTGTGGCAGTCATTTCCACTTTACCTGCCCAGTATAGCATTGAGCATGCTAGGATTCAATGTCCATTAGTATTTCAGCAAGCCAAGTGTAGCTAGACACACTCAGTCCTTCGGCAGAATCACATCAAAGAATACTTAAAATTCTGCCTTCTTAAATCAATATTTGCAGGAATTGTCAGAAAGAAAAGCACATAAATCTTTAGCTGTTTGGATTCCTGCTGTCTGCTCTGTTGAATAATTTCATTTAGGGATGGTCAAGTAGTTCAAATAAGATCGGAATCTTAGGAAATTGGTATGTAGAGAGAGTGGGGTTAAATTTAATAGCCTGAGTCAAAGCAGAACTGATTGAAAACTGGTTCAGATAAAACCAAGAAACTTGTGTCTAGTAGAATGAATTCCCAACTGGCTTCAGATTTGCCGTCCAGGTTGATCCAGTCCTGAGTTTACTGCATGGCCTGCAAGGACTTGCAGTCTGTCTTTTCTTAGGGAATGGATGTCTTTGAGACCATTCTCATCTTGTAGTGACGGCGCACCCTTGTGGCAAGAGGTTTGCTTATTCACAGCTTGTTTCAGTTTGCTAGCTTCATACTTTTAGAAGATCTCTTCGTCTTCCAGAAATCATTCTAGCAATAACACACAGGGACTCCTGAGGCAGGCCTGAGTGGCTGAAACATGACTGGTGTCGAGTCCAGATTTTATTAATAAAACTTTTGCTGTAAACTTTTTTGAGTCCAGTAGAAGTTTTTTGGCATCATCCATTTTGTCTCCTTCGCTGTGACTTTGTTCTTTGGCTTGACCAGTGCAGAGGTTTGTTTTCTTCTGTGTTTGTCGCTTGTTTTCTTAGGGAATGCAATAGGAACATTGGAACTATAAATCTCTGCATGCTATTTTATGCAACAAAACAATACAGTGAGGTAGATCCAAGGAGGATATCAAAAGGTCTTTGTTGGAAAACAGCTAAAAGACGATCTGACACGGCCGTGTTTCGGCACAAAAGGCCCACCTTAGGGGTCTGGTGAATCCCTGAGGCAGGTCTTTTGTGCCGAAATACGGCCGTATCGGGTCATCTTTTATCAGTTTTCTAATAAAGACCTTTTGATATCCTCCTTGGATCTACCTCACTGTGTTGTTTTGTTGCTCACATTCACTTGAGGTCTGCTCCTCCTTTTCACTTGCTATTTTATGCAATCAGACCCTGTGCTTAAATAGCACAACGTGTTGTAAAATAACCCATCTTAACAGTAGACCATGTTCCCCCAAAGTCTTACAGCCTTAGTTTTGAAATATGCACAAAAATTAATGCACTGATATCTCTCCATGGATAAATCTCCCAAATCCAGTCTAAACACCATTTCTGCAGTATAGGGAAAAATGTCCAAAGTACAATACCTACAGACATATAGAGGCTCATTTTCAAAGCACACAGACTTAAAAAGTTACATAGGTTATTATCAGGCTTATTTTCGAAAGAGAAGGGCGCCCATCTTATGACACAAATCGGGAGATGAGCATCCTTCTCTCAGGGTCGCCCAAATCGGCATAATCGAAAGCCCTCAACTGCTTTCCGTCGCGGGGAAGTTTATGGGGACATAAGTACATAAGTAATGCCACACTGGGAAAGACCAAGGGTCCATTGAGCCCAGCATCCTGTCCACGACAGCGGCCAATCCAGGCCAAGGGATGTGCCGGAAGTATTGCGAAGGCGGGACTGTAGTGTGCTTAACACATGGGTGTCCTCGGCCGATAATGGAAAATAGAAGGGCATCCCTGATGAGCACTTGGCTGACTTTACTTGGTCCATTTTTTCTTGCGACCAAGCCTCAAAAAGGTGCCCGACTGACCAGATGACCACTGGAGGGAATTGGGGATGACCTCACCTTACTCCCCCAGTGGTCACTAACCCCCTCCTACATAAAAAAAACTGTAAAAATATTTTTTGCCAGCCTCTATACCAGCCTCAAATGTCATACCCAGCTCCTTGGCAGCAGTATGCAGGTCTCTGGAGCAGTTTTAGTGGGTGCAGTGGCGTAGGAAGGGGGGGGCTGTGGGGCGGTCCGCCCCGGGTGCACGCCGCTGGGGGGGTGTCAGCTCCGCTGGTTTCCTGCTCCCTCTGCCCTGGAGCAGGTTACTTCCTGTTCTGGGGCAAAGAGAGCAGGGAACCAGCGGAGCCGACGCAGCTTCCAGCGACATGCAGTCAGGGCGGATCGGCCCTCTCACCCACTACCCGCTTTCCTATGCTAGTAAGAATGCGCTCGGGGGGGGTGTGCGCCGAGGGGGGGTGCGCAGTGCTGCGCTCGTGGGGGGGTGCGCAGCGGCGCCCCGCCCCGGGTGTCAGCCGCCCTCACTACGGCACTGAGTGGGTGCAATGCACTTCAGGCAGGCGGACCCAGGCCCATCCCCCCCCACCTGTTACACTTGTGCTGGTAAATGTGAGCCCTTCAAAACCCACCACAAACCCACTGTACCCTCATGACCTACATGTTGACAATTTATTACCCAGGAAGATGAATGCGATCTAAGAAAGCTATATTACTGTCAATTCAGAGGATGCTTGGGGTTCAATATGATGAAATAAAGACTGCTGCTTTTTCAGTGGCTGAGCTACTATTGTGGAATGCACTACAGGGGTTCTGTAGTTGTGTAATTTTAAGAAGCTTTTGATGACACATTTGTTTGTGCAGATATGTCTTACCGTATAGATGTTTTCAGTTTATGCAGCTGGCAATATTAAGAAGATTAATGCGGGTTAGGGATTTTGTTTGTTTTATTATGTGCGTTTTTTGTAATCTGCCTAAGATGTAGGTGGGGTGGGCTATAAGTTTTAAAAATAAAATGTTAACAACTGTTTTAGGGTGATAAGTCGTAATCTTGAGTACCATCAGAAACACAAAAGATAATTTGACATTCAAGACTTATTGGCAGGCCTAATCCTTTCACCATTTTGTAGGAAAATGCACATTTATTCGGATCCACAGTTTAGAGATTAGGAGCGTATCACACTCTTTTAAAGACTGTCTCATTAGAAGTGTGTCACACTCCTTTACAGAGACGCCAAGTTACCCAGGTCTAGGCTGGAGATATTGGGCAGTTCTGGTTTTGACCATATATCCTAAAGCAGTTTAGGATTTGTCATGCCTGATCTTGCTCATTGAAATTAGGGCTGCAAGTTCCATAATGTACCGGGATAAGGTGGTCAGAAATCCAGGACTGTTTCAAAATCTCCAACCTGGAACTGGGTAACTTGGCATCTCTGTCATTTGAAGGCTCTCTGTCATATACTTTGAGCCCCTTCTCTCTCTCTCTCTCTCCCTCTCTCTCTCTCATTAGGAATGAGTTATACTCATTTGAAGGCTCCCATGCAATTTGAACCCCTTCTTTCACTGATTAGGAGTGTGTCACACTCATTTGAAGACTGTCTCATTAGGAGTGTGTCACACTCATTTGAAGTATCTCTCACTCTCATGCTCTTTGAGCCCCTCCTCTCACTCATTAGAGTAGTGCTTTTCAACCCAGTCCTTAAGACACACTGTAGGTACTTCTATATCAGATAATCACTAAATAGCAATTATTCTAGAATCATTTGCTGAGGATATGAGAGTACCTAATTGGCCCTTAGGCTCTTGTCAGGCTGTAAACCAATGAAAGGAATAAGGCCAAAATGGAAATATATTATTTATTATAGATATAAAAATAACAATATTGGAAAATGCAAAGCAAGTTACAAAACTCTGTATACTATCAAAATATACAAAAATGCACCAGTAGATATATGAAAATATATATATGAGTAACTATACAACTATAATATCCTGAGAAAAGATTACCAACAGAAGCAGTATTAGGCTACTAACCACAGGTCCTGTTGTAACCAATCAGATGCAGACAAAGACCAAAGCTAAGTAAACCCTAAGCCATAAGAAGAAAAGTCCTGAATCTAACCCTTGAGGTCCCGTAGGTTCAGAGTCCAAGGGGGTGATGAATTGACTCCTGTTCAGGCTCCAGCAGATTTCCTGCAAGCCCCTCTAGCTCAGGTGTTTAGTTCAAAATCTCTATTCTGTGCTGCTGGTTACTCAGTCTCTGAGGAAGCCACCAGCCTGTGGCTGAACTTGACCTTGTCTGCTCTCAGCACAAGGAATCACAGTTCACAGGTATTTAGGAAAAATGAGTCTCTAACTCCTCAGAAAGAGAGCTATACACCAGGCAATCTTCTTCTCCTCACTAAAAAACTCTTTTTTAACTCTCATGCCCAGCATTGGCATTCCTCTGGGTCAGGTGACACACATAGACCAATCACCAACCAAGTATTGTGATAAATAAGAGGCTGTCCTAGCCGGGGCAGGCCCCTAGATGGCTCTGTTCCCCTAAAAATGTCCAGGATGTCCAGGGTAGGCCACTAGAGGGTGCTAGGAGAATAGATGGAGGTCGCTAGGACCGGGGAGAGCCCTGGGAGGTCCACAGGTGTAGGAGGTTATGGGCTGGGTCCTGTGTAGCTAATTAACCACTTTATACCCCACCTGAGATGGGAAAAGAAGAGAAGAGAGCTGGCAGCTGAAGAAAGAGAATCCCCCTGGAAGGAACTGGCTAAACCCTATGGACTTGTGGTGGACTGTGTGTTCAAGGAAGAAAAACAGGCTGGGGTCACCCTGAGCGTGAAAGGATAACATGCTAATCTGCATACAATTTGCATACTGAGAACCAGCTCACCCTGAGTGAAAAAGGGGCTCAGGAGCTTGAGGTTGGATTGCTCAGGATGCTGGGAAGAGACTGTTTGGAGTTCTATTCAAAGGCTACAGGCTAGTGAGGCCTGCTGGAGAGTGGGAGCAGAAACCTCATCTTCACAGTATCACTGTCTAGCAGATTATTCACAGACATGATAATGAGGCCTTGAGCTTCCAGCATGAATATCTTATCAGTCATAAGCCTGATAGTAACAAACTTCTCTCCATGGTTCACAGGTGTACCGGAGTCTCTGTGAAAACTGCTCCACCGTATCTCCCAGGCCATAAGGTGGATGGTTAGTACATGTAAACACATGTTCTTGGATGGTGAAGTCACTAGCATAGTTATGCCAAGAAGTATTTTTCCTTGAAGAAAGCTGTTTTCTGATGTATTCAGGTCTCAGGCTGCAGAATCCATATTTAGTTGAGGGAAAGATGCTTCAGGCCTAACCAGCAAAGGTGAGGCAGCAGGAAAAGACCCCTACAACACCAAGCCAGTTAGGGTTTTAGATATCCACAATGAAGACATTTTATTGTGAATATTTTAAACCGTGATTACTGCTCTCATGAGAGGCAAGCCTAAGAGAAGAAAATCCAAATGGCACTACCAGTAGGAAAAATGAGCACACCTTCCTGCATACTGCCTCTCTCTGCCCCATTCCTTTTCCTTGTTCCTACCTTATACTTTGTGAAACCTATGCACATAATTTTAGTCACTGAGTGGAGGGCACCTTGGAAAATTTACCCAAGGTAACTGCTTAGTTACTTGGACAATTCCTTTGACAATTGTTCCATCATGCCTCCTTTCTGCCTATATTCTTTCAGAGTCCTCAAAGCAAAACAAATAGCATTTATGCCACCTTTTTCATCTGCAAAGCAATATGACTCTATATGTATACACTGGAAGTGGCATCTGAAAAACCAGTACTCATTGGCTTTCAATCTCACTCTTTGGAGTGCGCCACCCTTGGCATCTCAGCCACTTGCAAGCACAGAAAGGAGTTGAATTGGCACAAACTTGTGCTAGCTCAGTGCTAGCCTCAGTTGCAAACTTGTAAGAACTAGCACAGTGGATCCCAAACCTGGTCTTGGAGGCACCCCAGCAAGTCAGTTTTTCAGGATATCCACAATGAATATTAATGAGAGAGATGTGGAGGCAGTGCATGCAAATCTCGCTCATGAATATTCATTGTGGATATCCTGAAAACCATACTGACTGGGGTGCCTCCAGGACCAGGCTTGGGATCCACTGTGCTAGTTCTTACATGTTTGCAACTTAGGCTAATTCAACCCCATACTTAAGCAGTGTGTTAGTTGTAGTCCTTGATTCTACCCATTAAAATCTGTGTTGCCAGTCCCATAATGCACCCATGATAGGGCTGTCAAAAATCCAGGGCTGGCCTAAAAATGTACCTTCTGGAACTGGGTAACTTGGTTGACAGTTTAGAGCAGTGGTTTTCAGCCTAGTCCTTGGGACACCCCTAGCCAGTCAGATTTTCAGGATACCTGCAATAAATATGCATGAGAGATTTGCATAGAGTGAAGCTACTGTATGTAAATTTATCTCAAGCATATTCATTATGGGTAGCCTGAAAACCTGACTGACAGGTTGTGTCCCCAGGACTGGGTTGAGAATTACTGATTAGAGCATGGTTCTCAACCCAGTCCTCGAAATACACCTAACCAGTTAGATTTTCAGGATACCCCAATGTATACGCATGAGAGAGATTTCCATAGAATGGAAATAGTGCATGCAAATTTATCTCATGTATACTCATTGTGGGTATCCTGAAAATCTGACTGGTTAGGTGTGTCCCAAGGACTGGATTGAGAAACTCTATTTAGAACAGGGGTTCCAAATGTAGTCCTCAGGACACACCTAGCCAGTCAGGTTTTTTGGATACCGGCAATGAATATGCATGGGATAGATTTGTATGCAAATGAAGGCAGGGCAAGCAAATTTATCCCATGTATATTCACTATGGATATCTTGAAAACCAGACTGGCCTGATATGTCCTGAGGACTGGGTTGGGAACCCCTGGTTTAAAGATACGCAGTTTAAAGGTTACCAGCTGGCTTCAGGTTATCAGGATAGGTCAGGGATTCTCAACTCAGTCCTCAGGAAACACCTAGCCAGTCAGGTTTTCAGGACACCCACAATGAATATGCATGCAAATGTGTCTCATGTATATTGTGACAAAGAGAGGAGATCACAGTTCAAGGATGAGAAGGTGAGAAGGCTGTCTGCCCCATAATCCCCATAGCCCATAGGGAAGCCTGTCCAAAACAACAGGTCTAAGAAATATAATGTTTTAGAACAGGGGAGGAGCCCATGTAACCCATGGGAAGTGGAAAAAGTGAATAAAGTTTTTTCACCCTGGGGGAGGGGTAGGAGGAGAAGCTTCTTTCAGAAAAGACCAAAGGAAAACATATGGGAAGTCCCATGGAACTCAGGGAGGGGCAGTGCCCCTCCCTGAGTTCCATGGCCAGTGGAAGACCCAGAAAGGGGGAATCAATCAGGAAAAGGAAGGTCAGGAAGTAGGGCTTTTAATGGTCATTTCCATTGTCGCCAGGGTTGCAGTCTTCCCGCAACACTGGGCGGGTTTTCTGCGAGCAGCTGCGGAAAATTTTCGGCGGCTGCGGAGATGCGGGTTTAGGCTTTTTTCCTGTGGCCGCTGTGCGCTTTTTTCCGGGGCTTCTATTGGTCCAATTTGGTCCAATAGAAGCTTTTCAGGGGCGTGGTTGACGTCAGGGGCGGGGTTAACGACGTCAGGGGTGAGGCCAGGGGCGGGGTTAATGACGTGGAAGGCAGGGTTGGTGACGTGAGGGGTGGGGTTGGTGACATAGGAGGTGGGGTTGGTGACGTGGGAGGCGGGGTTTGACTTTGGGCAGGTTTAGGGCTGATTTTGGGCTGGGAAAATTTTTCCCATCTGGCAACCTTGGTCATTTCCCCAGGTTAAAGGCAGAAGGGAATGAGCTTCAAGAGAACTCTGAGATCGTTTAGGACACTGGAGAAGACAAAGAAGAACTTATGGATATCATTAAGTGGGACAACCAGGAAGAAATGAAGGTAGAACCTTGTGAAATATAAAGTAATTTTTGTGTGTGTTTTGTGAAAATTTTATAGGAAGACCAGTTGGGGAGGGAACTGGCTGTGAGAGCGAGTGGGTGGTGGCCTTCCTTCCTTTTCCTTGCTCATGCTCCCTGGGCATGAAAGGGTTTTTTACAAAGGGAAGCTCTGACTGTGCTGTTTTTTTGTTTGTTTTTATCATGGGAAAGTTGCCATGAGGGGAATGACAGAAGAAAATTTTTCGGTTTTTTTTGTAGACTTTGAAAGGGTAGCAACCTTTCTGTGGACAAGAAGAGAAGCTCCTCCCAATGAAGGACTTAATAATATGAAAGTAAGCAGTTAAGATAAGGGACTGGACAGATACTTTTTTGTTGTTAGTGGTGGTGGTGGATTTTATTTTTAATCCTAAAAAACCTGGATTGAGACCATTTGGAGAGAGGCATTACTGCATTTGCATATGCTAGGAGGCCTAATTTGCATGTGCCTTTCTTTCTAAAAGAACTATTCTGCTTACTGAAGTATCAATTATCTACAAAGAAACTATAAAATATCTTGTTTTGTTTTTCTGTAGATTCTAAAGAGAACTTAAGTGACTGCTATGAATCATAATAAAGCTCTCTCTTTATTGGTGGTGGATTTTCTGCTTGAACCTTCTGTCCAGGAGAGGATTGGAGAGCCTCCCTTTGGATTGAGAAAGCCTTCTAGCCTGAACCCTACACCTTCCTGGAGTGGCAGCATGATAATATTCATTGTAGGTATCCTGAAAACCTGACTGGCTGGGTGTGTCCCGATGACTAGGTTGAGAACCCCTGGGTTAGGTTCATCTGGTCCTAGGTTTACCCCCACTGCCTGCTGGATTTTGCTTTTGTTTTTTGAGTGCAATGGAGAAATCAGAACTACTAGTCCTGGTGATTTTTTCCCGTTGACATTTCTCAGGTTTTTTTTCAATTATTATTCTAAACTGAAAAGGGTAAAAATCCTTACACATTTTAAAAATAAAATAGATGAATATTTAGCCAGTGTGAATAAGAACAGCTCTATAGTTGCTAACAGCATTATTAGCCCCAGTGCAAGGTAACAATAGGAATATATTTGACTTCAGTAAAAAAGGGCCTCTATATACATATTAAAAGCTTTTTCACTCAGAAAATGAACTGTAAAATCCTGAAATGGAAGTCTTTTATGTTTTATCAATGAAGAAATGGTTTTTATGTTAATGCAATCGCTTTTCACCAGATAGGAATGTGACTGGAACCATCAGATTTATTTTTTTATCCCTACCAAGACACATCCTTTGTGTGTTCAGTCTAAATGCAAATTATAATAATGTGGCGAAAAAGCTAAAAGGTTGCAGGGGAAGAACTAGTGCAAAAATGATTATTCATGAAGAGGAAAAGCTTCAGGTTTGTCCAGATTTCATGCTGTAAATCTGGTTATTGACAAACCAAGAACGACACAGAATTATTCTCATCCCAATGGAGCTAAAACAGAGAAAACTAAAACCTCAAACTTTTAAAAAATACACCCCCTTAGAGTAGACATTAAAGGCCCTGTTTACTAAGCCGTGTTATAGGCGAGTTAGTGTTTTTAACGCGTGTCAACCATGTACGCACATTAACAGTGTACACGCCTACAATATCTTTATAGGCGCCTACACAGTTAACGTGTGCTAATTGTAGGCGCGTTAAAAATGCTAACTCGTCTTAGGGCTCTTACTGTTCACTACAGTGAACCCTAAATTTGCCATGCTGAATGTTAGTGATACCAAACAGGCTGATGGCCCACTGGCAGTGCTGTGCCCTGCTGTGCAGAATGCCTGCATTTGATTGCTGGACCCAGCTGCTGCTGAGGCAGCGTTAACAATCCCCAGGAAGGAAGGAGCTGCAGCAATTGTACAACAGCATCACCTACTGGCTGACTTGAGAATGACATTGAAGAGAAAGCCATGATCTATGCCTCTCAGCCAGGGATCTGTCACTGGGAAGATTAGGAGGGAGGGAGGACAAAAATGAAGGCTCATGTCTCTTTAGCGCCCACTTTGATAGGTTTCAATTGACAGTGAAGCCCAAAGAAGTAAGAGGAAGCAGACAAATACAAAAAAAGAAAAAAAATAATTTTAAATATTTTAGCTACCTTTCCAGTTGTTGCTCAGGGAAGTTTACAGCATTATTAGACTTCAGGCACAATACGCTAATTCTTTCATCTTCTCCTCATCTAAGGAAAAAAAAAGACTAGCACTCTTTGACAAAACTCTTGCTGTTCAAGCAGCCAGATTCTGGAAAGACATTGCTGGATCATTTCCCCCTTCACAATCATACCTCAGATTTTGAAAAAAGATAAAAACTTGACATTTACTATGATAATATGGTTCTCATTTTCAAAAGCAGCGCAAAGCGGCAAATGGATGATTTTCTTGACAAAACTTCTACATTGCAATTTTTGAAAAGACAGAATTAGGACAATTTTCACTAAGTTCATCCAAATAGGTCCATGGCAGAAAAGAAGTATGTTTCAGTCATGCCTAAGTCAGAAAAAGTTGTCCCAACTGACCAGCTGACAACTGTAGGGATTAAAGCATGACCTCCCCCCCCCCACTTAATCCCCCAGTGACCACTGAACCCCTTCCACTCCCCAAAGATGTGACAGTGACAGTAGATACAAGGCTGTATGACAACTATAGATATTATTGCCATTCCTAAGAAAACAACAATCAAGTGGACGGAGCAGCCTAGTGGTCAGTGCAGTGGACAGTAAACAACCAGAACCCAGGTTCAGTTCCCACTTTAACTCTTTAATTTCAGTACAAATATATGAGCCCTCATGGAACATAGAAATACCTCTTGCACCTAAATATATACGTGACCTGCAAGCCTGAGGACTAATGTAATGGTGGATCTTTAGGTGCAGTAGGTTTTCTCTATTCCTGAAGGGCTTACCATACAATATGAAGGGGTTTAGGTGGGATTTGTACCTGGGTCCCTTTATGTGAATTCCACTGCAATGACCACTAAACTGCCCATCTGCACAGCTGGAATGTCTGTGTGGTCAGGTCACTAGGAATGCTTCCAGACAGACAGACATCCCTATAGCATAGTAGGAGCTGAAAAGTAGGGCCATATGTGAAAAACACAGTTGCTCATTTGTAGGGCCAACTTTGGAAAGAAGCTTGTCTTCCAGGATAGAAGGAAAGGTTCTATTAGGGAAATTTACAAAGGAAGAGAATTCTAGAGAGTAGCTTAACAGAAGGAGAGGAGTCCAGACTCAGAGGCTGAGTGCTAATCTATGGAATAATGAGAACAAGAGAGAAATAGTGAAGAAGTAGTTTAAACCACATATACAAACTTTCAGCAACTGTAGATTTTTAAAAAACGTTTTTCTCCAATCTGAGTGTTTATGTTTATTCAAAATGTTTGATATACAGCCATTACCAGCAAAGGAACATAGTGGTTTACAATAAAAAAAAATTATAACATAAAACAGATAAAAATAAAGAAAGGAACGCCAATATTAAAAGCAAAGAAGGTACATTAAGTAAAAAATAAATAGGGAGTACAACAATATTACAAAACACACATCAGAACTAGAACTATAGGAGTAAATGCACCCCAGAGCTGACCTCACTACAGTGTCACACCAAAAGAATAATGGAAAAAGTGGGCCTTTAATAAGGTCTTAATTTTAATAAAAGACAATTCCGAATGAATTTCCAACAGAAAGTCATTCCACAGTTTGGGGGTTATGAAAAAGAAGGCTGACCTCTGGGTAGCTTCATATTGAGCAGTTTTTGGAGAGGGCAGAACAAGGTGATTGGAGTTATCGGGCAAGGGTGTAGGGGATGAATACTGAGGACAAATATGAGGGGGTTCCTAGATGTAATGCTTTATGTGCTAAGGAGAGCACCTTAAAGCGGATCTGGTATTCCATCAGTAACCAGTGGAGCTGTATGAAAAGAGAGGATATGCAATCAGACTTTTTTGCTTTGAGAAGAAAATGCGCACAGGTATTTTGAAGTGTTTGTAAGTGACGTAGTTGTGAATGAGGAAGACCGATATAGATTGAATTACAGTAATCAAGAGTATGCAGGGACTGAAAGTCTAAGTAGCTATGAATACAACGGCAGACCACACAGAGAAAGCCTTGATTGAGGACCTGGGAAATTTGTTCAACAAAGGAAAGATGAGAATCTAAGATAACTCCTAAATGGTGGAAGGAGCTAACTGTGGGAATAGAGACACTGAAAAGAATTGGATTAGAAGAAGGGGGGAGAGTGAGCATTTCAGAGACCCAGCAGGCTGTGATCTTAGAAGGGTTAAGAACTAGTTTATGGTCTGACATCCAATGAGATAGAGAGAAAAGATAATGCTGCAGAGGTGCAAGGTTGACAGAGTCCAGAAGAGTAGGAAAAGTTAAGAGAATATCATCTGCATAAATGAAAAAGTGAACATTGAAATCCTGAAATAGAGTTGCAAGGGGGCTCAGAAAGATGTTGAAAAGCAAAGGTGACAGCAAGGAACCCTGGGGTACCCCACAGGAGAGAGAGTGAGAGACAGAAGTGGAGAGATGAGTACTGAAAATGACCGATCAGAAAGATAAGAGGAAAACCAAGACAGAACTGTACCTGATATTTCCAAAGAGTGAAGATGGGAGAGGATGAGGAGGGAGTAATCGATTAAGTAGAAACCTGCAGAGAGGTCTAAAGAGATAAGAAGAACAATTTTCCCAGAGTTAAGGTGAGAGTGTAATTCACAAACTAAGGCAGTAACTGTCGTTCTATACTATGTGCAGATTGAAAACTGGTTTGGCAGGGATGAAGGGAAGAGAGTTGGTCAATACATGCAGAAAACTGTTCAAAAACCATCTTCTCAAGTAATGTGGAGAAAAAACAAAGATTGGAGACTGGACAATAATTTTCAGGCAGGATAGGATAAAGAGAAGTCTTTTTGAGAATGGTCCGAACCACAGCCTGTTTCCATATGGTAGGCACAGAGTGTGACTGAACAGATGAATTGATTCTTCTCACCCAGTAAATTATCTGCTTACTTTATCATAGGGGTGACTTGACTGTTTTGATTAGTTAATGATTAGCTTAAAGAGTAATTCTAGCCTTCACCCATCAGGACCCACAAATTAGATATCTGTAGTCCATATAGCTATTCTAATCCCAGCCATGAGGAGCCAGCTACAGGAAAATTTTGCACCAAACAAGGATGAAATTAGTACAGTAGAACTTCGTTATAAGGGACCGGATATAACGGTCACTCGGATATAGTGGACAAAACTTTTTGCCCCAGCCGAGAGAATAGGACTTCCAATCTATTTCTCTTCAGTTATAGCAGACCAGGTTATAATGGACTTCCGGTTACAAGAGACCATTTTACATGGTCCTGTGACTACAAGGGACCATGTATATAAGGGACTCACATGGCAATCACACTTCTAGTGAATCAACTTATGGCTGGTCTCGATTTACAACAAACGTGATGAACTGACTTATGGCTGATACTGAAGACCAAAAAATGTAGATGTTCTGCACTTGATTTTGAAGCAAGAATTGCCATAATTACTTTAATCGAGAATAGGAAAAAACAGTCAACCGTATGTACAAGACTAAATCTTGCACAACAGACAGTAAATGGGATATGGCAGGAGAGAGAAAAGCTTAAGCAAGCGTATGAAATGTCTTTGACTGCAAATAGAAAGCGTTTGCAAATAGATTTCGAAGACGTAGAATTGGCAGAACGTTCCGGTTAATGGTCCACTGCTGCGTGAAAAAGCAAACATTTTTTGCCAAGAAATTAATGCACGATGCTTTTCAGTGCAGTGTTGGATTGCTGGACAGATTCAAAGACAGACATGGAATTGTGTTTCACGAGGTGTGTGGTGAACCTGTGGTCATCATACCTAACATGCGATATCTTTCGACCTACTCCCTGTGCTTCAAAGGAGATGCATGTCTCAATGGTAAATAAAGCAAAGAACACTTGACTCAATGGTTTGTGCAAATATGAATTGGAGCGAAAAACTGCCACTGTTAAATCATTGGCAAGTTTGAGAAACCCCACTGCTTTAAGCATGTAAAAATGCTGTAGACCGAGTAGACTTTCAACAAGAAGGCTTGGATGACTTCAGAGATTTTCACTGATTGGCTAACGAAGCTGAACGAGTGGCCTAGTGGTTAGGGTGGTGGACTTTGGTCCTGAGGAACTGAGTTTAATTCCCACTTCAGGCACAGGCAGCTCCTTGTGACTCTGAGCAAGTCACTTAACCCTCCATTGCTCCAGGTACAAATAAGTACCTATATGTAAGCTGCATTGAGCCTGCCATGAGTGGGAAAGTGTGGGGTACAAATGTAATAAAAATAAAATGGTATGTATTGATGGCTGTGGACAGCTGACCTGCAGAGCCAAAAGTAAAAAGTATGGATAGTATGACACTAGCATTTCTGCCACCTAGTGCTACATCATGCTTACAACCATGTGGTATGGGACTGATAAAGAACCTCAAGGTGAAGTACTTGGAACTCTGTTACCCAGCCAGCAAATGATTGTGAACTGCTTTACACATACTTTCATAAGACTTTGTGTGCCACTCACAATGCATTGCAAACTGAAGACTCTACTAGTCTTAACCCTGGGACGGACAGGCTCACTAGTCTATAATTTCCCGGCTCACCTCTGGAACCCTTTTTAAAAATTGGTGTTATATTGACCACCCTCCAATCTTCCAGTAGCACGCTTGATTTTAAAGATAAATTATATATCACTAACAATAGCTCTGCAAGTTCATTTTTTCAATCCTATTAGTACTCTGGGATGTATACCATCCAGAACAGGCAATTTGCTACTGTTTATCAAACTGCCCCATTACATCTTCCAGGTTTACAAAGATTTGTTTCAGTTTCTCTGACTGATCAGCACTGAATACCATTTTTGGCATTGGTATCTCTCCCACATTTTCCTTGGTGAAGACTGAAGGAAAGAATGCATTTAACCTCTCCGCTACGGTCTTTTATCCCTCAGTCATCGAACGGTCCAACCGATTCTTTTGCCAGCTTCTTGCTTCTAATATACCTAAAAAAAAATATTTACTATTGTTTTTGCCTCCAATGCAATATTCTTTTCAAACTCTCTCTTTGCCTTCCTTATCAGCATTTTGCTGTTTCCTATTATTTTCAGTTGAATCCTTCTTCCATTTTTTTGAAGGATTTTCTATTAGCTCTAATAGCTTCTTTCATCTCACTTTTTAATCATACCAGCTGTTGTTTGGCCTTCCTTCCTCCTTTTTTGATACATGGAATACATTTGGTGTGGGCTTCTAGGATGGTATTTTTGAACAGCATCCACGCCTGATGTAACTTTTTGACCTTTGCAGTTGCTCCTCTAAGTTTATTTTTGACCATTCTTCTCATTTTATCATAGTCTCCTTTTTGAAAGTTAAATGCTCACTTATTGGATGTCCTGTGTGTACCTACTCCAGGGATTATATCAAATCTGATCATGTTATGGCCATTGTTGTTAAGCGGCCCCAGCACCATTACCTCCCGTACCAGATCATGTGCTCCACTAAGGACTAGGTCTAGAATTGTTCTCCTGTTGTTGGTTCCTGAATCAGCTGCTCCATAAAGCAGTCCTTGATTTCATCAAGGAATTTTACCTCCCTAGCATGCCCTGATGTTACATTTACCCAGTCAATATCGGGGTAATTGAAATCACCCATTATTATTGTGTTGCCCAGTTTGTTTGCTTCCCTAATTTCCTTTAACATTTCTACATTCGTCTGTTCATCCTGGCCAGGTGGATGGTAGTGCACTCCTATCACTATCTTTTTCCCCTTTATATATGAAATTTCTATCCATAGGGATTCCAAGATGTGTTTTGCGTCCTGCAGAATTTATAGTCTATTCGATTCAAGGCTCTCCTTAACATATAATGCTACCCTTCCACCAATTCAATCCACCCTATCACTGCAATATAATATGTACTCTGGTATGATAGTGTCCCACTAGTTATTCTCCTTCCACCAGGTCTCAAAAATGCCTATTATATATATTTTTTCATTTAGTACAATATATTCTAATTCTCCCATCCATAAAGTTAATAAAGCAGCAAAAACGAACAGAATTTTGCTAATGCAAACCTTGCCACACAACAGTGGATTATCTCATCATAAATTTTACTGTTCAGCCTATGAGAAAAATGAAGTTGTCTGTATTTGTCAAATTGGTTACTAGTCTCCAGCCAAATGAGTCAGATCATGTTGAATCAAAAAACATGCAACTCAACAGCAGAGAAGCTAAGGCTGGTGCAGTTCTTTGTGAATAGGCATACCCAGTGTATCTCACCAGCATTTGTCAACATTAATTGATTTTGACAGGTGACATGCCCACTTCTGGGTTCTCAGCTAATCAGAAGTGAGCCACGCCAAAGTCATACCCACATCCTGCCCATACCACACCCACTCCCCACCTCCTTTGATGACATCACCAGATATGATATCTTGACCCTGCCTATGACCCACTATTTTTGCATGACCATACCCCTTGCCCCACCTTATTTGCATAGTCTTTCCAAACCTTGTCTCCTTTATACATAGCCCCTTCTCAAACCCCACCCCTTTGGGTGAAGTCACAGGAAGCAATGTCATAGCCATGCCCCATTTCCAAGGTGGAGGCTACTACTGTATACATGGCATCATTTCCTGTTTCCATTCTAAATCGCCAACTTGGATAGGGGTCACATGATGGGAAGTGATACAAAAAGACCAAAACCATTCCTACAGCCTCGGTGGAATTTATTTGCATGTGCACAGCTTAACCTTTTATCTCACAAGAAAGAAAATATACATTTTTTGCCGCAGACTCACTGTTTTTCTTTTTTTCTCTGAAAAAAGGACACCTTTTTAAGGCTGGATCATGTTAGGTCCATCTGCTTTTAAGAATGACAGGCAGGACTAGCCTGCTGTACAAAGCCTCCCTGCTTTTCTCAAGAGATTGCAATGGCTCTGTTGTAAAATCATTCAGTCTGTAGCCACCCACACCATCCCCTCCCTTTTCCTGCCCAGCAGCCTGATTTTCTTTGCAGCCTTCAAATCCCCCCTTTCCAAGCTATCCTCCATAGAAAGAACTAGTGTGAATGTTATGGGGCTTTTTCTCTCTGCTTTTTCAGAGCTAGGGAAAAAGTTACAGATAAGCAAACCTTTTTCTTTTTAAATGCTTTTACTTCCTTTAAGCATTGTTCACCTCAGAAACAGACAAGTTTTTAAAATGTTCTGTAAAGCACCAGTAAAAGAAATAGGGATGAAAAAAGTAGCAGAATAAATTATTTATACAGGGATTGTTTTGCCCTAACAGTATTCATCTAGGAAGTATACAATATTTTAATGCTTTGCTCTATTTTAAGTCAAAACAGAGGGAACATCACATGAATAACGTTAGGGAAAATCAAGTGAATGAATTGAGTAGTCCAAGCATGTCTAGACAAGTCTGCAGACTAGATTATAAGGAACCTAAAAAAGAACAACACATGACTGGGAGATATAAAAATGGCATT
The DNA here is from genome assembly GCF_901765095.1 of Microcaecilia unicolor. Taxonomy (NCBI): domain Eukaryota; kingdom Metazoa; phylum Chordata; class Amphibia; order Gymnophiona; family Siphonopidae; genus Microcaecilia; species Microcaecilia unicolor. The sequence goes on along the minus strand of NC_044033.1, from coordinate 391,425,629 downwards.
ACCATCATTCTAAGTACACCACCACCAGTTACTCTCCATCTATCAGGGATAAGAAAGACACAACAGCTAAACATGGGGTCCTATAAAACCCCTAGAAAGACGAAACAGCTAAATATGGAGTCTTACAAAACCTCTAATATACAGAGATCCAGAAGGAGTAAATAGACCCTGTTGTTAAAGAGAGGATGACAGTTCAGCCTTTATCTTAAAGGTCTTGATGCTGAGGCCGAGGGCTACCCACCGGTAATCAACTTGACAGAATCACAAAACATGATTAGTGACCAGAAAGTGCAGTGTGTGGCTGAAACGGATCAGGTGGTGGACCCATTGCTGGGCCAGGAAATGATAGAGTCCAAGAAGGATGAACTGCCATGTGGGCAAACGCTGTTTGACTCTCAAGAAGTCAATGTCTCACTAACAAAAGACCTAGCCTGCGAACAGATCATAAGCATGGCTGAAAATACCACAGATTCCCATTTATGACGCAGAAATGTATAAAGTGGCTGAAGATATGGAGCTCATGGATCTTCTACAACAGACAGAGGGGATGTCTCCCTCCGTTTCACCGGTATTCATGTAGTTTTGTTTTCTTTTTTAAAGACAAAAATATGTACTGGGTGGTGTATACCTTGTGAATGGTTTTTCTTGAACCTTTAACAAATTGCCCATATTCTGTTGTAGGTGAGCGATGAAAGGTATAGAGATGCTGTGGGATCATTGCCGGTTAATGTCACATGTGTGTGCTGCTTGTTCTGATGTCAGGATGCTACCGAAAATGCGAAAGGTCTATAGAGACTTTGCAAATGGGCCTCCAGTCCTGAGGACACCCAAGACATGAGATGGTGGTACCATAAAGGTCTTCTTAAGCAACCAAGGATCCATTCTTTTAACTGGAAAACTGTAATCAATTTCCACGAACAAATAGTGTTTACAGCATTATACATCACTGCTGGCCTGAGGCTGTGGCACAAGACTATCAAGGTTGTGCATTGGACAGGTGGGGGCAGAGCAAACCTGCATGCCTGAGGTGGCACCCTGATGTCAAAGTGCAGAAACTATGAGTGCTTTACGAAATACTGTATTTGGAGTGTATTCTAGGGGCCATTATGATAGCTGGGTATAAAGTGGAAATACTGATGTTTTTAATAAAACAATTAACACCTTCACAAACCTCATCGGAAGTGAAAATTCAGGGCCTTGTAAAAATATATTGTATGTATTTCTAGTCATAATTATTGTAAGACACATTAAACTGAAAAATTAACATTCGAGTTATGTGAGATTTAGGCACCAATAAATAAATGCTTGTTTGTTCTTGTTTTATGGCTAACCTAAATATGATATACTGTAGTTCCTTTCTTTTTATCTATATCATTATTAGATTGCAAACCAATATGCCCTGCTCAATAGTTAAAGTGGTATAGCATGTCTGCAATAAATAACTATTTATTAAAACAGCAAAAAATTAAACGCATAGAGGGGATTGACCAAAAGGGTGCACAAGCATTTTTAGTGCGTGCTAATGATTATCTTGCTAAATGCAAAACACACCTATAGGAATAAATGGGCATCTCTAGATTTCAGTGCATCCTTATTTTTAGAACATGCTAAAAATACTAGAGTATCTTTCTAAAAGTATCCCATATCAATGTACAAAATTAGAAAAGATCCTATTCTATACAAATATATTTCAAGAGAGTACTAAATTAGCACGCGACTTATTAAACACATAAAATAAAACACGGGAAACAACAGGTGTCAAGAGGTGTCAAACCACGGACATTTTGAAAGTAAGGGTAGAGGCAATTTAAATGAAGGAATATCGCCAAAATGGGGCACACACTGCACTGGAAGCCATACACACAGAGACCGAGGGAGCTGTAGATGGACTCTCTAGAACAATGAAGCCAAAGGGCAGATACGGCATTCCAATTTCTAGCCAGCTTCCGTGAAGTGCAGTAAGGATAAAAAAAAAATTCAGGGGCAAGTGACATATTTCAAGAAGTTAAAGGAATGCAACATCAAAAGAAAAGCGAGGACAAAAGTGGAAGTGAGAGAGTGCTGATTGCCTACAACAGCGTTCCAGAGGAGTCCATACAGTGCTAGACCAGAAGCACACATAGGATTTCAACCAAAAGGTGAAAGTGGCAGAAGAAGGGAGAACACTACAGATATTATTAAGACTTGCGACAACACAGGAGGCAAGTACGAAGAAGAAGGAGTGCGGGTCTGGTATGATCTGAAGTCCAGGCGGAGGCGGTGGTGCTATCCTTGCATAAATGATGGATCTAAAGTAGACGATGTCAGAAGTAGGCCACTCAGCCCACCCTGTTGGCACAGCTAAGGATATAGGGCTGCAGCCGCCAGGCGAAGATTATGAGCATGACCAATTGCACGCTGACTGGACTGAGCCACGCCAGCATACGTTCTGTCTTGCTCACAAGCAAGGGAAAAAAAACCAAGAGTGCTGTTTCTGCCTGGTCTTGAACCAGGGACCTTTTGCGTGTTAGGCAAACGTGTTAACCACTACACTACAGAAACCAGACTTTTTGAGAACACTTGTCATCTTGCAAGCATGATGTGAGACCGCACGGCCGGCCCTTAAGGAATCAAGGACACAGTCCATCGATAAAAGGAGTGGGGACCCTCTATTTGTTCTGTGACTTACTTTTCTTGGCAGTGTGTTCTTTGCCCCTAAATGAGGTATGCGAGGTAGAGAGATGAGGGCTGGGGGGGGCCTGTCCAGCCCCATTTGCCCTGCCTCCGGCTGCAGAGGGTGAGGGCTGGCTACATTCCAGACAGCATTTGTAGTCTTCCTTACAGGTAGGAAAAGGAGGTAAAACGGAAGTGTTTCTGCCTGGTATTGAACCAGGGACCTTTTGCCTGTGAGGCAAACGTGATAACCACTACACTACAGAAACCAGATTCTTTGAGCACACTTGTCATCTTGCAAGCATGATGTGAGACCGCACGGCCGGCCCTTAAGGAATCAAGGACACAGTCCATCGATAAAAGGAGTGGGGACCCTCTATTTGCTCTGTGACTTACTTTTCTTGGCAGTGTGTTCTTTGCCCCTAAATGAGGTATGCGAGGTAGAGAGATGAGGGCTGGGGGGGCCTGTCCAGCCCCATTTGCCCTGCCTCCAGCTGCAGAGGGTGAGGGCTGGCTACATTCCAGACAGCATTTGTAGTCTTCCTTACAGGTAGGAAAAGGAGGTGAAATGGGAGTGTTTCTGCCTGGTGTTGAACCAGGGACCTTTTGCGTGTAAAGCAAACGTGATAACCACTACACTACAGAAACCTGCCTGTTGCTCTTACCTGGAGTGTGTGTGCTCGTCGTGCCTTTCCGCTTGGTTTTTCTGTGTTATGGGTACACGAGACCAGGGTGAGATTAATGAGGTCCTTTGTCCCTTTTGCCTCGTGTGCAGATATCGGGGCATAGCAGACTATTGAAACAGGCTGAAAACATCCATTTCCTCAGTGACTTCTTATAAGCTGTGCCGTCTTTGCATAACTGACGCGGAACACGGCAGTAGAATGCGCCATTGAGACTTTCGCTCTACAGGCTATGCTGAGAGTCAGCCTTGAGAACTCTGTTCAGTTCTGGAGAACCCCTCTAGAAAAGGACCTTGACAGGGTGGAGGCAATTTAAAGGAAGGAATATCGCCAAAATGGGGCACACACTGCACTGGAAGCCATACACACAGAGACCGAGGGAGCTGTAGATGGACTCTCTAGAAGAATGAAGGCAAAGGGCAGATACGGCATTCCAATTTCTAGCCAGCTTCCGTGAAGTGCAGTAAGGATAAAAAAAAAATTCAGGGGCAAGTGACATATTTCAAGAAGTTAAAGGAATGCAACATCAAAAGAAAAGCGAGGACAAAAGTGGAAGTGAGAGAGTGCTGATTGCCTACAACAGCGTTCCAGAGGAGTCCATACAGTGCTAGACCAGAAGCACACATAGGATTTCAACCAAAAGGTGAAAGTGGCAGAAGAAGGGAGAACACTACAGATATTATTAAGACTTGCGACAACACAGGAGGCAAGTACGAAGAAGGAGTGCGGGTCTGGTATGATCTGAAGTCCAGGCGGAGGCGGTGGTGCTATCCTTGCATAAATGATGGATCTAAAGTAGACGATGTCAGAAGTAGGCCACTCAGCCCACCCTGTTGGTACAGCTAAGGATATAGGGCTGCAGCCGCCAGGCGAAGATTATGAGCATGACCAATTGCACGCTGACTGGACTGAGCCAGGCCAGCATACGTTCTGTCTTGCTCACAAGCAAGGGAAAAAAAAACCAAGAGTGCTGTTTCTGCCTGGTTTTGAACCAGGGACCTTTTGCGTGTTAGGCAAACGTGATAACCACTACACTACAGAAACCAGACTTTTTGAGCACACTTGTCATCTTGCAAGCATGATGTGAGACCGCACGGCCGGCCCTTAAGGAATCAAGGACACAGTCCATCGATAAAAGGAGTGGGGACCCTCTATTTGCTCTGTGACTTACTTTTCTTGGCAGTGTGTTCTTTGCCCCTAAATGAGGTATGCGAGGTAGAGAGATGAGGGCTGGGGGGGCCTGTCCAGCCCCATTTGCCCTGCCTCCAGCTGCAGAGGGTGAGGGCTGGCTACATTCCAGACAGCATTTGTAGTCTTCCTTACAGGTAGGAAAAGGAGGTGAAATGGGAGTGTTTCTGCCTGGTGTTGAACCAGGGACCTTTTGCATGTAAAGCAAACGTGATAACCACTACACTACAGAAACCTGCCTGTTGCTCTTACCTGGAGTGTGTGTGCTCGTCGTGCCTTTCCGCTTGGTTTTTCTGTGTTATGGGTACACGAGACCAGGGTGAGATTAATGAGGTCCTTTGTCCCTTTTGCCTCGTGTGCAGATATCGGGGCATAGCAGACTATTGAAACAGGCTGAAAACATCCATTTCCTCAGTGACTTCTTATAAGCTGTGCCGTCTTTGCATAACTGACGCGGAACACGGCAGTAGAATGCGCCATTGAGACTTTCGCTCTACAGGCTATGCTGAGAGTCAGCCTTGAGAACTCTGTTCAGTTCTGGAGAACCCCTCTAGAAAAGGACCTTGACAGGGTGGAGGCAATTTAAAGGAAGGAATATCGCCAAAATGGGGCACACACTGCACTGGAAGCCATACACACAGAGACCGAGGGAGCTGTACATGGACTCTCTAGAAGAATGAAGGCAAAGGGCAGATACGGCATTCCAATTTCTAGCCAGCTTCCGTGAAGTGCAGTAAGGATAAAAAAAAATTCAGGGGCAAGTGACATATTTCAAGAAGTTAAAGGAATGCAACATCAAAAGAAAAGCGAGGACAAAAGTGGAAGTGAGAGAGTGCTGATTGCCTACAACAGCGTTCCAGAGGAGTCCATACAGTGCTAGACCAGAAGCACACATAGGATTTCAACCAAAAGGTGAAAGTGGCAGAAGAAGGGAGAACACTACAGATATTATTAAGACTTGCGACAACACAGGAGGCAAGTACGAAGAAGGAGTGCGGGTCTGGTATGATCTGAAGTCCAGGCGGAGGCGGTGGTGCTATCCTTGCATAAATGATGGATCTAAAGTAGACGATGTCAGAAGTAGGCCACTCAGCCCACCCTGTTGGTACAGCTAAGGATATAGGGATGCAGCCGCCAGGCGAAGATTATGAGCATGACCAATTGCACGCTGACTGGACTGAGCCAGGCCAGCATACGTTCTGTCTTGCTCACAAGCAAGGGAAAAAAAACCAAGAGTGCTGTTTCTGCCTGGTTTTGAACCAGGGACCTTTTGCGTGTTAGGCAAACGTGATAACCACTACACTACAGAAACCAGACTTTTTGAGCACACTTGTCATCTTGCAAGCATGATGTGAGACCGCACGGCCGGCCCTTAAGGAATCAAGGACACAGTCCATCGATAAAAGGAGTGGGGACCCTCTATTTGTTCTGTGACTTACTTTTCTTGGCAGTGTGTTCTTTGCCCCTAAATGAGGTATGCGAGGTAGAGAGATGAGGGCTGGGGGGGGCCTGTCCAGCCCCATTTGCCCTGCCTCCGGCTGCAGAGGGTGAGGGCTGGCTACATTCCAGACAGCATTTGTAGTCTTCCTTACAGGTAGGAAAAGGAGGTGAAATGGGAGTGTTTCTGCCTGGTGTTGAACCAGGGACCTTTTGCGTGTAAAGCAAACGTGATAACCACTACACTACAGAAACCTGCCTGTTGCTCTTACCTGGAGTGTGTGTGCTCGTCGTGCCTTTTCGCTTGGTTTTTCTGTGTTATGGGTACACGAGACCAGGGTGAGATTAATGAGGTCCTTTGTCCCTTTTGCCTCGTGTGCAGATATCGGGGCATAGCAGACTATTGAAACAGGCTGAAAACATTATTTTCCTCAGTGACTTCTTATAAGCTGTGCCGTCTTTGCATAACTGACGCGGAACACGGCAGTAGAATGCGCCATTGAGACTTTCGCTCTACAGGCTATGCTGAGAGTCAGCCTTGAGAACTCTGTTCAGTTCTGGAGAACCCCTCTAGAAAAGGACCTTGACAGGGTGGAGGCAATTTAAAGGAAGGAATATCGCCAAAATGGGGCACACACTGCACTGGAAGCCATACACACAGAGACCGAGGGAGCTGTAGATGGACTCTCTAGAAGAATGAAGGCAAAGGGCAGATACGGCATTCCAATTTCTAGCCAGCTTCCGTGAAGTGCAGTAAGGATAAAAAAAAAATTCAGGGGCAAGTGACATATTTCAAGAAGTTAAAGGAATGCAACATAAAAAGAAAAGCGAGGACAAAAGTGGAAGTGAGAGAGTGCTGATTGCCTACAACAGCGTTCCAGAGGAGTCCATACAGTGCTAGACCAGAAGCACACATAGGATTTCAACCAAAAGGTGAAAGTGGCAGAAGAAGGGAGAACACTACAGATATTATTAAGACTTGCGACAACACAGGAGGCAAGTACGAAGAAGAAGGAGTGCGGGTCTGGTATGATCTGAAGTCCAGGCGGAGGCGGTGGTGCTATCCTTGCATAAATGATGGATCTAAAGTAGACGATGTCAGAAGTAGGCCACTCAGCCCACCCTGTTGGCACAGCTAAGGATATAGGGCTGCAGCCGCCAGGCGAAGATTATGAGCATGACCAATTGCACGCTGACTGGACTGAGTCAGGCCAGCATACGTTCTGTCTTGCTCACAAGCAAGGGAAAAAAAACCAAGAGTGCTGTTTCTGCCTGGTTTTGAACCAGGGACCTTTTGCGTGTTAGGCAAACGTGATAACCACTACACTACAGAAACCAGACTTTTTGAGCACACTTGTCATCTTGCAAGCATGATGTGAGACCGCACGGCCGGCCCTTAAGGAATCAAGGACACAGTACATCGATAAAAGGAGTGGGGACCCTCTATTTGTTCTGTGACTTACTTTTCTTGGCAGTGTGTTCTTTGCCCCTAAATGAGGTATGCGAGGTAGAGAGATGAGGGCTGGGGGGGGCCTGTCCAGCCCAATTTGCCCTGCCTCCGGCTGCAGAGGGTGAGGGCTGGCTACATTCCAGACAGCATTTGTAGTCTTCCTTACAGGTAGGAAAAGGAGGTAAAACAGAAGTGTTTCTGCCTGGTATTGAACCAGGGACCTTTTGCCTGTGAGGCAAACGTGATAACCACTACACTACAGAAACCAGATTCTTTGAGCACACTTGTCATCTTGCAAGCATGATGTGAGACCGCACGGCCGGCCCTTAAGGAATCAAGGACACAGTCCATCGATAAAAGGAGTGGGGACCCTCTATTTGCTCTGTGACTTACTTTTCTTGGCAGTGTGTTCTTTGCCCCTAAATGAGGTATGCGAGGTAGAGAGATGAGGGCTGGGGGGGCCTGTCCAGCCCCATTTGCCCTGCCTCCAGCTGCAGAGGGTGAGGGCTGGCTACATTCCAGACAGCATTTGTAGTCTTCCTTACAGGTAGGAAAAGGAGGTGAAATGGGAGTGTTTCTGCCTGGTGTTGAACCAGGGACCTTTTGCGTGTAAAGCAAACGTGATAACCACTACACTACAGAAACCTGCCTGTTGCTCTTACCTGGAGTGTGTGTGCTCGTCGTGCCTTTCCGCTTGGTTTTTCTGTGTTATGGGTACACGAGACCAGGGTGAGATTAATGAGGTCCTTTGTCAATATTTCATGCAATTTTTCATTCCAACATTCTGCACTTTGCTTTAATCCATAAAGACCTTTGTTTAATTTACACACTAGCTGTCTTTGTTTTGTATTTATGAAACCTGTTGGCTGTTCCATGTACAAGTCTTCAGTTATATCTCCGTGAAGAAACGCTGTTTTCACATCAATGTGGTTGACTTGTATGCCTTTTGAGACTGCAATGCTCAGAAGTGTTCTGATTGTCGTGTGTTTCACTACAGGTGCAAACACTTCATCAAAATCTTCTCCATATTTTTGAAGATATCCCTTTGCCACTAATCTGGCTTTATACCTTTCCACTTTTCCTTGTGCATTCCTTTTTAACTTGAATACCCATTTGCATCCTATAGCTTTCTTGCCAGGAGGTAATTTTGTAAGAATCCAAGTATTATTTTTATCCAATGCATCAATTTCTTCTTGTGCAGCTTTATGCCATTCAGCAGCTTCTTCTGCTGGCATTTTCTCAATCTCATCCCATGTTAAGGGCTCTTGAGCTTCTGCTGACTTTGTTAGGTAAGACAGTCTTGGGGGTGGAACACCTTTGTTTTCCCTGGATGAGCGTCTGACAACAGGTTGGTCTGACCTTTCCGCATCCTCTAAATCTGAGAGTTCTTCTCCAATTGATTCCCCTTCTCCAACTGTACTGTCTTCTTCAATGATCCTTTCTGTGTCTGCTTCCTCTGCCTGTTCCTCGTTAGATACAGATGAGTTGCTTTCAGACATCTGCCTTGGTATGGCATTTATATACACTGGCATGTCTATTATGGTTCTAGTTTCATATTCTGGATGATAAGGCTCATCTGGGATAATCCAGCCTTTATCAACCCTTTTGTTTTCATCAAAATATGTAACATGTCTTATGCCAACAATGCCAGTTTTCAGATTCAAAATTCTATATCCTTTGTGTCCTGGAGTATAGCCAACTAAAATGCCCCTTTCTGTTGTGGAATCCAGCTTATGCCTTCTTTGCTTTGGTACATGAGCATATGCTGTACTTCCAAATGTTCTTATGTGTGACAGGTTTGGCTTCCTACCATGCCATGTCTCATGTGGTGTGCGCTCAGCGCCTTTAGTTGGCATTCTGTTTTGTAGGTACACTGCTGTGAGAATGGCTTCCCCCCATAGTCTTTTAGGGAGATTGCTATCTGACAGCATACATCTGGTCATTTCCACAAGTGACCTAAATTTTCTCTCTGCAACAGAATTTTGCTCTGGTGTATAAGCTACTGTTGTGATATGCTGAATGCCTTCTTGTTCTAGAAATGTGCGCATGCTTTGTGAAGTGAACTCACCACCATTGTCGGTCTGAAGAACCTTTGGTTTTCTTTCAAATTTATTGCTCACCATGGCTACGTATTTCTTCAGCATGTCTGTGACTTGACTTTTTTCTTTCAGCAAATAGGCCACACAATATCTAGAGAAATCATCCAAGAATATTAGCACAAATCTGTTATTTCCCAATGATGGGATATTAAACGGTCCACATAAGTCACTGTGTATTAAGTCCAGCACTTTATTACTCCTATTTCCTGTGTATGCAGGAAATGAGGGTCTCACACCTTTTTGAGTAACACAGTCTATGCATTTCTCCATTTTACCAGCATCTGCACTTATCTGAATGCCGGTGGCCAGTTGCTTACTGTAAAGATCCTGGATCACCTTAGAATCACGATGTCCCAGGCGGCGGTGCCAGATTTCCAGACTACATTTACCATCATTCTTCCTTACTTGCGCCAGATGTGAGGCTTCACCTGAAATGCTCAGTTTATAAACATCATTATGCATAAAAGCTTCAGCATACACTTCATCATTTTTAGAGATTGTGCACTTACTGTTTTCAAAATGAATCGCAAATCCCTTCTTATCTAATGTAGATACACTAAGCATATTGCAAACTGCTTGGGGAATATACAAGACATCACTTACAGGAATTTCTTTAACTTCATTAGACACTTTGCATTTTAAGAATCCAATACCTTTTGCTTGGATCTTAGCAGTCCCTGCGTTTGCAGTTTTAAGAATACCTTCCTCTGGACACATTTCCTGAAAGAAATCCTTACAATTGGTTAAATGGCATGTGCTCCCTGAATCCAAAATCCAAGTACTTTCATTTGAATTATTATTTACCATAGTCAAAGATTTTTCTGCCATTAGAAAGCCCTTGTGTTTATCTTTGTCCTTCATACATTTCCTGGTTTGAAAATTCTTTAGTTCCATTGGCTTAGGTGAGCTAGAGGGAGTGTTTTGTGTTTCCTTACACCATTTAGATACATGTCCCTCCTTTCCACATGAGTAGCAAATCAGCTTGCCCTTGGGTGGAGTTTTCCCATAGCTCCGCCTTCCTCTTTTCTTTGCCAAGAAATTTGTTTCATTTCTCTCTGACTTGCTTTGAGAACACATCTCCTCAGAATCATTTATTATGCATTCCTGCCTTAGTTTTGATGTTGCCTGTTCAAAAGATTGCCCTTCAATGGCCTCATTTACAGACCTAAAAACATCAAACTTCTTTGATAGTGAGGTAAAAAGAAATGCTCTTTTCAATGCATCACACATGGGAATTCCAGAAAGTTCTAGCTTTTGAAATGAAGACATAAGATGCATAATGTGATCATTACATTTACTTTTATCCCTTAATTTGGTTTCATTCAACTCTGCCAACCAAATTGGTTGCTGCTTTGCATATGTAGTTGCATACATAGTTCTCAGTTTATATAAAATGTCCTTTGGTGTATCTTTTCCCTCCACTAATATGGCTTGTTTCTCTGAGAGAGCTTCCAAAAGCATGCACTTCACATAATAGTTTGCATTGTCCCATTCAGCCATATTTTCAGCTGTTCTGTCTTGGTCTAAGCATATATTTAATCTTTTTGCTCGAAGGAGACATATGAATCTTAGTTCCCACTGCTGATAATTAAACTCAGTTAATTTAGGCACCTTGAGAGAATAGAACAATGGTGAATTTCTTCCCTCAGCCATTTTCTTAGCCTTCTGTCTGCTGTGTGGGGGGAGAGAGAGACAGACTGAATCTTTCCTTTAAAACTTAAGAGAAAAATGTGGCCTTTTTTTTCTGCCTGGTAATATTTCTCTTCTTTTTCAATTCCTGGACCCTGGGCCCATAACCCTTTTGTTGGATTATTTGTAGTAAATAATTAGCAGATTTTAGTACACACAGCTTCAGCTTTAGAAATGTTAATTTCTTTCTTCATCTCTCTCTCATTCACCCCTGAATAATTCACTGCTGAGTCACTTTAAAGTTGAAGTAACAAAACATCTGTTTACTCACAGTTTGCAGTTAGATTATAATCAGACAGGCTTATATATACATATTACTATACATTTGTATTATCAGCTCCTTCCATGTGCTTAGATGGTAATGGATGCTCACACCACCATAGATCCTCTCAGGTTAGGAGAGATCATGAGCTCCATGTGCTCCATGTGCTGCATCTGCTGCATCTAACCCCCACAGGAAGTTGCATAGCTGTGTGACCTCTCTAAGTAATTCACATCAGAGGTCACAGAGTAATCACAGAGAAATAATAGGTGACAGGCAATGCATGTAAAATACAATTACATTCCAACAGCGACAACACAGGAGGCAAGTACGAAGAAGAAGGAGTGCGGGTCTGGTATGATCTGAAGTCCAGGCGGAGGCGGTGGTGCTATCCTTGCATAAATGATGGATCTAAAGTAGACGATGTCAGAAGTAGGCCACTCAGCCCACCCTGTTGGTACAGCTAAGGATATAGGGCTGCAGCCGCCAGGCGAAGATTATGAGCATGACCAATTGCACGCTGACTGGACTGAGCCAGGCCAGCATACGTTCTGTCTTGCTCACAAGCAAGGGAAAAAAAACCAAGAGTGCTGTTTCTGCCTGGTTTTGAACCAGGGACCTTTTGCGTGTTAGGCAAACGTGATAACCACTACACTACAGAAACCAGACTTTTTGAGCACACTTGTCATCTTGCAAGCATGATGTGAGACCGCACGGCCGGCCCTTAAGGAATCAAGGACACAGTCCATCGATAAAAGGAGTGGGGACCCTTATTTGTTCTGTGACTTACTTTTCTTGGCAGTGTGTTCTTTGCCCCTAAATGAGGTATGCGAGGTAGAGAGATGAGGGCTGGGGGGGGCCTGTCCAGCCCCATTTGCCCTGCCTCCGGCTGCAGAGGGTGAGGGCTGGCTACATTCCAGACAGCATTTGTAGTCTTCCTTACAGGTAGGAAAAGGAGGTAAAACGGAAGTGTTTCTGCCTGGTATTGAACCAGGGACCTTTTGCCTGTGAGGCAAACGTGATAACCACTACACTACAGAAACCAGATTCTTTGAGCACACTTGTCATCTTGCAAGCATGATGTGAGACCGCACGGCCGGCCCTTAAGGAATCAAGGACACAGTCCATCGATAAAAGGAGTGGGGACCCTTATTTGTTCTGTGACTTACTTTTCTTGGCAGTGTGTTCTTTGCCCCTAAATGAGGTATGCGAGGTAGAGAGATGAGGGCTGGGGGGGCCTGTCCAGCCCCATTTGCCCTGCCTCCAGCTGCAGAGGGTGAGGGCTGGCTACATTCCAGACAGCATTTGTAGTCTTCCTTACAGGTAGGAAAAGGAGGTGAAATGGGAGTGTTTCTGCCTGGTGTTGAACCAGGGACCTTTTGCGTGTAAAGCAAACGTGATAACCACTACACTACAGAAACCTGCCTGTTGCTCTTACCTGGAGTGTGTGTGCTCGTCGTGCCTTTCCGCTTGGTTTTTCTGTGTTATGGGTACACGAGACCAGGGTGAGATTAATGAGGTCCTTTGTCCCTTTTGCCTCGTGTGCAGATATCGGGGCATAGCAGACTATTGAAACAGGCTGAAAACATCCATTTCCTCAGTGACTTCTTATAAGCTGTGCCGTCTTTGCATAACTGACGCGGAACACGGCAGTAGAATGCGCCATTGAGACTTTCGCTCTACAGGCTATGCTGAGAGTCAGCCTTGAGAACTCTGTTCAGTTCTGGAGAACCCCTCTAGAAAAGGACCTTGACAGGGTGGAGGCAATTTAAAGGAAGGAATATCGCCAAAATGGGGCACACACTGCACTGGAAGCCATACACACAGAGACCGAGGGAGCTGTAGATGGACTCTCTAGAAGAATGAAGGCAAAGGGCAGATACGGCATTCCAATTTCTAGCCAGCTTCCGTGAAGTGCAGTAAGGATAAAAAAAAAATTCAGGGGCAAGTGACATATTTCAAGAAGTTAAAGGAATGCAACATCAAAAGAAAAGCGAGGACAAAAGTGGAAGTGAGAGAGTGCTGATTGCCTACAACAGCGTTCCAGAGGAGTCCATACAGTGCTAGACCAGAAGCACACATAGGATTTCAACCAAAAGGTGAAAGTGGCAGAAGAAGGGAGAACACTACAGATATTATTAAGACTTGCGACAACACAGGAGGCAAGTACGAAGAAGAAGGAGTGCGGGTCTGGTATGATCTGAAGTCCAGGCGGAGGCGGTGGTGCTATCCTTGCATAAATGATGGATCTAAAGTAGACGATGTCAGAAGTAGGCCACTCAGCCCACCCTGTAGGATATAGGGCTGCAGCCGCCAGGCGAAGATTATGAGCATGACCAATTGCACGCTGACTGGACTGAGCCACGCCAGCATACGTTCTGTCTTGCTCACAAGCAAGGGAAAAAAAACCAAGAGTGCTGTTTCTGCCTGGTTTTGAACCACGGACCTTTTGCGTGTTAGGCAAACGTGATAACCACTACACTACAGAAACCAGACTTTTTGAGCACACTTGTCATCTTGCAAGCATGATGTGAGACCGCACGGCCGGCCCTTAAGGAATCAAGGACACAGTACATCGATAAAAGGAGTGGGGACCCTCTATTTGTTCTGTGACTTACTTTTCTTGGCAGTGTGTTCTTTGCCCCTAAATGAGGTATGCGAGGTAGAGAGATGAGGGCTGGGGGGGGCCTGTCCAGCCCAATTTGCCCTGCCTCCGGCTGCAGAGGGTGAGGGCTGGCTACATTCCAGACAGCATTTGTAGTCTTCCTTACAGGTAGGAAAAGGAGGTAAAACAGGAAGTGTTTCTGCCTGGTATTGAACCAGGGACCTTTTGCGTGTGAGGCAAACGTGATAACCACTACACTACAGAAACCAGATTCTTTGAGCACACTTGTCATCTTGCAAGCATGATGTGAGACCGCACGGCCGGCCCTTAAGGAATCAAGGACACAGTCCATCGATAAAAGGAGTGGGGACCCTTATTTGTTCTGTGACTTACTTTTCTTGGCAGTATGTTCTTTGCCCCTAAATGAGGTATGCGAGGTAGAGAGATGAGGGCTGGGGGGGCCTGTCCAGCCCCATTTGCCCTGCCTCCAGCTGCAGAGGGTGAGGGCTGGCTACATTCCAGACAGCATTTGTAGTCTTCCTTACAGGTAGGAAAAGGAGGTGAAATGGGAGTGTTTCTGCCTGGTGTTGAACCAGGGACCTTTTGCGTGTAAAGCAAACGTGATAACCACTACACTACAGAAACCTGCCTGTTGCTCTTACCTGGAGTGTGTGTGCTCATCGTGCCTTTCCGCTTGGTTTTTCTGTGTTATGGGTACACGAGACCAGGGTGAGATTAATGAGGTCCTTTGTCCCTTTTGCCTCGTGTGCAGATATCGGGGCATAGCAGACTATTGAAACAGGCTGAAAACATCCATTTCCTCAGTGACTTCTTATAAGCTGTGCCGTCTTTGCATAACTGACGCGGAACACGGCAGTAGAATGCGCCATTGAGACTTTCGCTCTACAGGCTATGCTGAGAGTCAGCCTTGAGAACTCTGTTCAGTTCTGGAGAACCCCTCTAGAAAAGGACCTTGACAGGGTGGAGGCAATTTAAAGGAAGGAATATCGCCAAAATGGGGCACACACTGCACTGGAAGCCATACACACAGAGACCGAGGGAGCTGTAGATGGACTCTCTAGAAGAATGAAGGCAAAGGGCAGATACGGCATTCCAATTTCTAGCCAGCTTCCGTGAAGTGCAGTAAGGATAAAAAAAAAATTCAGGGGCAAGTGACATATTTCAAGAAGTTAAAGGAATGCAACATCAAAAGAAAAGCGAGGACAAAAGTGGAAGTGAGAGAGTGCTGATTGCCTACAACAGCGTTCCAGAGGAGTCCATACAGTACTAGACCAGAAGCACACATAGGATTTCAACCAAAAGGTGAAAGTGGCAGAAGAAGGGAGAACACTACAGATATTATTAAGACTTGCGACAACACAGGAGGCAAGTACGAAGAAGAAGGAGTGCGGGTCTGGTATGATCTGAAGTCCAGGCGGAGGCGGTGGTGCTATCCTTGCATAAATGATGGATCTAAAGTAGACGATGTCAGAAGTAGGCCACTCAGCCCACCCTGTTGGCACAGCTAAGGATATAGGGCTGCAGCCGCCAGGCGAAGATTATGAGCATGACCAATTGCACGCTGACTGGACTGAGCCAGGCCAGCATACGTTCTGTCTTGCTCACAAGCAAGGGAAAAAAAACCAAGAGTGCTGTTTCTGCCTGGTTTTGAACCAGGGACCTTTTGCGTGTTAGGCAATCTGTGATAACCACTACACTACAGAAACCAGACTTTTTGAGCACACTTGTCATCTTGCAAGCATGATGTGAGACCGCACGGCCGGCCCTTAAGGAATCAAGGACACAGTACATCGATAAAAGGAGTGGGGACCCTCTATTTGTTCTGTGACTTACTTTTCTTGGCAGTGTGTTCTTTGCCCCTAAATGAGGTATGCGAGGTAGAGAGATGAGGGCTGGGGGGGGGCCTGTCCAGCCCCATTTGCCCTGCCTCCGGCTGCAGAGGGTGAGGGCTGGCTACATTCCAGACAGCAATTGTAGTCTTCCTTACAGGTAGGAAAAGGAGGTAAAATGGAAGTGTTTCTGCCTGGTATTGAACCAGGGACCTTTTGCGTGTGAGGCAAACGTGATAACCACTACACTACAGAAACCAGATTCTTTGAGCACACTTGTCATCTTGCAAGCATGATGTGAGACCGCACGGCCGGCCCTTAAGGAATCAAGGACACAGTCCATCGATAAAAGGAGTGGGGACCCTTATTTGTTCTGTGACTTACTTTTCTTGGCAGTGTGTTCTTTGCCCCTAAATGAGGTATGCGAGGTAGAGAGATGAGGGCTGGGGGGGCCTGTCCAGCCCCATTTGCCCTGCCTCCAGCTGCAGAGGGTGAGGGCTGGCTACATTCCAGACAGCATTTGTAGTCTTCCTTACAGGTAGGAAAAGGAGGTGAAATGGGAGTGTTTCTGCCTGGTGTTGAACCAGGGACCTTTTGCGTGTAAAGCAAACGTGATAACCACTACACTACAGAAACCTGCCTGTTGCTCTTACCTGGAGTGTGTGTGCTCAGTCGTGCCTTTCCGCTTGGTTTTTCTGTGTTATGGGTACACGAGACCAGGGTGAGATTAATGAGGTCCTTTGTCCCTTTTGCCTCGTGTGCAGATATCGGGGCATAGCAGACTATTGAAACAGGCTGAAAACATCCATTTCCTCAGTGACTTCTTATAAGCTGTGCCGTCTTTGCATAACTGACGCGGAACACGGCAGTAGAATGCGCCATTGAGACTTTCGCTCTACAGGCTATGCTGAGAGTCAGCCTTGAGAACTCTGTTCAGTTCTGGAGAACCCCTCTAGAAAAGGACCTTGACAGGGTGGAGGCAATTTAAAGGAAGGAATATCGCCAAAATGGGGCACACACTGCACTGGAAGCCATACACACAGAGACCGAGGGAGCTGTAGATGGACTCTCTAGAAGAATGAAGGCAAAGGGCAGATACGGCATTCCAATTTCTAGCCAGCTTCCGTGAAGTGCAGTAAGGATAAAAAAAAAATTCAGGGGCAAGTGACATATTTCAAGAAGTTAAAGGAATGCAACATCAAAAGAAAAGCGAGGACAAAAGTGGAAGTGAGAGAGTGCTGATTGCCTACAACAGCGTTCCAGAGGAGTCCATACAGTGCTAGACCAGAAGCACACATAGGATTTCAACCAAAAGGTGAAAGTGGCAGAAGAAGGGAGAACACTACAGATATTATTAAGACTTGCGACAACACAGGAGGCAAGTACGAAGAAGAAGGAGTGCGGGTCTGGTATGATCTGAAGTCCAGGCGGAGGCGGTGGTGCTATCCTTGCATAAATGATGGATCTAAAGTAGACGATGTCAGAAGTAGGCCACTCAGCCCACCCTGTTGGCACAGCTAAGGATATAGGGCTGCAGCCGCCAGGCGAAGATTATGAGCATGACCAATTGCACGCTGACTGGACTGAGTCAGGCCAGCATACGTTCTGTCTTGCTCACAAGCAAGGGAAAAAAAACCAAGAGTGCTGTTTCTGCCTGGTTTTGAACCAGGGACCTTTTGCGTGTTAGGCAAACGTGATAACCACTACACTACAGAAACCAGACTTTTTGAGCACACTTGTCATCTTGCAAGCATGATGTGAGACCGCACGGCCGGCCCTTAAGGAATCAAGGACACAGTACATCGATAAAAGGAGTGGGGACCCTCTATTTGTTCTGTGACTTACTTTTCTTGGCAGTGTGTTCTTTGCCCCTAAATGAGGTATGCGAGGTAGAGAGATGAGGGCTGGGGGGGGCCTGTCCAGCCCCATTTGCCCTGCCTCCGGCTGCAGAGGGTGAGGGCTGGCTACATTCCAGACAGCATTTGTAGTCTTCCTTACAGGTAGGAAAAGGAGGTAAAACGGAAGTGTTTCTGCCTGGTATTGAACCAGGGACCTTTTGCGTGTGAAGCAAACGTGATAACCACTACACTACAGAAACCAGATTCTTTGAGCACACTTGTCATCTTGCAAGCATGATGTGAGACCGCACGGCCGGCCCTTAAGGAATCAAGGACACAGTCCATCGATAAAAGGAGTGGGGACCCTTATTTGTTCTGTGACTTACTTTTCTTGGCAGTGTGTTCTTTGCCCCTAAATGAGGTATGCGAGGTAGAGAGATGAGGGCTGGGGGGGCCTGTCCAGCCCCATTTGCCCTGCCTCCAGCTGCAGAGGGTGAGGGCTGGCTACATTCCAGACAGCATTTGTAGTCTTCCTTACAGGTAGGAAAAGGAGGTGAAATGGGAGTGTTTCTGCCTGGTGTTGAACCAGGGACCTTTTGCGTGTAAAGCAAACGTGATAACCACTACACTACAGAAACCTGCCTGTTGCTCTTACCTGGAGTGTGTGTGCTCGTCGTGCCTTTCCGCTTGGTTTTTCTGTGTTATGGGTACACGAGACCAGGGTGAGATTAATGAGGTCCTTTGTCCCTTTTGCCTCGTGTGCAGATATCGGGGCATAGCAGACTATTGAAACAGGCTGAAAACATCCATTTCCTCAGTGACTTCTTATAAGCTGTGCCGTCTTTGCATAACTGACGCGGAACACGGCAGTAGAATGCGCCATTGAGACTTTCGCTCTACAGGCTATGCTGAGAGTCAGCCTTGAGAACTCTGTTCAGTTCTGGAGAACCCCTCTAGAAAAGGACCTTGACAGGGTGGAGGCAATTTAAAGGAAGGAATATCGCCAAAATGGGGCACACACTGCACTGGAAGCCATACACACAGAGACCGAGGGAGCTGTAGATGGACTCTCTAGAAGAATGAAGGCAAAGGGCAGATACGGCATTCCAATTTCTAGCCAGCTTCCGTGAAGTGCAGTAAGGATAAAAAAAAAATTCAGGGGCAAGTGACATATTTCAAGAAGTTAAAGGAATGCAACATCAAAAGAAAAGCGAGGACAAAAGTGGAAGTGAGAGAGTGCTGATTGCCTACAACAGCGTTCCAGAGGAGTCCATACAGTGCTAGACCAGAAGCACACATAGGATTTCAACCAAAAGGTGAAAGTGGCAGAAGAAGGGAGAACACTACAGATATTATTAAGACTTGCGACAACACAGGAGGCAAGTATGAAGAAGAAGGAGTGCGGGTCTGGTATGATCTGAAGTCCAGGCGGAGGCGGTGGTGCTATCCTTGCATAAATGATGGATCTAAAGTAGACGATGTCAGAAGTAGGCCACTCAGCCCACCCTGTTGGCACAGCTAAGGATATAGGGCTGCAGCCGCCAGGCGAAGATTATGAGCATGACCAATTGCACGCTGACTGGACTGAGTCAGGCCAGCATACGTTCTGTCTTGCTCACAAGCAAGGGAAAAAAAAACCAAGAGTGCTGTTTCTGCCTGGTTTTGAACCAGGGACCTTTTGCGTGTTAGGCAAACGTGATAACCACTACACTACAGAAACCAGACTTTTTGAGCACACTTGTCATCTTGCAAGCATGATGTGAGACCGCACGGCCGGCCCTTAAGGAATCAAGGACACAGTCCATCGATAAAAGGAGTGGGGACCCTCTATTTGTTCTGTGACTTACTTTTCTTGGCAGTGTGTTCTTTGCCCCTAAATGAGGTATGCGAGGTAGAGAGATGAGGGCTGGGGGGGGCCTGTCCAGCCCCATTTGCCCTGCCTCCGGCTGCAGAGGGTGAGGGCTGGCTACATTCCAGACAGCATTTGTAGTCTTCCTTACAGGTAGGAAAAGGAGGTAAAACGGAAGTGTTTCTGCCTGGTATTGAACCAGGGACCTTTTGCGTGTGAGGCAAACGTGATAACCACTACACTACAGAAACCAGATTCTTTGAGCACACTTGTCATCTTGCAAGCATGATGTGAGACCGCACGGCCGGCCCTTAAGGAATCAAGGACACAGTCCATCGATAAAAGGAGTGGGGACCCTTATTTGTTCTGTGACTTACTTTTCTTGGCAGTGTGTTCTTTGCCCCTAAATGAGGTATGCGAGGTAGAGAGATGAGGGCTGGGGGGGCCTGTCCAGCCCCATTTGCCCTGCCTCCAGCTGCAGAGGGTGAGGGCTGGCTACATTCCAGACAGCATTTGTAGTCTTCCTTACAGGTAGGAAAAGGAGGTGAAATGGGAGTGTTTCTGCCTGGTGTTGAACCAGGGACCTTTTGCGTGTAAAGCAAACGTGATAACCACTACACTACAGAAACCTGCCTGTTGCTCTTACCTGGAGTGTGTGTGCTCGTCGTGCCTTTCCGCTTGGTTTTTCTGTGTTATGGGTACACGAGACCAGGGTGAGATTAATGAGGTCCTTTGTCCCTTTTGCCTCGTGTGCAGATATCGGGGCATAGCAGACTATTGAAACAGGCTGAAAACATCCATTTCCTCAGTGACTTCTTATAAGCTGTGCCGTCTTTGCATAACTGACGCGGAACACGGCAGTAGAATGCGCCATTGAGACTTTCGCTCTACAGGCTATGCTGAGAGTCAGCCTTGAGAACTCTGTTCAGTTCTGGAGAACCCCTCTAGAAAAGGACCTTGACAGGGTGGAGGCAATTTAAAGGAAGGAATATCGCCAAAATGGGGCACACACTGCACTGGAAGCCATACACACAGAGACCGAGGGAGCTGTAGATGGACTCTCTAGAAGAATGAAGGCAAAGGGCAGATACGGCATTCCAATTTCTAGCCAGCATTCCGTGAAGTGCAGTAAGGATAAAAAAAAAATTCAGGGGCAAGTGACATATTTCAAGAAGTTAAAGGAATGCAACATCAAAAGAAAAGCGAGGACAAAAGTGGAAGTGAGAGAGTGCTGATTGCCTACAACAGCGTTCCAGAGGAGTCCATACAGTGCTAGACCAGAAGCACACATAGGATTTCAACCAAAAGGTGAAAGTGGCAGAAGAAGGGAGAACACTACAGATATTATTAAGACTTGCGACAACACAGGAGGCAAGTACGAAGAAGAAGGAGTGCGGGTCTGGTATGATCTGAAGTCCAGGCGGAGGCGGTGGTGCTATCCTTGCATAAATGATGGATCTAAAGTAGACGATGTCAGAAGTAGGCCACTCAGCCCACCCTGTTGGTACAGCTAAGGATATAGGGCTGCAGCCGCCAGGCGAAGATTATGAGCATGACCAATTGCACGCTGACTGGACTGAGTCAGGCCAGCATACGTTCTGTCTTGCTCACAAGCAAGGGAAAAAAAAACCAAGAGTGCTGTTTCTGCCTGGTTTTGAACCAGGGACCTTTTGCGTGTTAGGCAAACGTGATAACCACTACACTACAGAAACCAGACTTTTTGAGCACACTTGTCATCTTGCAAGCATGATGTGAGACCGCACGGCCGGCCCTTAAGGAATCAAGGACACAGTCCATCGATAAAAGGAGTGGGGACCCTCTATTTGCTCTGTGACTTACTTTTCTTGGCAGTGTGTTCTTTGCCCCTAAATGAGGTATGCGAGGTAGAGAGATGAGGGCTGGGGGGGCCTGTCCAGCCCCATTTGCCCTGCCTCCAGCTGCAGAGGGTGAGGGCTGGCTACATTCCAGACAGCATTTGTAGTCTTCCTTACAGGTAGGAAAAGGAGGTGAAATGGGAGTGTTTCTGCCTGGTGTTGAACCAGGGACCTTTTGCGTGTAAAGCAAACGTGATAACCACTACACTACAGAAACCTGCCTGTTGCTCTTACCTGGAGTGTGTGTGCTCGTCGTGCCTTTCCGCTTGGTTTTTCTGTGTTATGGGTACACGAGACCAGGGTGAGATTAATGAGGTCCTTTGTCCCTTTTGCCTCGTGTGCAGATATCGGGGCATAGCAGACTATTGAAACAGGCTGAAAACATCCATTTCCTCAGTGACTTCTTATAAGCTGTGCCGTCTTTGCATAACTGACGCGGAACACGGCAGTAGAATGCGCCATTGAGACTTTCGCTCTACAGGCTATGCTGAGAGTCAGCCTTGAGAACTCTGTTCAGTTCTGGAGAACCCCTCTAGAAAAGGACCTTGACAGGGTGGAGGCAATTTAAAGGAAGGAATATCGCCAAAATGGGGCACACACTGCACTGGAAGCCATACACACAGAGACCGAGGGAGCTGTAGATGGACTCTCTAGAAGAATGAAGGCAAAGGGCAGATACGGCATTCCAATTTCTAGCCAGCTTCCGTGAAGTGCAGTAAGGATAAAAAAAAAATTCAGGGGCAAGTGACATATTTCAAGAAGTTAAAGGAATGCAACATCAAAAGAAAAGCGAGGACAAAAGTGGAAGTGAGAGAGTGCTGATTGCCTACAACAGCGTTCCAGAGGAGTCCATACAGTACTAGACCAGAAGCACACATAGGATTTCAACCAAAAGGTGAAAGTGGCAGAAGAAGGGAGAACACTACAGATATTATTAAGACTTGCGACAACACAGGAGGCAAGTACGAAGAAGAAGGAGTGCGGGTCTGGTATGATCTGAAGTCCAGGCGGAGGCGGTGGTGCTATCCTTGCATAAATGATGGATCTAAAGTAGACGATGTCAGAAGTAGGCCACTCAGCCCACCCTGTTGGCACAGCTAAGGATATAGGGCTGCAGCCGCCAGGCGAAGATTATGAGCATGACCAATTGCACGCTGACTGGACTGAGCCACGCCAGCATACGTTCTGTCTTGCTCACAAGCAAGGGAAAAAAAACCAAGAGTGCTGTTTCTGCCTGGTTTTGAACCAGGGACCTTTTGCGTGTTAGGCAAATGTGATAACCACTACACTACAGAAACCAGACTTTTTGAGCACACTTGTCATCTTGCAAGCATGATGTGAGACCGCACGGCCGGCCCTTAAGGAATCAAGGACACAGTACATCGATAAAAGGAGTGGGGACCCTCTATTTGTTCTGTGACTTACTTTTCTTGGCAGTGTGTTCTTTGCCCCTAAATGAGGTATGCGAGGTAGAGAGATGAGGGCTGGGGGGGGCCTGTCCAGCCCCATTTGCCCTGCCTCCGGCTGCAGAGGGTGAGGGCTGGCTACATTCCAGACAGCATTTGTAGTCTTCCTTACAGGTAGGAAAAGGAGGTAAAACGGAAGTGTTTCTGCCTGGTATTGAACCAGGGACCTTTTGCGTGTGAGGCAAACGTGATAACCACTACACTACAGAAACCAGATTCTTTGAGCACACTTGTCATCTTGCAAGCATGATGTGAGACCGCACGGCCGGCCCTTAAGGAATCAAGGACACAGTCCATCGATAAAAGGAGTGGGGACCCTTATTTGTTCTGTGACTTACTTTTCTTGGCAGTGTGTTCTTTGCCCCTAAATGAGGTATGCGAGGTAGAGAGATGAGGGCTGGGGGGGCCTGTCCAGCCCCATTTGCCCTGCCTCCAGCTGCAGAGGGTGAGGGCTGGCTACATTCCAGACAGCATTTGTAGTCTTCCTTACAGGTAGGAAAAGGAGGTGAAATGGGAGTGTTTCTGCCTGGTGTTGAACCAGGGACCTTTTGCGTGTAAAGCAAACGTGATAACCACTACACTACAGAAACCTGCCTGTTGCTCTTACCTGGAGTGTGTGTGCTCGTCGTGCCTTTCCGCTTGGTTTTTCTGTGTTATGGGTACACGAGACCAGGGTGAGATTAATGAGGTCCTTTGTCCCTTTTGCCTCGTGTGCAGATATCGGGGCATAGCAGACTATTGAAACAGGCTGAAAACATCCATTTCCTCAGTGACTTCTTATAAGCTGTGCCGTCTTTGCATAACTGACGCGGAACACGGCAGTAGAATGCGCCATTGAGACTTTCGCTCTACAGGCTATGCTGAGAGTCAGCCTTGAGAACTCTGTTCAGTTCTGGAGAACCCCTCTAGAAAAGGACCTTGACAGGGTGGAGGCAATTTAAAGGAAGGAATATCGCCAAAATGGGGCACACACTGCACTGGAAGCCATACACACAGAGACCGAGGGAGCTGTAGATGGACTCTCTAGAAGAATGAAGGCAAAGGGCAGATACGGCATTCCAATTTCTAGCCAGCATCCGTGAAGTGCAGTAAGGATAAAAAAAAAATTCAGGGGCAAGTGACATATTTCAAGAAGTTAAAGGAATGCAACATCAAAAGAAAAGCGAGGACAAAAGTGGAAGTGAGAGAGTGCTGATTGCCTACAACAGCGTTCCAGAGGAGTCCATACAGTGCTAGACCAGAAGCACACATAGGATTTCAACCAAAAGGTGAAAGTGGCAGAAGAAGGGAGAACACTACAGATATTATTAAGACTTGCGACAACACAGGAGGCAAGTACGAAGAAGAAGGAGTGCGGGTCTGGTATGATCTGAAGTCCAGGCGGAGGCGGTGGTGCTATCCTTGCATAAATGATGGATCTAAAGTAGACGATGTCAGAAGTAGGCCACTCAGCCCACCCTGTTGGTACAGCTAAGGATATAGGGCTGCAGCCGCCAGGCGAAGATTATGAGCATGACCAATTGCACGCTGACTGGACTGAGCCAGGCCAGCATACGTTCTGTCTTGCTCACAAGCAAGGGAAAAAAAAACCAAGAGTGCTGTTTCTGCCTGGTTTTGAACCAGGGACCTTTTGCGTGTTAGGCAAACGTGATAACCACTACACTACAGAAACCAGACTTTTTGAGCACACTTGTCATCTTGCAAGCATGATGTGAGACCGCACGGCCGGCCCTTAAGGAATCAAGGACACAGTCCATCGATAAAAGGAGTGGGGACCCTCTATTTGCTCTGTGACTTACTTTTCTTGGCAGTGTGTTCTTTGCCCCTAAATGAGGTATGCGAGGTAGAGAGATGAGGGCTGGGGGGGCCTGTCCAGCCCCATTTGCCCTGCCTCCAGCTGCAGAGGGTGAGGGCTGGCTACATTCCAGACAGCATTTGTAGTCTTCCTTACAGGTAGGAAAAGGAGGTGAAATGGGAGTGTTTCTGCCTGGTGTTGAACCAGGGACCTTTTGCGTGTAAAGCAAACGTGATAACCACTACACTACAGAAACCTGCCTGTTGCTCTTACCTGGAGTGTGTGTGCTCGTCGTGCCTTTCCGCTTGGTTTTTCTGTGTTATGGGTACACGAGACCAGGGTGAGATTAATGAGGTCCTTTGTCCCTTTTGCCTCGTGTGCAGATATCGGGGCATAGCAGACTATTGAAACAGGCTGAAAACATCCATTTCCTCAGTGACTTCTTATAAGCTGTGCCGTCTTTGCATAACTGACGCGGAACACGGCAGTAGAATGCGCCATTGAGACTTTCGCTCTACAGGCTATGCTGAGAGTCAGCCTTGAGAACTCTGTTCAGTTCTGGAGAACCCCTCTAGAAAAGGACCTTGACAGGGTGGAGGCAATTTAAAGGAAGGAATATCGCCAAAATGGGGCACACACTGCACTGGAAGCCATACACACAGAGACCGAGGGAGCTGTAGATGGACTCTCTAGAAGAATGAAGGCAAAGGGCAGATACGGCATTCCAATTTCTAGCCAGCTTCCGTGAAGTGCAGTAAGGATAAAAAAAAAATTCAGGGGCAAGTGACATATTTCAAGAAGTTAAAGGAATGCAACATCAAAAGAAAAGCGAGGACAAAAGTGGAAGTGAGAGAGTGCTGATTGCCTACAACAGCGTTCCAGAGGAGTCCATACAGTGCTAGACCAGAAGCACACATAGGATTTCAACCAAAAGGTGAAAGTGGCAGAAGAAGGGAGAACACTACAGATATTATTAAGACTTGCGACAACACAGGAGGCAAGTACGAAGAAGAAGGAGTGCGGGTCTGGTATGATCTGAAGTCCAGGCGGAGGCGGTGGTGCTATCCTTGCATAAATGATGGATCTAAAGTAGACGATGTCAGAAGTAGGCCACTCAGCCCACCCTGTTGGCACAGCTAAGGATATAGGGCTGCAGCCGCCAGGCGAAGATTATGAGCATGACCAATTGCACGCTGACTGGACTGAGTCAGGCCAGCATACGTTCTGTCTTGCTCACAAGCAAGGGAAAAAAAAAACAAGAGTGCTGTTTCTGCCTGGTTTTGAACCAGGGACCTTTTGCGTGTTAGGCAAACGTGATAACCACTACACTACAGAAACCAGACTTTTTGAGCACACTTGTCATCTTGCAAGCATGATGTGAGACCGCACGGCCGGCCCTTAAGGAATCAAGGACACAGTACATCGATAAAAGGAGTGGGGACCCTCTATTTGTTCTGTGACTTACTTTTCTTGGCAGTGTGTTCTTTGCCCCTAAATGAGGTATGCAAGGTAGAGAGATGAGGGCTGGGGGGGGCCTGTCCAGCCCCATTTGCCCTGCCTCCGGCTGCAGAGGGTGAGGGCTGGCTACATTCCAGACAGCATTTGTAGTCTTCCTTACAGGTAGGAAAAGGAGGTAAAACGGAAGTGTTTCTGCCTGGTATTGAACCAGGGACCTTTTGCGTGTGAGGCAAACGTGATAACCACTACACTACAGAAACCAGATTCTTTGAGCCCACTTGTCATCTTGCAAGCATGATGTGAGACCGCACGGCCGGCCCTTAAGGAATCAAGGACACAGTCCATCGATAAAAGGAGTGGGGACCCTTATTTGTTCTGTGACTTACTTTTCTTGGCAGTGTGTTCTTTGCCCCTAAATGAGGTATGCGAGGTAGAGAGATGAGGGCTGGGGGGGCCTGTCCAGCCCCATTTGCCCTGCCTCCAGCTGCAGAGGGTGAGGGCTGGCTACATTCCAGACAGCATTTGTAGTCTTCCTTACAGGTAGGAAAAGGAGGTGAAATGGGAGTGTTTCTGCCTGGTGTTGAACCAGGGACCTTTTGCGTGTAAAGCAAACGTGATAACCACTACACTACAGAAACCTGCCTGTTGCTCTTACCTGGAGTGTGTGTGCTCGTCGTGCCTTTCCGCTTGGTTTTTCTGTGTGTTTTAATTTTCCCCTCTTGGACCTCTTTCTGACTCCAGATCACACGGGGGACTAAAGATACCTATTTCACATAACAGGCTCTGTCTGATTTCTCCCACCTTCATTGTCACCCAATCACAAGGAGGTCCGTTCTGGGTTTGCATTAGGGGCTGTAATCGAATTCTAATTCCCATAACTACTGCTTTCAGTCTTCCTGGATCTAGGTATACTCTGGGCCATTTATGTTCCCAGATAATGCCTAATAAAAATCTGTCTAAGTTTTTCCAGAGACTGAGTGTATGTGATGTGCCTTGTAAGCTAAATGTAAGGTAAAGAGAAGATAGAATAAAGACAGAGATAGGTTTAAATAGATAGATACATTTTATTTCTTACCCAAGGACAAGTCTTCAAGTTGGTACAAATACAGACATCAGACTTTAATCAGGTACATTCAGCAGATAGATTCTGGGTACAACCGGACAGAGCTTCGCCGTCTGAGATAAGCGTTGGGGAAAATTCCAAAACTATGGCAATTTGTCCCCTCTTTTATACACAAACCTCTCCATAGAAGTCTATGGTGAGGTACCTAGCTCTCAATTTCTGAGATGATACTTTCCCACACAGTCTTATCAGCATGTTTTGGGAAGCGTTGAGATAACAGTTCCACATCTGTCTGTGTCGCAATACTTTTCACACCATCTTAAGAACTCTGTATAACCTCTGTAGCCTTCTATACAAAACTAATAGACTCCATTTTGTTCATCTGATTTAAAGTGACAGTTGTACCAGTTTGTGTCAGGACTCATTGTTCAGACCTGCTTTTTACAGATTCTGAAATATTAAATCATGTACTTGTTATTTGGCCTAGTCGGTACTTCTTCATTTATTGTAGGCTTCATAGCTTTGGCCCTCACTATTCCAGTGGTAGATCCAAAGCTAGGCCATATATTAACATTCCCCTCTTCACCCTATCCCATAGGGTGACACCAGGGTTAACATACCGTGGTACCATCCATTCCAGAAGGTATTCTATGAGGCCATAAAATTATCTGAGTCTGAAGGTCAACTGGTACAATGTGGTTCGCTGTCAGTGTGAAATTATCATCTTGGCAGTACTTCTATTATGCCAATCCTACTAAAACTTATAGTTACTACAATAATATTTTTCTTCAACCTTTTAATATGCAGGTTCTATCTTACTCTTATCTTAATTATACATTTGCATACATTTGCACAATTTATCACTTATAAAGCTTTATATGGTTATATTATATCCCTATGTGCTAATATCTAATTATACAGTTGTAGACATCTCTCCAGTGTATCTAACAGTTGCATAGGGATTGGTCCTTCTCAGAGGGAGATAGTCCAATTTGTTACCTCCTGTGATATTGGGAAGGAGATTTTCGCACAGGGCATATTGTCCTGCTGTTGTCTGTTTCATTATTGCGGTTTCAATTAAGCGTTCTACTAAACCTCTAACACAAGGGATTATGCAACATCCTACTAAAACAAAAATTGCTACCACTATGAGTATAGTCGTGGCTGCTGAAATGATAAATGTCTTCCATGTACCAAAAGCTCTGTCCATCCAACCTGTCCAGGATGTATCAACACCAGAGTTTTCTGCCAATTCTTGTGACAGCGAGGTTAAGCCTTCCAAAGCTCTGGTAATTGATCCATCCGGAGCGGTATTGTTGGGGATAAAGGTGCAACACTGGGTACCTATCTTGTGGCACACCCCTCCATCGGCTGCTAGAAGTTGGTCAAGAACTAATCTATTTTCCAACGTCATCCGGCTAGTGGCATCTAGTTGTGTTGCAATACCTCGAATTGCATCCCTAGTGTAGTTCACAAATCTCTGCTGGTTGTAATATATATAGTTGATCCAGTCAAGATTCTTATTGATAGTCGCCCACCAAAAGAAAACTGATTCAAATCCTGCGGCTATTTGGTTTCTGGCTTTAAACTCATCGGGAACCCCTCTTGGAACTCCAATAGCATCTATATAGACCCGATCATCAAAAGATCCAGGCATTGCATTTCTCTTCACTCGTGAGGAAGAGCTGCTGTGAGGGGGCAGCAAGGATGCTATAATAATTGGAATGACCAATTTGACTAGGGCACATCTGCCTGTCCAATTGTTAGGAAGTGTATGGAGGATAGTACGGGTTCCACAGTACCACCATATGTCTGCTCTAGCTTGTGAGAACCGTGTTAGGTTCATGTTATGTAGAGTCCCCTTTCCTAAGGTTGTGTTACAATTGGTTAAGTTTCCTAAAAACCGTGTCTTTTTAACCCCATATCGTTGCAAGCATGTATGATATCTGGTAGCAGGATGTGGAATCCTGAATGCAGGTGGAACCCTCATCCGTGGGGGTAAGTAGGGGTGGTGCTCGTCAAGATGTTGACAAGACTGATTTATGTCGTCTTTAACCTGCAATAACTGCAACATACACCAAAATCCGTCTGGATCATTGTGGAGATCTAAAGGGAAAGGAACTACTGTTGGTTCTGCTCTGGCATGGGAACAAAAATAACAATTAGAGACGTTCAAACTCTTTGTAGTATAATGTGCCCATTCAAGCCATAAGTTTGTCTCTCCAAATCCTGTTTCCAGTGCCACCAAATCTTTAGAATTATTAATTGGTACAAGCTGGTAAGGAATTTTTATTTCTGGGATCTTTGTTGGTACCAAGGGATTGGTCGCTGTAGGTTGGGCCGGGGGTGGAACAATTTTGAATTTTCCAATAGGGTCTCTACCTGTGGCATCTATTCCTATGGAATAGGTTCTGTATGTAACAATCGTTACTCCTCTGAAAGTGATAGCCACTTGATTACATTTGGTCATATGGCAAAGGCCAGTGACTCGCAATTTCATGATGGAAATACTCTTTTTGAGATCTGGAATCTCACTACCTGAGTGGGGAACCCATGAACCTGTGTACCACCATACTTGTGCCCAACTTCCGCAATTGGAGAAGGGACACAGGTATACCTCAAAGGCTGACAAATATTGCTGTACCGGATGTTCCCCACACATTGTGTAAGCACACACATCAAGGGTGATTGTGGTTGTGTCCTTAGTAGTGGGTAATGTTATTTCATAGGTGGTTGTAAATTGGGGTAGAGAATTTGCTAGGTACTGTGTTCCAGGTAGCATGGGTGTGGTGAGCACACATAACAGGAGGGCTACGCACTTCATGTTGGTAGGTGACATCCCTGGTGTTTTAGCGAGAGATGTATGGGTATGGGGGGTAAATTCTAATAGCCCCTATTTCAGTAGGATCTGGGATTTCGAAAAGACCATATATTTCCAAGGGTTCCAATCCAACCTCTCTGATGAACAGGATGGGAATCTCAGCAGTGCCCAATACGGTGTATGTAATTACCCAAAAATCTACAACGTCACCAGTCTGTGGTCTTATTAGGAGGTCGTCTGTTTGTTCAAGTTGTAAGCCTAAGGTGCCTCCAAACAGTACCTGAGTGTGTATAACCGTACGGCTAGGACCTAATGTCCAACTGTCAAACAAAGGCTCACACAGTATGTGGTATCGGGTGAAGGGGTCCCAATTGGGATCGTCTTCTGGAGCAGGGTCCCAATGAGGATGAAGTAATTCTCTTAGATATTCTGGGGGTGGGGGAGAATCTGGTGGAGAAGGCGGAGTGTCTGGTAAAATCTGGGACATATATGGATGGGCAGTTAGGCGCGTTGAGCTATCTATGAGGACGAGTGGCTGGGACGGTGATGTTTGGCGTAACTACAGTAGTATTCGTGGGAGGAGGAATGTCACTAGTAGGAACAAAAGAATAAGGAGGAGGGGTGGGTAGTGAATCAAGCAAGGTAATATTATCCTCAAAAGTACTTGTACGATTGGGGACAATATGGACCGAGCTACTGATAGGAGTGGGAACACTTGTAGAATACAAAACAGGAGGATCAGTGAGGAAAGGAGTAGTTGCAGAGGTTTCAATAGGCTTTGAAAGATAGCGTTTCCGGCGGGCAAGGTAATGTTGCCAGTGGGAAAGGCGGTAACTGCGATCCAAAGATCTAAAAGGTAACTGTCAGCAGTATAAGCAAACAAGGCAGTGAGGAACAAAACCAAACCCATACACAGTAGAATCATGCACAAGAATCCAACAGCAAACAGTCTGGTCGATGGGAAGCAGAAGAAAAGGGTGTACTGATGTAACACCGTAGCTGAAGAGTGTCAATTTTCACAGTTGTAGTACAGAAAAATAGTCTGTAAGGGAAGGAGTGAACAGCGGAAGTTGCTGTGGCATTAGCTGGCCTGATTCGGAAAGTACAAATGTAGAATGTCGAGCAGCTCACAGGCGTTGCTGTGCAAAATGGTTACTGTTGAAAACACAATGGACTCCTGATGTACCGGATTCAACTGTCCTGCTAAGTTGCGGACTTGGAGGAGATCCTCTGCCAGATTACGGATTCTGATGAGACGGATGCGAAGATCCACGTAGGGAAGTGGAAGAGCAGGAACTGTGGGAGGTGGAGGTGAGGATGGCAACTCACGTACGGGTTCGGATATGGGTGGTTGTTGTTCAGAAGGTGAGTCTGGAGAATCTGCGAAGGTTTGGAGGACTATATCAGCCAGATCAAGGAGTTGTGATTCAGGAGATGTGATAAGGTGGTTAAGTCTTTGGTCAAGTTGATCCAAAAGTGTTGGGTGCGGGGTCGGTGGTCTCGGGCTCAGTGGCGGAGGTGACCGGGTTCGTGGTGGAACTGGTCTCTCCAGTGGCTGCTGTGCTGGAAACAGTGGCGGTGGAGATGGGGTTCGTGGGAACATCAATGGAAACATCCAGGAGACCTGATGGGATATTCGGATAAGCTCGTATATCTTTCAGGTGGACCCAAGATGTGTGGTCCTCTAGCTTTACTGCTGTGGCTGACAAGGCTTCAATCTTGAAGGGCCCAACATAGATGGGATCTCGCCAGGTCTTGTGCGTATAATAACGCCGGTGCACTAGATCACCCACTTTGTAAGGGGGGGATCTAGAGGCATCACAATCCCCTCTTCTGTCCGAAATAGCCTGTGGAATTGAGGACAGAGAACTTACAATAGTCTGCAAGATATCCCAATATACAGAGTATTGATCGGGTACTTGAGTGTTTGGATTG
Organism: Microcaecilia unicolor; assembly: GCF_901765095.1. NCBI lineage: Eukaryota > Metazoa > Chordata > Amphibia > Gymnophiona > Siphonopidae > Microcaecilia > Microcaecilia unicolor. Next base: position 391,393,615 of record NC_044033.1, on the reverse strand, counting down.
CCAGGTAGCATGAATTCTCATGTAATGCCACATATTTCTCATGTAATGCCACATATTGGGCAGGTGTGCTAGGTGGACCAGATAGGATGGGTTCTGTACTGACATTCAGACTGGTAGGGTGTGGGGAACTGTCAATGACTGCAAGGCAGCGGCTAGATCCTTCATCGGTAAGATAACTGTGAGGATGACGCTGTCTGGTATGATGAGAAATAAAATCATGTTGTTGGGGTTTTGCGGATTTTGATATAGCAGATGCAATAGTGTCAGGGAGTGTTGACATGGACTTACGTAGGGAACGAAGTCCTTCTGAAACGAATGCGAGGTCATCTCCCATACTGGCCAGTGTGAGGCCAGGTGGCGGTGGACAGCCTGCACCTGAAGGAATCGGGGTGTCCAGGGGAAGGGTCTTAGGCAGATCTTTGGGTAAATCAAGGTGAGATGAATCTCCTTCCATCAAGGAGGAGAAACTTAGCACTGGGGGAGGCTCATTTCGAATATCCATCAAATCAGTTTTAATTGGAAGTTGTTGTTTTAAAACTTCCCATGCTTCTTCTAATGGGGAAGATACCACTTTTGGTAGATCCCCAGTACCTGGTTTAGCTGGAAGTATGAGAGGACGGCGGAGAAGAGCTAGATCCTCCGCTAATTGGGGAATTTTACTCTTGGGGCGTGCACCTAATTGATCCCAGCTAGGAGGAGTAGAACACTCAGGTTCTAGAATAGGCATAGAAGAGGTCACTGGAACAGGGGGTGCTTTAAGGAAACCCCGATCATGGAGTTCCTGACAAATAGCCCGTGCTTGTGTAGCAGGACTACATGGAATGAAACCCATCTGTCGTAATTGGGACAGGATAGGGTACTGTAGGGATTCAGTTGGCAAGGAATCAGTTTGGACATGGGAGTCAAAATGTTGTGGTGGAGGTAATGTTTGAGTTGTGTGCTCCATATGTGGGTAGGTAGTTGTTTGGGTGGTCATGTGCGAAGTCAATCCTGATCTTAGACTAGGGTAGGTGGAGGTCTGGGCAGCTACGTCAATTTGACTGATAGCAGGATGCTGGACGGTGACCGGAACCAATGGGTTCGGGACACAAGGATATTGTTCAACAATGGGTGGGGGTATCTCAATCTCATGGCCTCCGATAGTACGATATACATGAGGCGGGGGTGGCGCTAGCGCCTGGGTAGTGCCTTGCATCGTTGGAGCAGCAGTAATAGTGGGCAATTGGGCGGTGGTTGTGGCTACTGGGATTGTTGAAGGGGTTAAGGGCGTCTGGGTTTGTACTGACCCCTGAGATATTGGAATTGGGTCTTTTTGTGATGAGGGAAGAGATAGATCAACTACACCAGCAATATGCACGGTAGTAGGTGGGTCAAATCTGATAGGAGCGGGAGGTACCGCAGGCAGCAAGGGTATTACTGTCTGTGATCCTTGAGATGAGGGGGTCTGAGTCTGAGATCCCTGAGAAATCTGTAGCTGAATTTTATCACAATATCCTGGGGGTATCGGGGTATATCCTACTGCACATGGTAGGAGTTTGGTAGTACCTGCAGCGGCAGCAGCATCATAGGGTGGAGGGGCCGTAGGTGTTATTGCCTCTTGGCAAGGGGCTTGATCGCAATTAGACCTCGCTAGGGCTCTGTCATTCTGGTTTTGTGCAATAAGTATGAATTTATTAATAGCAGCTAAATGCTTATCCCTAGATTTTCCTGTTTTGTTGGATTCATTATAACAGATCAAAGCTTGGAGCTTACCCTGATCGAATGAACCCTTTGTTGGCCATTCCAGTCCTGGGTCTTTAGCGGACCAAACGGTGTGCCAGGTCTGACATAAACGGGAAAGTTCTTTTTTATCAGCGGGGAAAAAGTTAAGAACTCTTTCCAGGGGGCTAGTAGAGGACTGAGTGGACATAATGGAGTCAGGTATAAGGGAAAAGCAATCCACAGGGGGGGGGGGGAGGTGTGCAGTGTAAAATGGCAAATTAAATCTCAAGTTGGATCCTAGTTCAAAGAATTATAATAGGTACCTCTATAAATATATATATAAATATAAATAAAAAAGGTGCAAAAGAAGATCATTCAAAGGAAAACATGCATCATGCGTATAGAAAACACCTTTATACTCACGCGTCTTCAAGAGCGTCCCAGAAATGGAACCTACAACATAAATTACTGATTGGCGGAAAGCCCTATGCTTTTGCCGCAGGTTAAATATACAGACAATTAAAAGTCACAAAGATGAAAAATGTAAGAAAATAGAGTAAAAGATGATTAGTGTCAGCTATTATATATTTATACTATTCTATCCCAAATTAATAAATACTACTCCCCAGAGTGTGCTTCTAAAGGCGTAAAGAAACCCAGTTTCCCAGCCTACCAAGAACTATTCCGTATACATGGCAGAGCCCCCAAAAAGGGACATTGCAAACACTCCCAAAAAGGACTCAAGAAACCAGCGAATAAGGTCCTATGAATTGAAGAGCAGCGGTCCAATGGGTTTTCGCTGACTAGTGAACTTCTCGTGTACGATTGAACTTCTCGTTTGCGACTAATCACCCCAAAGGACCTGTAGTTTGAGAACTTCTCGTGTACAACAACCCACTCAAAATTTTGTGGTTAGGAAACATCTCGTATATGACTAACCAAACTGCAACATTGGAAAGTTAGGAAACTTCTCGTGTAAAAGCTAACCATCCAAAAATATTGAATGCCCGAGTCAACCTGTATACAATCGCAACGAAAGTCGTTAGACGTCTCTTTATTAACCCCGCGCTCATCTATACAAGTAACTCATAGGTGGGCAATAATGCCGAAACCGCAGGCCACTCCGAAAAATGGAATGGAAGTCTGCTCAAAATCTAATAAATGAGATACCGTCATCCATTGAAGGGGCACCTTCGATGGATGTAAGTCTCAGACATCAGTATCAAAATTATAGCATGACACTAGTAGAAGGAAATTAAATAAATTAAAAAATTAAGAAATAAAGGGAAAAAGGAAAAAGAAATAAGAAATATAGCCTGTTCCTAAAGAGAATCTCTGAAGCCTAATCCAGAGGTAGTAAGCAAAAAAAAATTATTTTAAAGGGAAAAAAACATGTAAGCTCTTCTGGTAAGGCACCTTAACTTTATCGTGTATACTAAGGCTGCCACACAGCAAACTATGAAAGGAAAGCTTGGAGGTGGTAGAGCGGAACAGGAAGGAAGCTAGGGCAAGCAGTACAAACTCAGTCATGCAAGACAAACAAAACTGAAAAAGACTGAGAAATACTTAAACTTGTAGGACAGTTTTGATATACGTAGCTTAGTGTTAAAGATTGTAGATGGGCAGCGGACCAGCACTGCCATTATAGAAGTAAAAGTTATGAAAATTTGAGCACAAATATTTTTACAAGAAAGAGTCTGTAGCTAGCATGCTCTAGAAATCACGCTATACCCTTGTGTTATAGAACACAAACACAATATGATAGCATTTAAATATAACAATAACAGTTGCTTCTCAACAATATAACCAAAATATGCAACAGTCTTCCAAAAATACTACCAGTTAAGCATTCAGCAAGAAATACATGTGTACTAATCATACCAAGGTAAATGTGACACTATAGTGGAACATTAAGACATATATCTGTACAGGGCAAAAGAAAGTAACATCTGTAGGAATTGAGTAATACCATTTAAAGTGCGAAAACCAGGATCATGAAGCATAAATCATGGGGGGCCACGTAAATGAACTATCAGCATAATACCAAAAACAGATTAAAGAAGCATTGTAACATAATCACAGGAAGCCATACTCGGACAAAGAAGGAGAAAGCCGGTTTTCAAAGGGGTAAGTTATGTATGTTTGAAGGAAAGATACCTTTTTAACACTTTGTAAGCACATGGTGTAGCACAATGAAGTCTATCAGGCTGTCAGTAGCAGCGTAAAAATAAAGAAACCTGTCTTGGGTTTAAAATCATGACTCAAAGACAACGCACGAAAGTCAAAGCAGTATGAGCATAAATTTTGGGGAGTGGGAGACAACGTCCTAATAAAGGGAGAATGCAGAGTAAGACTAGGATGCAGTGCCGTAATCTTAAAAGTGAAGGAAAAAGAATACATCCGTACATTCTTACATGCAACGAACTTGGCAGCATGAAAAAGATATGAGAGGGAGTTAGTTAAATGGATTTAGGAGCAATGCAGTTGACAGAGGATAGACAGTGAAAGGTTAAAAAGAATACCTGTGTAAATGACTATTTAATTTGTACCACTTCAGCATAGAGCAGGGGAAAAAAACGAACGGAACAGGGAGGGAAAAAAAAGTCACTTTCTGAGCTTTAAAAGTGATCTGCAGAGCAGTGCTGGACTGATAAGGCAGCTAAAGTGGGCAAGCTTCCCAGATTCTCGTGTCCTTGAGATAGTGAACTACAGCGCTTGTTAGGGAAAACTCTTAAAAGTTACAGAAAGAAATGGCAGTTTCGGAAGCCTGGATAAGGAGATGTGAGGGAAAAAAGGGTTTAGAATTTCAGCTCTTCGGGCAAATTTAAATGGATTTATAAAGGCAGATTCGAAGCCCAAGAGGGAGTATATATGAAATATGACAATTACTAGTAATGTAGTAAGTTTTGTTCCAGAAAGAAAATTAGAAAGAAAATTAAAACGCACACCACATGGGACTGAGAAGGAAAAAGAATAGTTTTATAGGGAATCAAAAAAAAAAGGATTTCTAGTTTGCACCAGAAGCCAAAAAGGTGTATGTAAGGTGTTAAGTTACCCCAATTGGTATCGTGCGGGCCACATCCTTATAAATTGTAGGAGTCGGCAAAGCATCAGAGAAGAGGGCAGGGAGGATTGATATGGCAGAAAAAGTGGGAAAAGAACAAAATGTTGTGGAGGAGGGAAATCAGATTGGACTTAAGGGAAAAAGAAATGGCTATGGGGGACGGGGTGAGAGCACAGAACTGAGCAGCAGTGAAAAAGGACAATTAGGTGAACTACGCAGTAAATAATAACGGGCAGGAAATGCGCTTCAAAGTGAAAAAGCCAAGCCAGATTTAGACAACGGCATACAGAGATAAGAACTAAGAAAAACAGAGACAGTACAGTATAGTGCACTCAAGTCAGACGGAGTGCAAAGACACACACAAAGATGTAAAAGGAAAAAGAGCGGACCCGCAGACCACAAAAAAGGGGAGATAAGAGATACAGAATCAGGAAATGTATGTAACAGCAGAAAAGATAACACAGGAGCATGAGATAGAAACTATATATCCATGAGGAGAAACGGAAATCAAAGGTTCTAATGCTGCACTATGAAAAAAAAAAAAAGCCGAGAAAAGTACAGGAAGAAGGGGGGCCGTGGGCTGTTAGAGGGAAAGCATAGTTCAGAAAACTAAAAGAACTGAATAGGGTCTTATGGGAAGTGTAGTGCACAAAGATGTGGATACGGCTTGCATTTGTTCAAAGTCATGGGAGGCAGAGAAGTTTAGAGATAAGGGGAAAACAGCAGTTGAACGGCGGTAAGCAGCTACAAAGCTGAGCCCCGTAATTAGTGTTTGCAGCTGAAAAGAGAAGAGAGTTGTAGGAAGTAGGAGGGACAGTCCCGAGGCAATAATAAAAAAAAATCTCGAGGATAACTGTGTCAGCACAAGCAAAAGTATGTGCCGCACACACAGAGTAAAGGCAATAGCAGATGTAGAAAGGTGGGGGCTGTCAGGTATAGGAACAGAGAAACCAGAAGGATTTTAGAAGGGAGCCATCTGAAAACGTGCTGTTCTCCTAGGGTAAAGAAAATTCCCCCGATACAGGAACATCAAAGAAACTTTACAGAAAAGAGAAGAGCAGGATTAGACCCAGGGGATTAATAGGAAGAGGTAGGCAGAGGAAGTTAGGATGCAGGAGAGCAGGGAAAGGGATTGGGGGGGGCGACAGAAGAAGAAAGAACAGAATACATAGTAAGAACAGGGGGACAGGGATTTGAAAAGGAGGGATTAAGACAGAACACAAGATGGAATGGGAAACAGAAAATGCCCAATCTCTAAGGATTGTTAAGCGAGAATGCTAGCATAAAGACCAATCCAAAGATTTTGAACATTGAAATAAAACTTACAGCAAACCCCAAATCGCAGTCGCCTGGATTCGTTGTTATGCACCATTCACACAACAAGCACAGTCTTGCGCACATCTTTCAAATCAAAGGGATGGACAGAATAGGAGAAAGAAAGAGGGTGAGAAAGAACAGAACAGAATATAGAAAAACAGAAATGAAAGTTTGAACTCCCCACGGGGTTAAAAATTAGGGAAAGAGATCAGCACAGAAAAGGGCAGGGAAGCAGGTGTGATAGTTCAGCGCAGGGCATGAAGACATTCAGGGAAGAAAGTACAAAGACAGAAGAATAGAAGAGTATTTAAAGTAGGGGTAAGAATGGACAGAATATTGGTGCCCAATACCCCTGAAGTGGGCAGTGTCCGTGATAGGGGAAAAATGAAGGAATAACAGCAGGGAGATAAGAGAAAAAGAGAAAAAGAGATGGACAGATGACATAGAACATTTGAACGCACAACGATATAAGTATCCCCTCTTGCGTTCAAAAAAAAAAGAAGAGAAAGGAGGATAGAGTGAACGGTCAGCGTACGGCTGGTCACCACTGTTTTAATTTTCCCCTCTTGGACCTCTTTCTGACTCCAGATCACACGGGGGACTAAAGATACCTATTTCACATACACTCAGTCTCTGGAAAAACTTAGACAGATTTTTATTAGGCATTATCTGGGAACATAAATGGCCCAGAGTATACCTAGATCCAGGAAGACTGAAAGCAGTAGTTATGGGAATTAGAATTCGATTACAGCCCCTAATGCAAACCCAGAACGGACCTCCTTGTGATTGGGTGACAATGAAGGTGGGAGAAATCAGACAGAGCCTGTTATGTGAAATAGGTATCTTTAGTCCCCCGTGTGATCTGGAGTCAGAAAGAGGTCCAAGAGGGGAAAATTAAAACATGTGTTATGGGTACACGAGACCAGGGTGAGATTAATGAGGTCCTTTGTCCCTTTTGCCTCGTGTGCAGATATCGGGGCATAGCAGACTATTGAAACAGGCTGAAAACATCCATTTCCTCAGTGACTTCTTATAAGCTGTGCCGTCTTTGCATAACTGACGCGGAACACGGCAGTAGAATGCGCCATTGAGACTTTCGCTCTACAGGCTATGCTGAGAGTCAGCCTTGAGAACTCTGTTCAGTTCTGGAGAACCCCTCTAGAAAAGGACCTTGACAGGGTGGAGGCAATTTAAAGGAAGGAATATCGCCAAAATGGGGCACACACTGCACTGGAAGCCATACACACAGAGACCGAGGGAGCTGTAGATGGACTCTCTAGAAGAATGAAGGCAAAGGGCAGATACGGCATTCCAATTTCTAGCCAGCTTCCGTGAAGTGCAGTAAGGATAAAAAAAAAATTCAGGGGCAAGTGACATATTTCAAGAAGTTAAAGGAATGCAACATCAAAAGAAAAGCGAGGACAAAAGTGGAAGTGAGAGAGTGCTGATTGCCTACAACAGCGTTCCAGAGGAGTCCATACAGTGCTAGACCAGAAGCACACATAGGATTTCAACCAAAAGGTGAAAGTGGCAGAAGAAGGGAGAACACTACAGATATTATTAAGACTTGCGACAACACAGGAGGCAAGTACGAAGAAGAAGGAGTGCGGGTCTGGTATGATCTGAAGTCCAGGCGGAGGCGGTGGTGCTATCCTTGCATAAATGATGGATCTAAAGTAGACGATGTCAGAAGTAGGCCACTCAGCCCACCCTGTTGGCACAGCTAAGGATATAGGGCTGCAGCCGCCAGGCGAAGATTATGAGCATGACCAATTGCACGCTGACTGGACTGAGTCAGGCCAGCATACGTTCTGTCTTGCTCACAAGCAAGGGAAAAAAAAACAAGAGTGCTGTTTCTGCCTGGTTTTGAACCAGGGACCTTTTGCGTGTTAGGCAAACGTGATAACCACTACACTACAGAAACCAGACTTTTTGAGCACACTTGTCATCTTGCAAGCATGATGTGAGACCGCACGGCCGGCCCTTAAGGAATCAAGGACACAGTACATCGATAAAAGGAGTGGGGACCCTCTATTTGTTCTGTGACTTACTTTTCTTGGCAGTGTGTTCTTTGCCCCTAAATGAGGTATGCGAGGTAGAGAGATGAGGGCTGGGGGGGGCCTGTCCAGCCCCATTTGCCCTGCCTCCGGCTGCAGAGGGTGAGGGCTGGCTACATTCCAGACAGCATTTGTAGTCTTCCTTACAGGTAGGAAAAGGAGGTAAAACGGAAGTGTTTCTGCCTGGTATTGAACCAGGGACCTTTTGCGTGTGAGGCAAACGTGATAACCACTACACTACAGAAACCAGATTCTTTGAGCACACTTGTCATCTTGCAAGCATGATGTGAGACCGCACGGCCGGCCCTTAAGGAATCAAGGACACAGTCCATCGATAAAAGGAGTGGGGACCCTTATTTGTTCTGTGACTTACTTTTCTTGGCAGTGTGTTCTTTGCCCCTAAATGAGGTATGCGAGGTAGAGAGATGAGGGCTGGGGGGGGGCCTGTCCAGCCCCATTTGCCCTGCCTCCAGCTGCAGAGGGTGAGGGCTGGCTACATTCCAGACAGCATTTGTAGTCTTCCTTACAGGTAGGAAAAGGAGGTGAAATGGGAGTGTTTCTGCCTGGTGTTGAACCAGGGACCTTTTGCGTGTAAAGCAAACGTGATAACCACTACACTACAGAAACCTGCCTGTTGCTCTTACCTGGAGTGTGTGTGCTCGTCGTGCCTTTCCGCTTGGTTTTTCTGTGTTATGGGTACACGAGACCAGGGTGAGATTAATGAGGTCCTTTGTCCCTTTTGCCTCGTGTGCAGATATCGGGGCATAGCAGACTATTGAAACAGGCTGAAAACATCCATTTCCTCAGTGACTTCTTATAAGCTGTGCCGTCTTTGCATAACTGACGCGGAACACGGCAGTAGAATGCGCCATTGAGACTTTCGCTCTACAGGCTATGCTGAGAGTCAGCCTTGAGAACTCTGTTCAGTTCTGGAGAACCCCTCTAGAAAAGGACCTTGACAGGGTGGAGGCAATTTAAAGGAAGGAATATCGCCAAAATGGGGCACACACTGCACTGGAAGCCATACACACAGAGACCGAGGGAGCTGTAGATGGACTCTCTAGAAGAATGAAGGCAAAGGGCAGATACGGCATTCCAATTTCTAGCCAGCTTCCGTGAAGTGCAGTAAGGATAAAAAAAAAATTCAGGGGCAAGTGACATATTTCAAGAAGTTAAAGGAATGCAACATCAAAAGAAAAGCGAGGACAAAAGTGGAAGTGAGAGAGTGCTGATTGCCTACAACAGCGTTCCAGAGGAGTCCATACAGTGCTAGACCAGAAGCACACATAGGATTTCAACCAAAAGGTGAAAGTGGCAGAAGAAGGGAGAACACTACAGATATTATTAAGACTTGCGACAACACAGGAGGCAAGTACGAAGAAGAAGGAGTGCGGGTCTGGTATGATCTGAAGTCCAGGCGGAGGCGGTGGTGCTATCCTTGCATAAATGATGGATCTAAAGTAGACGATGTCAGAAGTAGGCCACTCAGCCCACCCTGTTGGCACAGCTAAGGATATAGGGCTGCAGCCGCCAGGCGAAGATTATGAGCATGACCAATTGCACGCTGACTGGACTGAGTCAGGCCAGCATACGTTCTGTCTTGCTCACAAGCAAGGGAAAAAAAAAACAAGAGTGCTGTTTCTGCCTGGTTTTGAACCAGGGACCTTTTGCGTGTTAGGCAAACGTGATAACCACTACACTACAGAAACCAGACTTTTTGAGCACACTTGTCATCTTGCAAGCATGATGTGAGACCGCACGGCCGGCCCTTAAGGAATCAAGGACACAGTACATCGATAAAAGGAGTGGGGACCCTCTATTTGTTCTGTGACTTACTTTTCTTGGCAGTGTGTTCTTTGCCCCTAAATGAGGTATGCAAGGTAGAGAGATGAGGGCTGGGGGGGGCCTGTCCAGCCCCATTTGCCCTGCCTCAGGCTGCAGAGGGTGAGGGCTGGCTACATTCCAGACAGCATTTGTAGTCTTCCTTACAGGTAGGAAAAGGAGGTAAAACGGAAGTGTTTCTGCCTGGTATTGAACCAGGGACCTTTTGCGTGTGAGGCAAACGTGATAACCACTACACTACAGAAACCAGATTCTTTGAGCACACTTGTCATCTTGCAAGCATGATGTGAGACCGCACGGCCGGCCCTTAAGGAATCAAGGACACAGTCCATCGATAAAAGGAGTGGGGACCCTTATTTGTTCTGTGACTTACTTTTCTTGGCAGTGTGTTCTTTGCCCCTAAATGAGGTATGCGAGGTAGAGAGATGAGGGCTGGGGGGGCCTGTCCAGCCCCATTTGCCCTGCCTCCAGCTGCAGAGGGTGAGGGCTGGCTACATTCCAGACAGCATTTGTAGTCTTCCTTACAGGTAGGAAAAGGAGGTGAAATGGGAGTGTTTCTGCCTGGTGTTGAACCAGGGACCTTTTGCGTGTAAAGCAAACGTGATAACCACTACACTACAGAAACCTGCCTGTTGCTCTTACCTGGAGTGTGTGTGCTCGTCGTGCCTTTCCGCTTGGTTTTTCTGTGTTATGGGTACACGAGACCAGGGTGAGATTAATGAGGTCCTTTGTCCCTTTTGCCTCGTGTGCAGATATCGGGGCATAGCAGACTATTGAAACAGGCTGAAAACATCCATTTCCTCAGTGACTTCTTATAAGCTGTGCCGTCTTTGCATAACTGACGCGGAACACGGCAGTAGAATGCGCCATTGAGACTTTCGCTCTACAGGCTATGCTGAGAGTCAGCCTTGAGAACTCTGTTCAGTTCTGGAGAACCCCTCTAGAAAAGGACCTTGACAGGGTGGAGGCAATTTAAAGGAAGGAATATCGCCAAAATGGGGCACACACTGCACTGGAAGCCATACACACAGAGACCGAGGGAGCTGTAGATGGACTCTCTAGAAGAATGAAGGCAAAGGGCAGATACGGCATTCCAATTTCTAGCCAGCTTCCGTGAAGTGCAGTAAGGATAAAAAAAAAATTCAGGGGCAAGTGACATATTTCAAGAAGTTAAAGGAATGCAACATCAAAAGAAAAGCGAGGACAAAAGTGGAAGTGAGAGAGTGCTGATTGCCTACAACAGCGTTCCAGAGGAGTCCATACAGTGCTAGACCAGAAGCACACATAGGATTTCAACCAAAAGGTGAAAGTGGCAGAAGAAGGGAGAACACTACAGATATTATTAAGACTTGCGACAACACAGGAGGCAAGTACGAAGAAGAAGGAGTGCGGGTCTGGTATGATCTGAAGTCCAGGCGGAGGCGGTGGTGCTATCCTTGCATAAATGATGGATCTAAAGTAGACGATGTCAGAAGTAGGCCACTCAGCCCACCCTGTTGGCACAGCTAAGGATATAGGGCTGCAGCCGCCAGGCGAAGATTATGAGCATGACCAATTGCACGCTGACTGGACTGAGTCAGGCCAGCATACGTTCTGTCTTGCTCACAAGCAAGGGAAAAAAAAAACAAGAGTGCTGTTTCTGCCTGGTTTTGAACCAGGGACCTTTTGCGTGTTAGGCAAACGTGATAACCACTACACTACAGAAACCAGACTTTTTGAGCACACTTGTCATCTTGCAAGCATGATGTGAGACCGCACGGCCGGCCCTTAAGGAATCAAGGACACAGTACATCGATAAAAGGAGTGGGGACCCTCTATTTGTTCTGTGACTTACTTTTCTTGGCAGTGTGTTCTTTGCCCCTAAATGAGGTATGCAAGGTAGAGAGATGAGGGCTGGGGGGGGCCTGTCCAGCCCCATTTGCCCTGCCTCAGGCTGCAGAGGGTGAGGGCTGGCTACATTCCAGACAGCATTTGTAGTCTTCCTTACAGGTAGGAAAAGGAGGTAAAACGGAAGTGTTTCTGCCTGGTATTGAACCAGGGACCTTTTGCGTGTGAGGCAAACGTGATAACCACTACACTACAGAAACCAGATTCTTTGAGCACACTTGTCATCTTGCAAGCATGATGTGAGACCGCACGGCCGGCCCTTAAGGAATCAAGGACACAGTCCATCGATAAAAGGAGTGGGGACCCTTATTTGTTCTGTGACTTACTTTTCTTGGCAGTGTGTTCTTTGCCCCTAAATGAGGTATGCGAGGTAGAGAGATGAGGGCTGGGGGGGCCTGTCCAGCCCCATTTGCCCTGCCTCCAGCTGCAGAGGGTGAGGGCTGGCTACATTCCAGACAGCATTTGTAGTCTTCCTTACAGGTAGGAAAAGGAGGTGAAATGGGAGTGTTTCTGCCTGGTGTTGAACCAGGGACCTTTTGCGTGTAAAGCAAACGTGATAACCACTACACTACAGAAACCTGCCTGTTGCTCTTACCTGGAGTGTGTGTGCTCGTCGTGCCTTTCCGCTTGGTTTTTCTGTGTTATGGGTACACGAGACCAGGGTGAGATTAATGAGGTCCTTTGTCCCTTTTGCCTCGTGTGCAGATATCGGGGCATAGCAGACTATTGAAACAGGCTGAAAACATCCATTTCCTCAGTGACTTCTTATAAGCTGTGCCGTCTTTGCATAACTGACGCGGAACACGGCAGTAGAATGCGCCATTGAGACTTTCGCTCTACAGGCTATGCTGAGAGTCAGCCTTGAGAACTCTGTTCAGTTCTGGAGAACCCCTCTAGAAAAGGACCTTGACAGGGTGGAGGCAATTTAAAGGAAGGAATATCGCCAAAATGGGGCACACACTGCACTGGAAGCCATACACACAGAGACCGAGGGAGCTGTAGATGGACTCTCTAGAAGAATGAAGGCAAAGGGCAGATACGGCATTCCAATTTCTAGCCAGCTTCCGTGAAGTGCAGTAAGGATAAAAAAAAATTCAGGGGCAAGTGACATATTTCAAGAAGTTAAAGGAATGCAACATCAAAAGAAAAGCGAGGACAAAAGTGGAAGTGAGAGAGTGCTGATTGCCTACAACAGCGTTCCAGAGGAGTCCATACAGTGCTAGACCAGAAGCACACATAGGATTTCAACCAAAAGGTGAAAGTGGCAGAAGAAGGGAGAACACTACAGATATTATTAAGACTTGCGACAACACAGGAGGCAAGTACGAAGAAGAAGGAGTGCGGGTCTGGTATGATCTGAAGTCCAGGCGGAGGCGGTGGTGCTATCCTTGCATAAATGATGGATCTAAAGTAGACGATGTCAGAAGTAGGCCACTCAGCCCACCCTGTTGGCACAGCTAAGGATATAGGGCTGCAGCCGCCAGGCGAAGATTATGAGCATGACCAATTGCACGCTGACTGGACTGAGTCAGGCCAGCATACGTTCTGTCTTGCTCACAAGCAAGGGAAAAAAAAACAAGAGTGCTGTTTCTGCCTGGTTTTGAACCAGGGACCTTTTGCGTGTTAGGCAAACGTGATAACCACTACACTACAGAAACCAGACTTTTTGAGCACACTTGTCATCTTGCAAGCATGATGTGAGACCGCACGGCCGGCCCTTAAGGAATCAAGGACACAGTCCATCGATAAAAGGAGTGGGGACCCTCTATTTGTTCTGTGACTTACTTTTCTTGGCAGTGTGTTCTTTGCCCCTAAATGAGGTATGCGAGGTAGAGAGATGAGGGCTGGGGGGGCCTGTCCAGCCCCATTTGCCCTGCCTCCGGCTGCAGAGGGTGAGGGCTGGCTACATTCCAGACAGCATTTGTAGTCTTCCTTACAGGTAGGAAAAGGAGGTAAAACGGAAGTGTTTCTGCCTGGTATTGAACCAGGGACCTTTTGCGTGTGAGGCAAACGTGATAACCACTACACTACAGAAACCAGATTCTTTGAGCACACTTGTCATCTTGCAAGCATGATGTGAGACCGCACGGCCGGCCCTTAAGGAATCAAGGACACAGTCCATCGATAAAAGGAGTGGGGACCCTTATTTGTTCTGTGACTTACTTTTCTTGGCAGTGTGTTCTTTGCCCCTAAATGAGGTATGCGAGGTAGAGAGATGAGGGCTGGGGGGGCCTGTCCAGCCCCATTTGCCCTGCCTCCAGCTGCAGAGGGTGAGGGCTGGCTACATTCCAGACAGCATTTGTAGTCTTCCTTACAGGTAGGAAAAGGAGGTGAAATGGGAGTGTTTCTGCCTGGTGTTGAACCAGGGACCTTTTGCGTGTAAAGCAAACGTGATAACCACTACACTACAGAAACCTGCCTGTTGCTCTTACCTGGAGTGTGTGTGCTCGTCGTGCCTTTCCGCTTGGTTTTTCTGTGTTATGGGTACACGAGACCAGGGTGAGATTAATGAGGTCCTTTGTCCCTTTTGCCTCGTGTGCAGATATCGGGGCATAGCAGACTATTGAAACAGGCTGAAAACATCCATTTCCTCAGTGACTTCTTATAAGCTGTGCCGTCTTTGCATAACTGACGCGGAACACGGCAGTAGAATGCGCCATTGAGACTTTCGCTCTACAGGCTATGCTGAGAGTCAGCCTTGAGAACTCTGTTCAGTTCTGGAGAACCCCTCTAGAAAAGGACCTTGACAGGGTGGAGGCAATTTAAAGGAAGGAATATCGCCAAAATGGGGCACACACTGCACTGGAAGCCATACACACAGAGACCGAGGGAGCTGTAGATGGACTCTCTAGAAGAATGAAGGCAAAGGGCAGATACGGCATTCCAATTTCTAGCCAGCTTCCGTGAAGTGCAGTAAGGATAAAAAAAAAATTCAGGGGCAAGTGACATATTTCAAGAAGTTAAAGGAATGCAACATCAAAAGAAAAGCGAGGACAAAAGTGGAAGTGAGAGAGTGCTGATTGCCTACAACAGCGTTCCAGAGGAGTCCATACAGTGCTAGACCAGAAGCACACATAGGATTTCAACCAAAAGGTGAAAGTGGCAGAAGAAGGGAGAACACTACAGATATTATTAAGACTTGCGACAACACAGGAGGCAAGTACGAAGAAGAAGGAGTGCGGGTCTGGTATGATCTGAAGTCCAGGCGGAGGCGGTGGTGCTATCCTTGCATAAATGATGGATCTAAAGTAGACGATGTCAGAAGTAGGCCACTCAGCCCACCCTGTTGGCACAGCTAAGGATATAGGGCTGCAGCCGCCAGGCGAAGATTATGAGCATGACCAATTGCACGCTGACTGGACTGAGTCAGGCCAGCATACGTTCTGTCTTGCTCACAAGCAAGGGAAAAAAAAACCAAGAGTGCTGTTTCTGCCTGGTTTTGAACCAGGGACCTTTTGCGTGTTAGGCAAACGTGATAACCACTACACTACAGAAACCAGACTTTTTGAGCACACTTGTCATCTTGCAAGCATGATGTGAGACCGCACGGCCGGCCCTTAAGGAATCAAGGACACAGTACATCGATAAAAGGAGTGGGGACCCTCTATTTGTTCTGTGACTTACTTTTCTTGGCAGTGTGTTCTTTGCCCCTAAATGAGGTATGCGAGGTAGAGAGATGAGGGCTGGGGGGGCCTGTCCAGCCCCATTTGCCCTGCCTCCGGCTGCAGAGGGTGAGGGCTGGCTACATTCCAGACAGCATTTGTAGTCTTCCTTACAGGTAGGAAAAGGAGGTAAAACGGAAGTGTTTCTGCCTGGTATTGAACCAGGGACCTTTTGCGTGTGAAGCAAACGTGATAACCCCTACACTACAGAAACCAGATTCTTTGAGCACACTTGTCATCTTGCAAGCATGATGTGAGACCGCACGGCCGGCCCTTAAGGAATCAAGGACACAGTCCATCGATAAAAGGAGTGGGGACCCTTATTTGTTCTGTGACTTACTTTTCTTGGCAGTGTGTTCTTTGCCCCTAAATGAGGTATGCGAGGTAGAGAGATGAGGGCTGGGGGGGCCTGTCCAGCCCCATTTGCCCTGCCTCCAGCTGCAGAGGGTGAGGGCTGGCTACATTCCAGACAGCATTTGTAGTCTTCCTTACAGGTAGGAAAAGGAGGTGAAATGGGAGTGTTTCTGCCTGGTGTTGAAACAGGGACCTTTTGCGTGTAAAGCAAACGTGATAACCACTACACTACAGAAACCTGCCTGTTGCTCTTACCTGGAGTGTGTGTGCTCGTCGTGCCTTTCCGCTTGGTTTTTCTGTGTTATGGGTACACGAGACCAGGGTGAGATTAATGAGGTCCTTTGTCCCTTTTGCCTCGTGTGCAGATATCGGGGCATAGCAGACTATTGAAACAGGCTGAAAACATCCATTTCCTCAGTGACTTCTTATAAGCTGTGCCGTCTTTGCATAACTGACGCGGAACACGGCAGTAGAATGCGCCATTGAGACTTTCGCTCTACAGGCTATGCTGAGAGTCAGCCTTGAGAACTCTGTTCAGTTCTGGAGAACCCCTCTAGAAAAGGACCTTGACAGGGTGGAGGCAATTTAAAGGAAGGAATATCGCCAAAATGGGGCACACACTGCACTGGAAGCCATACACACAGAGACCGAGGGAGCTGTAGATGGACTCTCTAGAAGAATGAAGGCAAAGGGCAGATACGGCATTCCAATT